>NC_051195.1:32145971-32448638 GCF_015220075.1 Falco rusticolus
AGATTTCAGGAGTTTCCACAGACTGTGTGTGTTTTCGTTTTGTTTTTTTTGCCAATCAGTACTATTCTGTGAATCCAGGAAGCACTTATGAGACAGATTTGCTGCAGCTAGAGATCACCTTCTGTTAAGTGTACAGGTGGCTACTCTTTGCTAACAGGGATGGTAATAAACAATTTTCCTCCTCTCCAGGGAGTTTAATTTCTCTATTTATTTATTTTGCAAGGAATTTGTATTTTTAGTGGCTTCATTATAAATGCAGGCCTGTTTGAACAATCCATGTTGATTAAATGAAACACTGGGAAACCTATTAGCATAACTGGCATGTATTAGTTGTGAGACTGCTTTGGCTTTAGGAACCTGAATAAGTCTTGTTTGTGCTGATCTGTTGTTCTAGCAGCTGAAATGGTTCCCTCTGTAAAGCTGATGTCAGAAAAGATTAAATGTGTGCACAAACTAATGAGGCTGAAGAATTATGGCCAAGCTTAAAACCAGGTCAGAAATGAAGCTCTGGTCCTCTTTAAAAACTCTCCTTGCAGAACAGTTGTAGAAATGTGAAAAATGCTCTTTGTTACTTCCTTTGTCAGATTTTGCTACCACCTACCACCATCAAATGGTAGACTTTTTTTTAAGAAGGAGAGTTCCATTCATCGTTTCCTTAATGCATTTACTTTTTATTAAGAAAACTTTAGTGACTGGCATAAATTCTTTAATTCCTCCTACTTTGCATATCTACCTGTATTCACCATTTTGTTGAATTCAGCACAGCCATGAATGGAAAACAGTTGTCTTGGGAAAGAAACACTAAAGCTTCCCTTGACTAATCTCTTGGATAGCAATTCTTCACCCACAGTCTTCAAAGCCACAAAAGTCTGTCATTATTAGGACTTTTCCAAGCCAAACTGCAAACTGTTCTCTGGAGTAGTCTTTTTAAGAGTGACGTGTAACCTAAGTTTCCTGAAAAAAAAACCACAAACCAAAGAACAAAAAAACCAAACCAACAAACCTCAAACCAAAGTTTCAAGGGTTTCTGTGATTACTGCTGGGGCAATGGAACATGGACTTGGTCTCTGCAGGCTCTTGCTTGGAGATGTCAAGCTTGAGGATGAACGTTAACATTTTGCTTGCTGATGTTAAATCCCATCTTTGCAAGAGGATGGAGTTACACTCCAGAAAGCATATCCTTCAGCCTCTGAGACTTTGCAAGCTTGCAGCCTGACAAAACAAATCTGGTCAGTGAGGAATCCCCAGGCATTTCTCCAGCACAACTTGTTTTTAAAAGCACTTCTCTTTCCTTACTGTCCTTAACTCTTAACACATGTGGGCAACCCATTTTCAGTTAGATCAAAATAATTGTCTGTAACTCAGGCCATTTTTTCTGTTCCTTCCTTTTTTTTTTTTTTTTTTTTTTTTCCCCCCCTTTCTTCCTTCCCTCCCCAGAGTTACTAGCTGGCAGTGTGCCTCTGCTCCCTTGTGGTCTGGATTGAAGTTCAGGAGTGCCCTAGAGCTACTTAGCTGAATTAATGATGTCCAATATGACCTGTTAGTTTGAGGGTGAGAGGGAATTTTCCAAGATGATGTATACCACGCAAGCTCTGTTCTTTTGTAAGTGCCCCATTATGATCTTAATTAAATGGTTATAACATCCTGGATAAAAAAAAAAAAAAGTACCGCATTACTGTAACTTCCTTCTTTATATCCCTATTGCTGGGAAACGTTCAACAACTTCCCTGTTGTTGACCTTTTAGGCTCGTAATGTGGAACTTCTCGTGACTCAAGGGAAACGGTTTAAGTAGTAAGCCAAAGCAGGAGATGGTTCTTCCCATTTTAACATGTTCTCTTCTGTGTGAGGTGGTGACATTGCACATTTTCAGTATGACAGGTTATGCGTTGGAGAGGGGTGCCAGGTGTCAATCTTAACATCATTCAGAAACATACCTTTTGAAATGTAGGAAAAAAGTCAGTAAAAAGAGAGAGAGGTATAACTGAGAGTTTTAAAATACATGACATTCAATGCAATGGTAGTGGATAGTTAGAAAGCTAAGACTGCAATAGGAATCACGGTCCCAGCTTTAGAAGAAATGTAAATCTATCATGGAAATGCTGATCTGGAGTCTTTGTATAGACATTAGTGATGATATGATGGTCTTGATGAGATAATACTGCTGGCAAGCAATCACAACTCTACTGATAACAGAATTGCAATACCTACATCTGCCTCCTTTCTTAAATTCATATATGAATCATCCCATGCCAACATCAGAGGAAAGGCTTTGGGGTTTTGGGAGATTTGCAGTAGGGAGATGTTGTTTTTCTTGTCACCTTTCCTCCCTAAAGAGAAGAAGTTTTAAGTATTCAGAGCTTAGAACTCTATTTTATTTTTCTATTCAGTTGAGGTCCTGTATATCAGACTTCTATGTTGGGAACTGTAAAACCAGTGGTGAAATGGCTTGGTGGAAAATACTACACCAGACTTACTTCTCAGAGCATCCAGCCTATTCGTAATTTACATGTTACCAATTTTAAGATGCAGAGTTTTAATAGACTTCTAAGTTTCTTCCTGGCCAGTGTATAAATATTCACAAAAAGGAAGAGTTTATTTCAAAATCACTGTTTCTATTTGTTGCAGGGATTTAAGTAACCTCATCACAGACAAATATCAATGTATCAGCAATGAGAAAATAAGAAAAAAACCTCTGAATAGCATCTTTTAGATGGTGCTAAATTCTATCCTAACAATATTATCCATCTTATCCCATCTATGAATGAAAAATGTCTTTGTCCTCAGAAGAATATGTAACACTCCCCTGCAGTTTGAGATTGATCACATAGTGCCTTTGCAACCTGCAAAATTAATCCTTCAAGGCTTTGTTGTCACATTGCGTTAAAAATCTTCTGCATGTGTTTCATGAAGATCATCATGAAGATCTTCAGGTTGGAAAATACCTTTAAGGTCATCAAGTCCAACCATTAACCCAGGACTGACAAGCACATCACTAAAGCATGTCCCTAAGCACCACATCTACACATTTTTTTAAAACACCTCCAGGAATGCTGTGACTTGAAGCTGCTTCCTCTTGTCCTGCCGCTTGTTATCTGGGAGAAGAGACCAACCCCCACCTGCCTGCAGCCCCCTGTCAGGGAGCTGTAGAGAGCAACAAGGTCCCCCCTGAGCCTCCTCCTGGCCAGGCTGAACAGCCCCAGTTCCCTCAGCCGCTCCTCATCAGCCTTGTGCTCCAGCCCCTTCCCCAGCTCCGTTGCCCGTCTCTGGACACGCTCCAGCACCTCTGTGTCCCCCTGGAAGTGAGGGGCCCAAAGCTGAACACGGTGTTCCAGGTGCGGCCTCACCAGTGCCCAGTACAGGGGGACGGGCACTGCCCTGGTCCTGCTGGCCACACTGTCTCTGATACAGGCCAGGATGCTGTCGGCCTTCTTGGCCACCTGGGCACTGCTGGCTCACCTTCAGCCGGCCATCAGCCAGCACCCCCAGGGCCTTTCCTGCCCGGCAGCTTCCCAGCCGCTCTGCCCCAGCCTGTAGCGCCGTGTGGGGTTGCTGTGACCCGCGTGCAGGACCCGGCACTGCTCCTGGCTGAACCCCATGCAATTGGCCTTGGCCCTTTGGTTCTGCCTGTCCAGATGCCCCTGCAGAGCCTTCCTGTCCTTCTGCAGATCAGTGCTCCCTCCTGCCCAACTTGGTGTCACCTGCAAAATTTCTGAGGGTGCACTCAATCCCCTTGTCCAATTTTTTTATAAAGGTGTTAAACAGGACTGATCCCAGCACTGAGCTCTGGGAACACCACTTGTGACTGGTTGTCAGCTGGATGTAACCCCATCTACTACCACTCTTTGGGCTCAGCCAGCCAGCCAGCTCCTAAACAGGCCTAAGGCAGCCTTCCAGAAGTCCAAGGTAGTGGTTCTGTTGACCCCCGTCCTTACTTCTTCAAGGACTGAAGACACTATCATTTCTATGCTCAAGGCAGCCTCCAACTATCACATCACCCACTAGTCTTTCCCTACCTTTCCTGGGGTACAGCCCAGTAAACAACTTGCTCTAATAACTTGTATATTAGAATGGATGATTTCACTGGCTTCCACAGGTATTCACAGAGAAAATACTGACCTAGCATATGTGCATGTAAAAACTAACGCTGAGATGCAGTCAGGATGTGAGAGGTCTTCAAATCCCAACACTGAGGGTAGGTGACTGAAATATGCTGGTGGCAGCACAAGCAATTTGTTCCAACTTTTCATGTCTTACTGTGTACTTTGTACCTGAGCTAAACTACACCTTAGGTACCAGTGCTGGAGGACTTTTTCTTCCTGGTGCAGTAGTTCTGCTGCACGACTGTTGCTAAACAGTACTCATCCCAGTTATCTAACACACATAAGAAAAGGTTATTCAGTGTATGTATTCATTTGTATGACAATTTTCAGAGCTATTAATGAGTCAGTTATTTCCATGGGAAAAATATTTTCTCATAAAAATTCCAGTCAGATCTAAGGATTTTTTTTCTTCTTAAGACTAATTGTTCCTTGATTGAGTCATTTTAATACTAGCATCAAAAATGATCACAGATAGTACAGAATTTCAAAAAGAGAACTGAGACTGCTCAACTGAAGCTGATAGCACCAACCAGCTGTTAAATGGCCAAGTTGTCTCAAACTAGTCTATAGCTGTTCAGATGAGAAAAATTTAGAAACTTCTGTTCAATTTCAGATTCTTTCTTACAAAGCAAAATTAAGTTGTGGAAATCACGGATGTGAGACATCCCAGAGAAAAAGAACTTGAAAAGGAAATTGGGCCTTTATTTGGGTAACAAAAAATATCACTATGAAGTATAGCAATCTGATTAAATCTGTTAAATCAGATAAATCACAGATTGACTGTTCCCCTGAAACTTTTTAAGATAGTGGGGCAGACTGAGCCTGACACAGCAGCCCCAGTTTTACTCTCCAGCACTTCGTGTGAGACCTTCTTGGAAACCCACCTGCAGCTTATCAGGGGCTGGGATCTAAATCTTTACAAGTGCTAAGATTCATCAGTTGCAGTTTTCCATTTAGGGAAATGTTAATCAAATCTGCTTTTATCAGGTGCGTACAAAACAAAAGAAACATAAAAACAGGCTCTGGGTTTAGGCAGGCAGATGGCACTTTTACTCAGTTCAGCAGAGAAAGACTAGAATTCGCAGTTGTGGAATAGATCTTTTGTGAATTGCTGACTTCTTCTATACGGCCAAGTGACACAAACTCCATTGATCAAAGGCAGTTTCTGTTGCTTGGAAATGCTCTTTCATGTCCTGAGGAGGATGAGCTGATGGCAAATCACAGGAGTGGAGGAGGTAGTAGAGTGCTGCATATTAGAATCAAGCAAATCCAAAGTCACTGTGACTTATTTCTCTTTTTAGTTTGTTTTTTTTTTTTGGGGGGGTGTGTGAGGGAATGCTAACAAATGATAGTGATGCAAATTAATGTGGGTTTAGTAGGTTACAGTTTTCTACCAGGCCCTTGCAGACAATCAGTCTTCTGCCAGGACTGTCATGTTAACAAACCTTTGCTATTTTAAGTGACAAAGTTTTGATTTGGTACACCAAGAGGTTTACGTCATCTGTTCAATGTACATGTGGAAATAATATGGTTAAAGAGCAGGTACATGACTGAACACAGTATCTCACATAACAGATGCAAATTGCTTCTTTCCTTTTGTAATATCTAAGTTTTCTGTATCCCTTTGTTTTAGTTGTTTCAAAAAGGTATTGAAGTAGTTCTGGTGATCTATCTTTTCATCTGCCTATCTACATTTTCTGGCTTTTATCACAGTAATATTTGATTATAGGATCTGACTCAAAAGCTCCCAGATATTAAAAGAGGTCTTTCCCTTGGCTCAGAGGCTTCCTGATCAGCTCCTGCAGCCGGCTGCAAGGACTGCAAAGTCCTGATTCCTGTAAACAGAGCAGAGCCAGGGAACTAGATCCACCCAGAGTCCCACCAAAGCTCAGTGTCACTCAGGTTGTCAGATGAGAAAGATTGTTACAAACTACCAAGCTCTGCAGCTCCCAGGTGAGCTCGCTCTTTGTGGTATGATGATGCTGAGGTTTCTGTATTTTTTATTTTCCTATCCTTAGTGGATAAAAAAGGAATTAAAAAAAACTCTTTATAAAATAAAATCACAAAAAACCTCATAAGGAACTGCACACAAAACAAGCTTCACTTATCTGGCTCTACCTTCTTCCTCAGAAGAGTTTTTTTAATCGGATAAAGTAAAAAATAACAGTGAAAATTAAATTCAGCAGAATAATCTTTTGATAGAGAAATCAAATTATTTAATGTCAAAACTGCTGAAGCAGGATGCCTTGAGATTGTTAGATTTTCCTCCCAACACACACACACAAATGTGTATGCATATACTTATCTGAAATGCAGTTCTGGAAAAATCTAGCAGATTTTGCATTTGTTGTATTTTGCGATAGGAGATGATTCCTTTAAGGAAAGTGCTTTTCTTTGTGGGTTTTTTCTTCCTCTTCTAACCAGCTCTACTCAGACTGTGCAGGAAAAACTTGTGTTCACTTTCCCTTGAGTAACTGAGGTTGTTCCATGAGATCATGCCCAACATTTATGAAGAGGTAACACTTGCCACCAGTTTTAGACCTCAGCATGGATCTGTGTTATTTCCTTAGAGAAACAAAGCAAAGGGAGATCTGAGGGAGCTCATGAGAAGTACAGGCAAAAGGCGTTAACATTTCATTCACCGGTGTGCATGAAAGGCCTGAGGTACATCTCCTTACCTGGTGACCGAAGGACATCCATGCTTGTCCTCTGGGGCATGAGGGCTCCAGAATGAGCAGTAGCATGTGAATCCCTTGACCTTATATCTACCAGTGCAGCAAACATTCTTTCCCTGCAAATTTTCCTTAGAAGGCCTCCAATGCATATACTCTCCTCAGCTTCATTGGGAGAGATTTATTTCTGCATGGCAGGGAGTAATGAATGCATCTCCCACCACCATACACGTATAGCTAGCTGTGGTCTGTAACATCTTTTCTGGTGCATCCAAGAATGATTATGTGTCATGGTTTTCTTGCCAGCTCCATGGCTTGGGACTAACAACAATACAAGCGTGACTATTAGGTGTTTCACTTTACAGCTTTTTGATCTCAGTTGCATAATTGGGATGACCATCTTCTTTTCTTCCTCTTAAAAATAAATCCTTAACTTACCCTGAACTTAATTTTATGCCTGAGACACTATGTATTTAGTGGATGCTGTTAAGTGCTCAATGCAGAGAAGCGGCAGTGTGTGTAACTGGAGGGTTATGGTGTCATCTGCGTGGCTGTTCCTTTTGCTCTGTCTGTGCTTTGTGATAGTTTATAACACATATGGAAAAGCTTAGGGAGCAATTAAGCTATTCCATCAAAGTAAATAACATAGATTGTGTTTATCTTATTTAAATCTTTGAAATGTAAAATAGAGACAGCTTAATGGTTACAGTCCAGTTTGAACATAAAACCCAACTAATAAGCAACCCTCTAATCTCTGATTTTAAAGAGAATTACACTTGGTTGTTAATAAAGTGAAATAGACTTTAACCTGGCCTGATGTGGTTGAAATCACATCTTGATGGTAATCCAATACAGAAAGGTAATTTTTGCTTCTTTTCTTGAATTTATTTTGAGGGCAGATGAATGAATTTTATTTTTCTCTGATTAGAACATTCACATTAAATAAAGCAACTTCCTGAACTCCAGAATTTTGAATCTGCTTCCAAAAGAATTGATCTTTTCCAAACCAATTCATTCAGTTTGACTGTGAAATCGAAAGATCATTTTATTCTTGCAGATCTAATTTGGGGTGTTGATTGTTATTACTAAGGTTATCACTAATCTTTCTAAACTGAGACTTATATGGTTGGCAGCTGTTACAAATGTCAGGAGACTCCATATGTACATATAGAATAAGATGTCCTGGAAGAAGTCTTATAAGGAAGCTCTGACTTTCTTTCATTCACTTTCATTTCACCTTAGAAAAGTTTTAAATCACGTACTTCCCTGTAAATCAAAGGAGTCAGAAGCACTTTTTTGATTAAGGATGGGTTTATATGTATACAGTTGTCTTCCCATACCATGGCAGTTTTGGGTTCAGAAAGTCCATTAACATTTCTGTTCTTTCAGATGTTTTCATTTACAAACAACATTACATCCCTATCTCCTATGTCTGAACTTTTGAGCATGTTAAATAAAAAGGTGCTGTGAGTTGCCAAATATCATGGGTTAACACTTTCAAAATCTACCAAGGGTTAGAATAAAAATAAAATAAAATAAAAATCTACCAGGAATACTAAGCTCTTTGTAGCCTTTGATTTCTCCTACTTGCATCAGCTCATCCTGGGGACAAGCAGAGGGTTGGCCTTTTTAAGACCTGAAGTTGGCTGGTCAAGAACAATAAAGGTTAGAAATTAAAAGATTAGTCAAACTCCATGACAGCTGTAACAAGTCATGCAGATCTATTTTGTTAACAGTCAGGACTGCTTTGCCATCCAGGTGTACCTGGTGGGTAAATGCCATCCTTTCTTCCATAGCCAGCCTAATGTTAAAGTTTTAAAGGAAATCTGTTACAGGGAAAAGCTGCATAAACCCCTCCTTTGCCTTCTGGGGATCTCAGTTTACGTCCAAATGGAAGGAGACAAAGTTCAGCCATTTCTAATGCATTACATGTTGGTTTTGAATGCCCTTTGTGATCACTCTGCAAACAAAATCTAGGCATTATTCCAGGCTGGTATAAATCCTGAAGTGTTTTGTGTTTAGCTAAGGCCTTGTCTCCTGATTCCCCCCCTCCCCATCTCTTCTGAGGGAAAACTGCTCCTCGGATCAGCCTTCTGTAGGTCTGGTGAGGGCAGGACTGGCTGGGCTGGGGCAGCTCCCCCCAGGGACAGGGTCCTGTACCGCTATGGTGGCCACCAGTCTGAACGTCCTTCCCACAGAGAAGGAAGCAACATCTAACAAGACCCCAAAGGAACTTTAACTTTACATTTGAGATGTGCTGTATCACCAGGCAGCTGGAGTCAGTGGTCCTCGAGCACAGGGCAATAGCAATCCTGGACAAGTGTACTCTGTGCCTTAGCCCTGAATGACTTGACAGGCTGCAGAAGGGGTGAAGCAGGGAGGGCATACAGAAAGACATAACTAATCCCACCAGTGCTTAAAACACTGCTTTGAGAGGTGATTAGAAAAGTTTGAGGCTATGCTTTCCTCCTCGTGTTTAAAATCTCTGCACTTTCACACAATGGCGTTTTCTCCGTTTGCTGCATTGCTTCTCTTCTGCTTGGCTGTTGGTATATTTGAAAGTTGATGGGATGTTGAGCCTATAAGAGAGGAGAGGGAGGAAAAAGAAGAAAGGAAATAGGGCAAAAAAATCCAGGGACAGATTTTGAAATCCAAATCCCGTTCTCAGACTGATTTTTCTTTTTGTTTGCTCAGCTGCTTTTCACAGCCGCCTTACTGGCACAGACAAATCTGAACAGCTTGCAGAACAACATGACAGGAAGATGGAAGGATAATGTGTGTTTAAATATCAGTGACCAGCCTCTCTCTTGTCATTCTCAGCATGAGGAAAGCTTGTTATATACTGCCTCCTTTAATCATCTCAGACAGGGCTTTTCCTCCTGCCTATCTATCAAGAGGAGAGAGGATCTTCCTCCAATTGTTAGTTGGAGTGACGGACAGGTGAATTATTAATATTGTTTGCCGCTGACTTTCTATGTTATTCTTATTTGTTAAGTCCCCAGCCGATGTGACCCCAGGTTTTTTTCAGTCTGCTGAAAGCCTGACCCACTCAATCACATGCAGACTGCACGTGATGACGGAATGGATTTGAATTTGAGAGGTTTTGAAAAAGCGCAGAAAAAAGGAACAACTGTGGCACATGGAGCCCAGTTAGAGCAGAGAGGAGCTGGAGGAAGGCTGATAATGCACAGCCTCCAGTTAATGAACTTGCTGCCAAGAAATTCAGTGTCTACTGTCTCCTTGGGACTCTGATGTGTGTCAAAATAAAAATCATACACCTTTGGTAAAACCAGACCTTTGTTACAGCCAGCATCTGAGATGATTAAAATTTAAGCACAGAAAGGACTGTGATAAAGAGAAAAATGGCTTTACCCTTAATTGGACATTGTGTTTGTCTCTTGTTTCCCGATGAAGGAGGTTGTTTATTTCCTCAGGCAGATTTTGATCTCTGTGCATGCATGCATGTGTGTGTATACAAGCTTACCTGCACAACATACACAAACAAAAAATCCTATATGAAAAGATAGAGTGTTTGACTGTAAATCAGGAACCACTGGCTGCAGGTTTCACAAACGAGTATAATTTTGCTCCTTTCAGACCAACACAAAGGTAGGCTTTTCCTTCTTATTTAGTATTGGAGCCAGTTAAAACTATGAAGTGCTTATTTCCATGTCGCATTTCTAGAGTAAGAGACATTGAAACGTCAATTTTACTGAAAATAAATTGAAGTGTGGGGGAATTGTTCATAATTTAATTTTTAAAGTAAATGAAGCTACCAATTTTGAGTGCTCGTGCATTCAGAACTGGATTCAGCCTTCCTACCTGTAACTCACATCTGAGACCCTAGGCTAAGCGCTGAGGCTCTCAGTTCAGGAGGAAAGTGCTCCAAGAGGATGAGAGGTTTTTCTATGAATGAAAAAATCCTCCAACCATCCCAGGGGAATTCCTGGCTCCTCTGGGTGGGAATTAGGGTAACTGCAGAAGTCTAAGTGCCTGTTCCAGAAGTTGGGGTCACCATAGTTTCCCACCGAAGTGGTTGCCAGATTTATTGTATTCTATTTTTTGCATGAAAAGAATGAGCAATTGTGTGTGTATGTGTGTCTGTGAATGGGGAGGCTTTTTTTTTTTTATTAATTTTTTAAATCAAATTAATCAGTTTTCCAGACTCTTTCCCCAAAGGATCAGTTTGAGGTAGGTGCCCAACCTAAGGCATTAAACCAGCTGAACAGAGGTCTTACCTGTCTACACTAAAGCAAATATTTTAGGTAAAAGTATCAGCCAACTTTAACAGCTATCTCTGTTTAGAAAAAGCACTTAAGCAGCCTAATGTTAAGCATATGCTTATGTAATTTGCTGAATGGGGGACCGTATGCTGTAAAACGCATGTGGAATAGGAATGTGAAGTGAGTAATAATAATAATAATGAACATTTGCATAACCTTCTACACTTTCAAAGGGATGTAGGAGCTGGAAGTATAGAGAGCATCAGGGACCGGGAGATATGAAAATGTAAGGTTGTATATTTAAGCTTCCTTTTTTGCCTGGCTAAATCCTGCCTTCAGTTACAAACCTTCTAACCCCAGTAAATGCAATCAAGCTGGGTTTACTAGCTAGGCAGGAAGAGTAATTCAGCCCAGGGTCTTGTGCGTAGGCAAAGAGCTCTTCCAAAAATGAAAACCACCTCTCTGTTATTATTAGTTATTTCCATTTTCCTCTTAACGTACTGCAGAAAATATTGCTTTACCATGATGGTGTTCTGTGCTCCAAAATCGATCGATCAAATCAAGTCAACCAAAGATGGTATTCCTGACCCTGGAGAGTGATTTACACAAATCCACACAGGAAAAAATCTGGAAGCAAAGGAAGGGAAATAAAAACAACAGAGATTTTAAATGATATAGACACATAAATTAGCTTTCTTATGGACAAATGACTGTATGCACCAAACCTTAGAATCAGTATTTAATTAACCTCTTTTTAAAAAAACATTAAGTCCACTGGTGTGTGACAAACAGGAAAAGGAATTAAGGTTTGGCAAGATGTCAGGCAACAGCAGAGATACTTTAGAGAGACAAGGCTGAAGTTAAAGGGAGAATTTTGCTTTAGGACAGTGTCTTGTTAATGGGTCCTATTTCATGAGCATCGTAAACAGGAACCTGGGATTGGTTTCACTGAGACGAGCCCTGGGAGGTTCATAAATAGCTTCTCAGGCTAACTGGATGCTGTGACTCAGTCTCCTCATGGAAATTAAATGAGGCAGCTCACAATGTCTGCTGCTGGCCATGGCTGGAGGTAGGATATGGAGTGGATGGACCAGTCAGGTTTATGTGGAAGTATGAGAGCTTGAAACAGAGAGACCAATTCATATCGCTCCACTGGAGAGGCTGAGCTCCTCCTTCAGCCACTATCAAACATGCCACACTCACTGATGGTTAAACTTCATTTGGAAAAATAAAAAGGATCTTAGAATTTAAATTCTTTGTGTGGCTTTCTAGAGCAGTTTCTGTCTCTCTCTTCACTTCTGCTTGAATCTGGTTTCCTAACGTACCTCTCGAAATTATATGCTTGAAGTGCAGCAATAACAAAACGAGTTAGTATTTGAATTTGAGGCATTGAAGTCTCAGTTACACAGTGTAGCAAAAAAGATTAAGCCATTATTGGCAGCCCATCTGTCTGCCCAGCATTCTTGAGGGCAATGAGGCTATCTGAAGTGTGCCCCCATTCCTGGTTGAAGGACAATATAGGAGACAAAGGACTGCATAGGTTCATGCTGTGCTGGGCAAGTTCATGAAAAATAGATCCACTGATTGTTATTAAATACACAGAAACCATGCCTGGCTCAAGAATACTCCAGCCATCTGATGGTTAGAGAATGGAGATTGTTTTGGGAAAGCACTCTGCTTACCTTGCTTTTTTGTTGTTCTGTAGGTTTCCAGCCAGTGTCAGAGACAGGAGAGCAGTCTGCACAGCCCCTGCTGTGATTCACAAGGGCTGCACTTTCTTCTTTCTTGTTCTAGCCGTAGGATCCACCCCAAAACAATTCACAAGGGCTGCACTTTCTTCTTTCTTGTTCTAGCCTTGGGATCCATCCCAAAGCACTGCACTGAATTTATCAAATGAAACTTGTTTTGTTTTGTAAAGAATAGGCTGTGCCTGATGTTCTCAACGTTAGCAGGAGATGTTACTCTGGAAAGCAAAAGATCTTTGAGTTAGAGAGTCAGGTTCAGCAAAGTCACGTTTTTAGCAAACTCTGCTAAAGTCACATATCTGGGGAAATTCCCCCTTCTGGACGTGCCCTGGGAAACAAAGAGGGTAAACAATTGCACAGGGGAGGGAAAACCTGCTGCTGCAGACCTGTACTCTCCCACATTGCTGTGAGTGAGGCTGTGCAGTTCACAGGGACTCAGCAGAGTGGAAAGCAATGCCATGGTCCCCGCGTCCCCAGAACAGGCTGGTCACACAGCCACTGCCATGCTTTAGATGAAACCACCAGCAGATGCATTTGACACATCGACAATGCGCTTGTCCCCGTCGAGCAGGGATTTGATCTTTTGTCAGCATGGAAGAAAATTTTCTAAAGGAGGTTAATTAATAAATCAAATCAACCCTGAGGCATCTAACAAGTGTTGTTGTATTTAACCTGTATTAATCTGGCAAATACTAAATAGCACATGAGTTTTATTTCTTTAATGACTGTTAAAAAAAACAAAAACAAGGGGAGGTGACTATGTCAGGTTAACAACATTTAATTAAAACGGAGGGAAGAGGTAGCTGTAATTTGCAGCCACCACAGAAAGGAACCAGATAGGAGAATACTGTGCAAATGTATGAAGTGCTCCAGCTTTTAATTAAAATTGCAGTTCTTTAAGATAGCTGTGTGTCAAATGGATTCTGGTTAATTGCTGTCATTCCTGCAATACAGCCAGCAGGTTTCTTCAGTGGCTTCATGTCCTTAATAGAAACCTATATGTCAAGGGACATCTTCGTTTAAGGGTACATGCTGGATGGGTCATGTGAGGTCCCCATCCCTCACTGAAGGTGATACAGCACATACGAATAATGATACCGTAGCTATCTCTCAGGAAGGCACAATCCATAGATGGGATAAAGGAGATGCTGTTAGTTAAGCAAGCTCCATGTCCCTTCATTTAAGGACTGATATTTTAGCTATGAAGGCAAAAGACAGTTTGCACTTTGTCGTGATACTGATGCTCACAGAGCTGTTGGAAAGCTTTTGGCAATGATCTGGGGAGTCAAGAGACCTCAGCTTTCTCATGGTTGATCTATTAATTAGCTGCAGCTCTTGGTCACCTCATCTTATCCGCACCCCTTTATTATCTCCTGTGAAATAATGATCCATACAACCCTATAGTGGTGTTTGAGATCTACACGTACAACTATCGTGTTGGTAAAACTGGCACATCTGCAATGTCCTACGAGCACACACACACAAGCAAAATGTGAGGGAATCAGGTAAATTCACTGCAGAAACAAATAGTTTGTGAACAATTTACAGTGTCTAGAAAATTCAGAGATGTCTAAGGTACTTTTCAGTAAGCTATTCACAAAGCAGTAACAAAGTGCAACCAAGCAAGAAAGAGATGACATCTGCTTAGTGCCAAGAAACAGATAGATGACACTTGTTAAATTCACTGTCATGCACATATTGGTACCTACTTGTACCAATACAGTTGTTACTGTTTCTTAAGCTACAAACATACACAAACATATTTGGAAAAAGTTAATTTGGAATTTAGAAAAAAAAAATCCAATTTGTTAATAGGATTGTGCTGATTCAAACAGTGTCAGGCAAAATCTGAATTTTGGCTCATGGTATCTTCCTTTAGAGGTGACTGCAGTCTCTCTTGAGCTGTCCTTAGTGGTTTGGTGGGGGGTTTTGACATAAAATCTCCTAGAATTTTTAACTTTAGCTGCCCTAAAACCTAGTTATTTGCCTCCTGTCTCTGCATTCTCACACTTTTACCTCCTTGGTGTTCAGTTATCCACAAAAAAAAGAAGGTGGGTTTTTACAAATTTCATACTCTTGAAACTGTGCTGGAACAAAGGAATTTTCTCATTGCTAGAGACAGAGGATGCATGAGAAGTACATTCACTACCAGACTCACTTAATTACTTTATTTCTCTGGGAATCGGTCCACATCTGTTAACTATGGTGTTAGGGTTGCTCCCACGTTTTGTCTTCTGTCATTTTAGGCAAGAAAGTCTTCTAGGCTATTATTATATAAAGATAAGATACTTACATATTGTGGCTTTTATCTCAGTTCACTGCTGCAAAGAAAAGGAGTATTTCCTACTGGCTAACAAACACTTTTCATTTAATAAATAGCTAAACAGTATCAACAACTATTCTAATGAATGTTACCTGTCAATTAAATTATGAGACCATAAACCATAAAGAAGTCTTCAGCTGCAGAAAATTACTTTCAGGTATACTATTTCACATGTTTCCAAAGCTTTCTTTTCTGTTTTTAGAGCAAATGTCTTGAGGCAAACCCAGGCCTTTGTTGTTTATCGTAAAGAAGCCAAAAAGCAAAAATAGAGCGACATCTATTTAAATTTAATTTGCTTGTCCCTTTCTAAGCAAAGATTTTATATATATATATCTTTAAATAATGCATTTTCTAAGGAGCTAAAAAATCCCATACTGCTCTGGGATAACTTCATTAGACTGCACTTTTAAATCCCTTGGTCAGATTCTGCTCCCACAGACATGGCTGTAAACGTGCTGTAAATTCACTGAAGTGCCTGTTCATTTAACTCGATCTCACAAAGCTGGAACTGGCCACCAAATTATTTATTTATGGATATCACAACCCCATCGTCACTTAAAAGTAGATGTTTTTATTTCATGTTCTTGATTTTCCTGATTTTTAATCATTCATAGAATATCATCAAATATTGATGTTCAATCTATTAAAAATGCCATAAATAAATAAGCTATGTATACAGGCCTGACCACAAACAGCATGGTCCGATATTCCAGTTCTGTACACCAGAAACTGTCTTCTGTTTGAAGTATTCAGCTGAGCCTGGAAGGTTGTGGGTAGATAGCAGACCTCTATCTTAACTGCTGTACCATAAACATAAGATGACCTTTCTCTTGCTTCTTGGTTAAAATAACTCAAAGAATCTCTGGAAGGGAGTATGAATAAACTTACTGGTTTTCATCTCAAAAACAAAAAATGAAAAAAAATGCTAATGACCTTTTCTTACTTCCTGCAGTCTAAATGTTGTGTCTTGACACATCTTTGGGGAAAGAGAAACCTAAAAGCAATTAGATCACTGAGGCTACTTGAATGCCCAATTCTGATCTGTTATTACTTTGTGAAGTTGCGGGAGGAAAAATCTCAGTTAAAACCCAACATTTTTACATTATATAATCTTAGAAGAAAAAGGTTTATTCCTATTTTCAGTTCAGAAGTCACCCTTTAAAAAGAAAACAAAAGAATAAGTATACACTCAGCACAAATATTTAGGTTAAAGTTTTATTCCCTGGAGGGCTGTTTAAGAAAATGGGTCCACTTACAGCCCTGATGTTTTACTGTTTGCATTTTTACCACCTGCAAGCTGCCATAAGCCAAAGGACCTGCCAGAATCAACACTAGCTCATGATAAGGTATAACTAAGTATGCTGTCTCTTTTGCCTTCTCCCTAAAACACGTTTTTAAGCAGAGTTGGCTCCATGCTTCTCAGAACAGCTGTAGGAGATGGGAGATGCTGTTTTGTCAGGTGCATAGCCCCTGGGCTGGGAAACCCCGGCCATAGCAAGGGGCTGGGGGAGGTCTGGTACGGTCAGCAGGGTCCGGCTGCTCCCGCTGACACTGTGTAACGGCGGGGACACACACTCGCCCACTGCAGTTAGCAGGGGAACAAATTGTCACCTGAATGGCTGTGGTATAGCTGCTCACTGTGCCTGCATCCTGGAGGCAGTACAATATGGAGTGGGTGAGGAGAGCCCATCACCATGGGTTCCTTGTTAATTCAGACATGGAATCAATCACATCCCACCATTCATATGAGATCACCTGAGAGCCCTGGCTCTATTGCCGTTTGATGTTTTAGGAAGAGCACAGGCTGTTGGGGGAAACTTTTTGGCTGCTGGGTCTCAGTTTACCTAAAAAGTGCCCAGATCAAAGGAGTCTTTGCTATTGCAGTGATCGACTTGACTGTTAGGGGTTTGGCCTTGAAGTAGAGTCCTCTGTCTTTGTTGGTGTGCCCAGGGCCATTCTGACAGTGCCTGTGGGAAGTGGGCATGTGGGGATGACATGGGCTCAGCTGAAGGGGTTTGCTGGAGAGAGCAGGCTCAGAGCCCCATTTCCTAAAGAAGGAGGCTCATGCAGCCACTCAGTGCTTGTGGGTATGGTTCTTTTGATTTCTCTCTCGCCCTTTATTTTTTATTAATGAAGCTGCTGGGCAGTTCCAACCATGCTCGACAAGTCTCCAAGAAGCAATTTCTTATAAGCTTAAGGCAAATAGGTGGTTGGGCAAATAAGAAAGTCCACAATGTGTCTTTCCATCCTCTGCCCCCAAGGTGATCACAGACTGGCTCACTCTTGGAATGGCACATCTGCTGATACACGGCTTCATGAAAGAAGCTTTGATGTGCCCTCAGTTTCCTTCTCCGTAGGCTGGCTCAACTCAAACAGTGGTGAGAAATTGTGGACACTGGGCTTTTCTCTTTGGCAGGTTCTCTGTCTTCACAAGAAAGTGAATTAATAAACCCGTGAAACCCTAGGCAGCTGGCGACGTGGGCTCTCTTTGTGCCCTTTGATCTATGCACCCATGGCTCTGTGGTGATGCTTACACGCTGACAGGTGATTTGCTGGGGTCTCGGTTCTTTGTCGTGCTTGGTCTTGGCATGAAAATTTCACAGCTGTTAATGAGATACATTAGCCACGGAAATCCATCCCCTGTGCATCAAGTGCTAATTAGTGCCAGCCTGTCACAATAGCAAGATGAGTTGCAAAATAAAGCCATCAAGTCCACTCTGATTCTGATATATTACTTATTTTCCTGTCACTGTGGCTGAACAATAATAATTAAAAAAAAAGTCAGTCTGGCCTCTTTGGCTTCATGTACTGTGGTGATGATTTCCCTGTAATTAATGAGGTGCATTATCTAACTCCCTCACCTTGCAGTTGGAAGAAAAGTCCTTTTTTCACACTTTCATTGTTTCCAAAGAGAAACTCCCTGAAAGCCTTGGGAAAGCACAATCATGCAGAGCGAATGGCCTAAAAGACAGGCTACATTCATGGTTCTGCACAATCCAGGGTCCTTTTGTTTGTCAATTTAATTAGATTTAGTGTTGTGTCCCTACCCACATCAGTAAACACAGCATCGACATTTCAGGTCGATGCGAAGGAGGTTGTGAGACAGGTTGTTGGGGCCTGATCCTTTCCCATCTGGGCCCCTTTCCACAGCTCTGTCCTTGCAGAGTTGAATTAACTGCTGCAGTTTTCTAAGGCAGCACAAAATTTCCCATATTAAAGCTAGCTTTAGAAACAAACCATGTGTGTGGAAGAATTTTAGAGAATGGATCTTTATCACAGTTTTACCTGGAACAAGCCTGGTGACAGTTGTCTTGCACTTTCAGACTTTGAGATGCTGAGGCTGAGATCAGTCCCACTCGTCTATGCATTACTGTGCCAGACATTTTTTCTCTAGGAATATTCATCCGTCTCCAGCAGTAAATTTTTGCAAATGGCTCGATTCATATTTATTGTATTTTGTAGACTCTGTCTAGAGAGTAATGATTGTGATTAGAGTAAGTATCCTACTATTAATAATGAAGCAGCAAAATGAGAGTTGGCATAAAACTCATGTGTGTCCATTCATCTGTGTGTGACTTGAATTATCCAGCAGTAATGGGAGAAATACTTTCTTTAGTGCCATCTCTTTTCTCCCTTTCTCTCACTCTTTTTCTTCTTTTTTTTTTTTTTTTTTTTTGAGCAGTATTTATGAGGTGATAAAGTTGTACAAATATTGTAGGAGGGAAAATAAGAATGATCTAGATCAGGAGAAAATGGTGAATTACCTTTTAATACCATTCTCTAGTCTCTCCCTCAGGTTTCTTTCCAGTAGGATTATGCTTAGCACCATTGAATAATCAGTGTTCTGGCTGCTAATTATACTTATCATTGAAGACTGCTTCTTATAGTGGCCAGGTTTTTTAGAGCACTAACTTTTGTGCTCAGCTCAGTAGGACCAATGTACTTTCTCACACCTTAGCTTAGAATGGTCCTGACCAGTGGTGTTTCAGCTGTAATGCTTAAAAGGAAGCAATAATAAATTATTGTATAGGATACCCTATTTTGGAGCAGACCCCTTAGCCTAGAAAGCTTTTGAATTCCTCACGGCATTTCAAAGTCAAGACTAATGCTACTAATTTTTTTTTTTTTCACTTCAAATGATTTAATTTGGTGTGGAGCCTGTTCACAGGGTGGGTAGGATCTGGCTTTTTGTTGGATAGTTTGCCTTTCTCTGTTATCTGCATTGGGTAATTGGTATGATTTAGACCAGTAGCAGAGAGGCCATGACAGCTTCCCCAGCTATTGCTTGTTTGCAGTTTTCTGGTCTGTTCTTCCTTTGCAAATAGGTCACTTCTCAGTCATGCACCAGCAGGCTGTCAGCAGTAGCAAGGGGCTGTGTTGAACTTCTCACATGTAAACTATGGAGACTGTTGAGAAAACAACCTCTCTGAAATGAAGAGGTGAAATGAGCACAGTAGAGTGGAAGATCCTCAAGCTCAGCATACTATTTCCACCTTGCTCCCACTCCCTGTTTTTGTTCCCTCCAACTCCTTTGAGATGGTTTTTTTTTTAGTTGGTTGGTTGGTTGGGTGTTCATTGGGGTTTTTTTTTCCGTTCTGTCATGGTTTAACCCCAGCCAGCAACCAAGTACTACGCAGCCACTCGCTCACTCCCCATGCACGACCCCCCACACCCACAAACCCACCCCCTGTGGCATGAGGAGCAGAATCTGGAAAAGGTAAAAACAGTGTGCTGAGATAAGAACAGTTTAATAATTAAAATAAAATTAGTAATAGTAATAATAATAATAATGACAATAACAGGAAGGGAGAGGGAGAGAGAAGAATAGAACTCAAGGGGAAAAACCCAAGTGATGCACGGTACAATTGCTCACCACTGACTGATGCCCAGCCAGTCCCCCAGCAGTGATTAGGGGCTCCTGGCCAACTCCCCCCAGTTTATACCCCAAGCATGATCTATGGTATGGAATATCCCTTTGGCCAGTTGGGGTCAGCTGTCTCAGCTCTGCTCCCTCACGGTTTCTTGCACATTTGCTTGCTGGCAAAACATCTGAAAAGTCCTTGACTTAAAGTAAGCCCTACTTAACAACAACCAAACCATCAGCACGTTATCAACATTATTCTCATACTAAATCCAGAACAGCACTGTACCAGGCACTAAGAAGAAAATTAACTCTATCCCATCCAAAACCAGGAAAAGTTCTGATCAAACAGGGGGGGCATGATTTTTATTGTTACTGATATTTTTGATGGGGGGTGGTAGTTGTGGTGGGTGTTTGTTTGTTATTTGGTTTTTTCTCCACAGAGGGCGGACTCTGTTAACAACATCTCATGTAACAAGTTCATAACTGGAAGTGCTAGTGTGTCCAGGAGCTTTTCTTCAGTAAGTTCTTTTTCTTCTTCATGCTGCATACAGCTGCTAGAGTAGCAAGGAAAGCAGAGAAAGGTTTGCAAATCTGAAAGCTCTGTTGCTCACTGCTGTCTGTCTCTACTTTAATATGGAGTTGTATTTATTTAAGGACCTAAATGCCATGCCAGGTTCCTTGAGTTTTTCTTGTTGTAAAGTTCTTCAGAAAATTTCCTAAAATTTCACGTCCCCTGCAGGAACTGACTAGTGATGGGCTATCTTTTGTTTTCTTTTATTTATTGTTTTATAAATAAATAAATGGGAGAAATAGCTATAAAGTAGGAAGGTAACGTAATAGTGGAGTAATTGTAGAAGAGGCAGATTGGAAGTTGAATGTAATTGTCAAGATCATACAGTTTTTATGTAACCTGATGTAGGTCAGATATCAATAGGGTTATAACTTTAATATTTATTTTTTTAATCTATTACCTCTTAGCCTTAGAAAAATGACATGACCAAGGTCACACAGGATCCTGAAACATAGCCAGGTCACAAACTAGGAGCTCCTGTGTCCCTCTCCAGTCGTCGCTGTACAAATTCACCTACCTTAAACTGTGTTATGCCATTATGCAACCCTTTATGATCCTAAGTTTTAAGATCTCATCGGATAGTTTAGTTTACAGTTATTTTGTTTGGGTCATATTGAGTCTGAAAATGCTCCCTCAGTTGTCCCTCTGAATCATGAGAACCCATGTGCTGAAAAGCCTACAAAATGGGAAGTGAATGACAAAAGGCCTACGCCTTTATTTTTGTCTGCATTGGAATACGTCGTAAAGGAAGGCCTAGTCACTCTTTAGGCTGCGTCTACTAGTTATTTTATATAGCCTTTCATATTCAGAGCTTCAGGGTGTGTGACAGATAGGTAAATTTATAGAAGACATCTGTGCAAAAGCATGGCTTTCTGAAATGATAGGAATTTTTCCCATAAGTAGGTCAGAGGAAAAAGCAATCCAATGTGACAGTCTTTGTTTAATTGTCTAAAAACAATCTGACTGATTAAAAGAATGAGAGCATACAACAAATAAAATCCCACATGACAGAATAAACAGCATTTGAAAGAAGGCAGTTTGTTTTTTAATATATGCTTTAGTTTTTATCATTTATGGCCCCCAAAGTTGTACCCCTTTGAGTTAATTTAGCTTTCAAAGAACACAACTTGTTTTGTTAATTCAATCTGTTTACATAAAACACTCTAGCAAAGGAGTTTGGCAGAGTTTGTGTTGTAAATACAGGGATCTTTTCTGTTAATTATATGCAAATCAGCTTTGTTAACAAACACTTAAATAACTCTGCCTTGTCTTCATTAGCCTGGGAGATACAGTACATTTCTCAAGGAACTAGACAAGGAATATTAATCAAAGCAGCTTGTAAGATTTAATGAGCTTATTAATTGTTGACCTCTGTATTTTCAAGAACTGGTATTAAAAGTGAAAGATAACTGAGACATTTTTGTGCAGAAATATTATGCAGATATATATGGGGAAAAATGCCACGGTCAAATCTGGGTCATGCAAAACAAAACTGCAGTTTAACTTCTAATATATTGATAACTCATGTTTTCCTAAAAAAAACCTATATGCTGGTTGATGGGAGTTTAGTGGCAGAAACATTCTTCCTGCACTAAAAAACTTTCAACATTGTAGACGAAGACAAGAAAAAATGGAATAAAGTTCACTTTTGTAGTTTCCCAGATGAGGGTTTTTAACTTTCAAGGTCAATACTGAGGCAGTCCTGAATTTGCTTTCTAAATAGACCTCTTGAATGTCAGGTGATTATAGCTATTAGTTCTGGGTTTGGACAACATCTTAAGGCAAAAGTAATCTTGAAAAATACAAAGAGAAAATGAGCATGGGAGCAAGGCTGGGAAAGATCTCTGTCTTCCATGGCTGGTTGACCTTGTCAGAATCTGCCCAACAAACCCATTAACGGTAAGTGGAAAGGTGAGACCCAGCCTGGGGAGTCTGGTAGTGAAGTTCACTGATCCCTTCGTTGAGTGGAACCTTTAAGTCTGACCCTCAGCAGTGATCAACCCTCCTTATCATGCCTCCTAAACAGAGGAACATATTGCTTCGCACGTTAGCTAATCCTAATGTTGTGGAAAAAGATTAAGCCCTCTTGAATTTCCTTCTGCTGTTTTTCTGACCTCAGTGCTGGCAATAGCCTTTAATGCTGTGTGCAGGAGCAGACTTTGGTGTAATTAATCCTCTAATTCATTCTAATAGCTGCCTAGCCATGTGTCAATAAACAAGGAGGACACATGACAATAAAAACATTTGTCAGGGTAACATGCAACGTTGTTTCAGAGAGAGACAGACAAGAAGGGAGGGAGATGTATAAAACAAGAAAGAAAAGAAGGCAAACCACGGACAAAGATTAAGTGGCATCTTAGCAGAAGAGGCAGATCTTGTGTTGCCACCTGATCTTCCCCAATTAGATTTGGTCATTTCTGATTCTGAAGGATGAATGAGTTTCTAGGGTGGGAGGATGGATAGCTGACAATTAGCTTCTGGTATCTGAGTTGCTTTGGTCTCCAGCTCTGACCCTTCTATGGCAACAACAGGTGATGGCATCTATTTCCTTTCTAGCACTGCTGTCCACATGGAGGCATCATAAATCCTTATAGACTCATTCATCTAAGAATCTGTACCTGTGCAGAAGTGAGTGACAAAGCTGGCCAACGAAAATAGTGGAAACTAGACTGTACCTCATTTGGTGCAGCAGAAACAAGGATGAAACTTAAGAAAATGTTCTGCTATCAGCTAGTAAGCTGTTCCAGAACTTTTCTGGCCAAACTTTTATGAGATGGGGAAGAAATTAAGATCAAACAGTTCTTATGACCGCATTTCAGTTTTGAAGAGAGTTGGAAATATCTTGACCAGTTCTACTACACTCATCATGGATGAGAAGGAAAAAAGAATTGAAGAGAATTATTTACTGAGATATTGCTAAATCCTGGAACATCAGAGGCTCAGAAAAGCTCGGGTGACCATCCATTCAGCAATCACACTGCTCAAGCAGAAAAGAGCTGCAACACCAGCCCATCATATTCTTAGTTAGTCTTTGTCTTCTTATTCCAGTTCTTTCAGGGTTTAGATATCTCCTTGAATTTTTGAGCCAGTCACTCGTAACAACTGCAACTACTCTCAGTTTCATGTCTGCAAAGTGCTTGTGGCAATAACTCCGAGCGACATAAACCAGACCAGTTGCATGTGGTGGTTTTGGAGTGGTTTGTTTTTTTTGTTTTGTTTTTCCCCTGTGAAAAAACATGCTGCTCTCAACCAGTCATAGACTGTCTGGTAACTCTAAAAGGGTAATTCAGTCTCTTCCATTTTAAATCTCTTCAATCAGCTCTTTCTTCCCACCATCCCTACTGGCATTGATTCATTTCAATTAAGATTCTTCTGTTCAAGTACTATAATTAGCCCCTTTCACTACTACTTCTCATTCCCTTGGATTATATAGCTAGAACTAAAATCCATGTGGACTAGTTCAGCAGTATTTGTTCACCTGGAAACTGGAAGAGAAAGAGCCCAAAAGTCCCTAGTGAGGCTTACTTGGGACCAAGAAAATATTTCAGTGCCTGTCTCACTGAATTGATGGGTCTGTGTGGTTTGATTTGCGTTACATACTTTCTTCCGATGTTATTTTCTACAAATCTTCCTGCAACCTTCTCTGAGGAATAGAAATGAACCTAAAAATAGCTTTCTGTGAGGTCCCAAAGGGGTCTAATATGGATCCATTACTCAGAAGTGGCTGTAAGTTTCCAAAAATGGTTTTAAAGTGAGTTGTTAAACATGCTTTTATCCTTGAAAGTAAAGAGTGTAAACAATACCAGCTAACCCAGGTAGCTGTTACACCAGAAAGCCTTGACCATGCTTCACTACATGCCAGACCTTCAGTGATGCTATGAGATACGCATCATGTGCCAGATTTCTCTTCATGACAGTTTCCCTGCTTATACTCCTTGCTTTAGGGAACTGCAGTTTGACGTACCCATGCAGCTACATTAAAGCTCCTGAGAAAGGTGGCTCCTACTCACTCACGCAGCAGCGTGGGTATGCAACCACATCAACTAAAGCAAAGCCAAAGCAAAAGGCACACAATTATGATGTTCACAAGAAACACACAAAATCTGATGGAAAAAGACAATAAGGACATGTCTGCTTTTAATTATTTTTTTTTTAATGGGATACTTTTAGAGCATGATGTCCATATTTTAGTTCCACTAGTTGGTTTTTATCTTCTTTGCTTACAAAAGCTGAGAAATAATACCTAGAATGCCATACTCAAAGAAAGAGGCAGGAGGTGGGTGCCTTGCCTGGTCTGAAAGCCCACACTGTTTGATATAAGACCTTTTAATGGTCAATATGAATGCATTGCCTCTCCTGCCCTGTAATAAAAAAGCCACTAAAAGGCAACATGGGAAAATATGTACCTTAAACTCCTTGTACTCATATGCACACAGAGTTTATTGTAAAATCTGGAGTAAATTGTTACCAAGCTTTGTAAACTTGGAATTCAGCACCACTACATCTAAGTCTTGCATAAAATGTTTGCAAAAGGCTCTGGTAGTCCTCAGGAAGAAGGTTGTATACATTATAAATGGTTAATGTTTCACAGGACAGAAATTCATTGAAGCACGAAAGTGCTTGTTTGATTACGTTTTGCAGGTTTTTTTGGTTTGGGATTTCTTTTCAGGGTTTTTTGGGGTTGTTTTTTTTTTATTTCTGCTTGTTGTGGTTTTTGTTTGTTTGGGGTTTTTTGTGTTTGGGGTTTTTTTTTCCCTATGAGGCTTTGGAGGCTCACTCTTGCTGGGAGTTAAGGGAACTGGAGTTTGCTGAACCATAACCTATTTTAGACCTTGAACATTCAGGTTCAGTGCTGCTAGGGTTTAGGATGCCTTTTACTTTAGCTGAGCAGGTGGGATGAGTCTTGCACCTTAAGATACTTTTCCAGACCAGCGACTTGCTAAAGAGATAAGGAAACCTGTAACCTTGATTGGATTAAGAAAGTGACAAATAACCTTTCACCTCTGTCTGATCAGCTTTCTGTATCAAAATGTGAACATGAAAATAAGAGCATTAAATTCTGAGCCTTTCCATCCATGATCAGAAAAGCTTGCATGCACTGAAGAGACATTCTGTATCACAGAAAGCAGCTGTGTTTGAGGCCTGGGATTAGGCATCATTTGGGAATATTTGAATCCAGAACACATTTTTTTGTTTCTTTCAGTGTACACAGATCTGATATTCTGAATCAGATGAGGAGAAAGACTCAATTTTTTCTCTAAACACAGCAATGTTTTAATGAAAATAATGGGGAAAGCTTCTCTGGTTTACACATTTCAGTGTAATTATTCAAGGTATGAAATAAACTGAAATTAATTGGAAAATTTAGTCAGGCAAGAGACATCTAAGTGCTTGTACTGCTTATTGCCAGTTTCTTACTGAAGCCACAAGTCTCTTATTAAAGTTAACACATAAAATATACATATTATATATATACATAAAATAGCTCACATTTTAAATTGAGAAGTTGTCCGTACCAGTGAGTCAACAGAAGCAGGATAGACTGGACTTTGATCCAGCCAGAGTCCTTTTGGTGTCAGAATAGTTCAGTCGTTAGCAGGGAAGAGCAAATCATGTCCTTAGCCATGTGGCCAAAGAAGGGATTGAGTTTTTTTTTCATGTCCATGGTCAAGTGTTCAAGGACACGTTGGTTTAAAAGGCATCAGAGTAGCCACAGATGAGAAATCAGGGTACCTTCTTCTAATAGGAAAGATGGCAATCATTTTTCTGGGAAGGCTGGAAATCTACATCATTGCAGACATTAAAGAACTGCTTGCACTGATAATTATAAAAAATGCATTACATATAACTGATTCTTACTTCCTGAATCTGGGTGGGGGAGGTAGTCATCCTGAGGTCTCTTTTGACTCTTTTTCTATATTTTTAATAATTATGTTATAGAAAATGACTCATTTTCTGACAGTTAAATATGAGTGTGTCTGTGTGTGCACATGCACAGGCAGACAAATGTGAAAAGTGTGAATACAAGTGCCTGCTGTGTGGTTTGAAATTTAGAGTGGAAGAACCATCCTTCAAAATTATGATCAAATTAGGCTATCTCATGAAAAAAGCAGCTTGGTGTCCTGCATCAGCAAACTACTGGTAGAAGGAAGTACTAATAAAGAAACAATAGGAACACCAGAGCTACTCAAAAGAGTTAAAAAAGCTTTGGAAAGCTCCTACTTTCACTCCGCCTGTATTGCAAATGAATGCAGTGAGGGAAAGGGCAGCAAAATACTCTTTCTGCCACAGCTGTGTGCAGTTACATTTAAGTGAATGCCCAGAGCTGCAGCTGTTGCTGGCCCCGGTGGGCTGAGAATGTGGGTTTATGTCCTGCTGCGGGCACAGCATGTGCCTGGACTGGCCAAGGAAGAAATTTTCAGAGCAGCGTGGAGCACAAGCTATGATAGCACCCACTTGTCTCACCCACAGGTAAGGTTTATAGCTCAGTCCTGTGCTATGCTGGCTCCTGGAGGGAGCAGGTCCTATGTGGTACTCTGCCAGGGGAGGCACAGGAGGATGTAGTGTGGCCATGTTCTTCTGGCCTCTTCCTTTTTTTGGCTTCATCAAACCTGGTATAGCTGTGAAGCTGTGTTTCCATCACCCAGCCTCGCCGGGGCTGGCACAGCCAGAGACCCTTGTAAAGGTGCAGTGAACACCTGGAGAAGGAACTGCCTCTTTTATTTCTTTATTTTAAGTGTTTCTGCTTAGTGGTATTCATTTCTCCACGACCTCAGCGAAATGGAAAAAGCTCTTCTCCCTGGGGAAAGAGCAGTCCCATGGGAATTCTGTGATGTGACCCTGTAGGTGTGGCATTGATGCTTTTTTTCGATGTTCATCATAAAAAACACATCTGCAGAAATGTGTTGAGAAGGGAATTTATATTTGCTATCTCTCCTAAACCTGGATGGGATGCCCATTATTCATTATTTTTTTTAGTTTGTGGTGGCAATGAAATTTCAAAGTGAACAACTCAAGGCAAATGGTTTTGCATTTCACAATACAGGCAGAATTTCCAGTATTTTCCCAACACTGCAACTACCTCAAGATTGTATCTTTAATCCTGCCAGTTTGGAAGTAGGACACAAAAAGCAGAGTTCTCCAGTTCATGGGAGGTTTGATGCCTTCCTCAGTCTTTTACCTGCTTGGAAACAGTAGCTATAGAAAGCTCAACACTGGCTCCAGACAGTAATAAGACATTTGTACCAGGACTTTAGATTCTCTTTCCAAGTTCCTGTCCAAAGTATGTGAATTTCTCCATCTTCTCTCTTTCAAACATATCCTTTCCTGCAGCACCACAGCACTGATTTACAGGCTAGATTTTCTCTGCAGTGTAAGGCATGACTAGAGTTTAATACTGGCTCCTTTTTCTATTTGACCATTCTTGAAAAGAGTATTTATCTGAGTGTAAGGGAGAGGCGTGCAAGGCTAACTGGATTGATGAAAATTCAAACCCTGTTTTTCCCACCTTAAATCTGGTTTTATCTGAGCCTGATAGAAAACTGAATGGTGCCAGTTCCCAGTGATGCCTTTTGCCAGCTGTGAACCAGTGCTCTATATATGTGATTTTCACTCACTATATGTTGCGTCCTGTGCCCTCTCTGCATGGGCATGCACAACCTTGATTCTTAGCAAACCTGCCTTTTTTTGCTGCAGATGTTGGTCTGTGAGTCCATTTGCTTTAAAAAAAAAAAAAAAAAAAAAATCAGTTCAGTGCAGCACTTCCAAGCCTGATATTATGTGCAGGTGCCTCTGGCTAAGGTTCGCATATGAAAACTCTAGAAGGTGTCAGTGCCCTATATGCAACCTTTGGTATAGCATCAGATTCTTTCCAGCTGAGGAAGCTAAACTCATTAGCACAGCATGCATGTGTTCCTGCTTACCTTTGAACTCAGGCCAGTTTTGATCAGATGATGATGGAAGTGTGGATATCTTAAATATGTTTATTTTTTTTAACCTATCAGATAGAGCAAGCAAGCACAAAGAATACAGGAAATTCCTTTCAAGATGTGAATCCACAGGCAATCTGACTGCAATAGTTCTGCCAAATCATATGAACTCCTCTGTAAAACCTTTGATGCTATATTTGCTTTATGTTCCTTTGCATGAGGAAAACAGACTTTACTCTAATTACAGAGCTTTAATGATGAATATCAAAACAAACATTCATTTCAAACTCTGTAAACATCATATTCTTTGCTCCCCTTTCCCGGGATTTCAAATATACACATACAGAGTTTTGAGAGTTTCCAGAGGAATTTCCACAAAGCTGATGCAGATGGACACCTGTATATATCCTCAGGTCTTCTTGGAATGTAAGGAACTGCCACCATCACCCAATGGCATCATAAAATCTGTTAGACAGTGCTGTGAGAGGAAGCAGAAATAATTTTGCTTCTTTTTCACTCCCCCCCCAATCTTGTTCTGAATGCTCTGTCTGGTTGCAGTCCAGGTAAAGACAATGCAAGCTCTGAAAGCTGAGCATATCTGAATTTCTGCCTTTGCACTTCTGATAATAATAATTAAATAAGTTAGTGTGACTGAGTGTGACACCAGAACAGAAAGAGAAGCAGCTCTTCTGAAAAACTGCTGGACTGAAATGAATGTCAGATTCCCACAGCAAGTAGATTCCGCAGTAAAAGGTAACATGAAAATCTGTACTTCTGCCTCTCTTCCACAGTTGCAATAGCAGCACGTTTTCATTTCCTTGGCCTGGAGTTCAAGAAGAAGGTTTTGTCTGGGTTTTGCTGGCAATTATAAAAGGTGCAAGTGTTGTAATTAGCTATTAAAATGCATACTAATGTCAGGGCTTTAGATGATGTGCTCCTGTGATTTGTTAATTCATTTCTGACGTGGAAAATCAGATGGAGGTTTTTTTGTTTTTTTTTTTAAAGGGGTCTGTGGATCATTACCTAATGAGTTGGCTGGATCTGCCTGGCCATCATACCATTTCACCTTTCATGTTGCTGGACCCTTTTCACAGGACTGAATCTGAATGACAGAAGTCACGGGTGTACTGCCCTCATAATGAAAAGGTCCTGGATTTTATTCCCTGACTCCAGCCCTCTATATTGCAGGCCAAGTTAGATGAGCTTCTGACCTAGGGTTTGTTCTCACCGAGGTGTCGCTAGCTGTGTGTGATGAGGAAGAAGTGAAAAGTTCAATCCAGCCTTGTCAGAGGTGCCAGTAGCAGCCAGAGAAAGATGAAGATTGATTCAAACTTTATCTCTTGCTTTAAGTGCTTCTTATGACTGCTCAGCCCATAGTGTGGATCTCCTCTCTGCAGTTTATCTCTGATCATGTAAATGATTAAGTAACAGCAGAAGATAGTTTGTGCTTTCTCAGCATCACCTAGCTCTGCTGTCAAGGTGGGCTACTTCAGCTTGATTTCTTTTTCCTTTGTTATTGGGTTTTAGAAATGACTGTTATAGAGCAGCCAAGCAACTTTTGTTGTCTTCATACTCCAGTGAAGTTGAGACTCCCATATAGACCACTGAGAGCCGTAGGGTAAGTCTGTCCTTAGGTGAACCTACCCTAGCTGATGCTACAAGCAGTTTTTCCATATAAAAGTAGCTCTTTGGAACAGAGAAACAGTATGCCTTCCAGAGCTGGATACAGCAAGTCATAAACAAATAATATAACTTTGATGGATGCTTAGTTTTTCCTTAAGAGAATGATTGGGTGGATTTACAGCATAAACTACTTTTGATTAGGTTTGTATCCTTTTGTGCTATTTAAAATTTCTTTGCACTTCAGTGTTGCAAGAAAAATGCTCTAAAATATTTCAGTAGTATGAAAAAAAAAAGCATTAACAGCTTATAAAAGAATGAACCCAGTGCTACAGCATTATTGGTTTATTAGATTTGCCTCATTTTAACTTGTGTCCTCTTCCCCCTCCCAGTGATACATCCGTTGTCAAATGTCAATATTAATATTGTTTCAGCTGAAGTGATATAGCTGTGCAACAGGAGTATAGCCTTGTCAATAGAACTAGAATTTGCACTTTCATTCACATGCATGGAAACCTCAGAGATTTAATTTTCAGGTCACATGTGATTCTATTGATTGAAGTCTACAGGGGTCAAAGAGTAATCTACAATTTTTGTCTCCTGTGCCTGTGTTAGAGGCCTGTGCATTGTAGAGAGGATAGTGGGGGGTAAATAAATACAGCAGCTGGTAGAAAATTCATGAGATTCTTCTCAGAGTTTCTTGTTTGGTTGGTTTTTTTGTGCTTCCCCCCCTTTAATATCCATTCCAACTCTGAAACTAGGAGATATTGATCATTTCCAAGTAGGTAAGCTTTCTGATTCCTTCAGAACCGTAAATGGTATGGTAATAAAACTGTATATTTAGATTGGCCTTGTGTGAAAAATTATGTCAGGAAAGAAAATTATTTTCTTCCTCAACAAAAAGCCTAACTTGCCCTCCGAGCCTTTAAATCTTATCTTTGCTATAGCAAAGATGCAGACCGTAACAGTTTAGGTTCTGTAGCTTTAATTGCTCATGCTGTGTTCTCACCCCATCTTACATGTTTAAGTTGAGTCAGAAAGGGTCTGTTTCTTCTGAAGGGAAAACCTAGATGCTTCAGAGGTCATTTCTCTTCTTTTAAGCTGATTGCTGAACTAAGATACTACCCTGCAGAACTGAAGGCATCTGCAGGAAATACTGTTTATTTGACAGGCGGATGTAATACTGCATCCCTGTCTACCTCTAGCTGTGATAATCTGCCTCCACTGTCATCTTCCTAAACTTGAATTTTGCATCTGGGGTAATAGTAGAACCTAATTTTTCTTTCCCTTTCAGTGATAATTCTTCATTCCTGCTACTTTTTAACATATACTTTGCTACGTAGTTCCACTGCAGCAATAACTGCATTTCTGTTTCAATCAGGTGTTTGTTTCATGCTTTTTCCATCAATAACTCTGTATCTATCAGTATCCTAGTGAATAATGTGACTAATTGGTCTGGTGCTGCTTTTTCTACCTCCTACTTGGTTTATGTCTTGTCTTATTCTGATAGTGGTTTGAAGGAAAAGGAACACTTTACTCATTTATTTAAATTAATATTTAAATTAAAAATATCCATGTAGCTCTTAGTTTGTGTTAGAAAATTGTAATGTCAGATAGTGTGAAACTGGAGGAGAAGAGGGGATTGTTTCTGGCAGTCCCCAGTTTCTAGTATAGTTCATTATGCAGCCTTGGGACAGGACCTAAAATAATTAAGTTCTGTGCAACAGCAACCTTTGCCCTTTTGAAAGAGTCATTGCACTAGAGGAAATGCTACTATAACTGTTTGTGTGCGACATCTATTAGCTGTGTTACTGTCTTGGAGCTGAAGTGATGGACTGAATTGTGACTTCAGAGGATCATAATATAGGAACAGCCACCTGCTTTGCCACATGCTGAGAGAAAGCCAAGTTGGAGAGATATTTATTTGGAATTGCTATTTTACTGTGTCCCTAGTATAAATTAAACTCACAGTATCAAAGAATAAACTAGGACAACTAGGATATGGCAACAAAGCTTCAGTAACTTTTAATAACAGGGACCACAGTGATGAGTAGGAAACCTGGAAACAGGAGGTCTTAACAATTCAGGTATATTCCATTGATTTTTGTTCTGGGAAATGAAGAGGAAGACTGAAAGGTAGTGGTGGTGTACCTGGGGGGGAGGTCTGAACTGGTTGCTGGTCTTCTATGGGCTGGAGAAGACTGGAGCTGGAGATCCCTGCCATAGAAGAGACAGAGGCTTCTGTGGCAGCTTCCTTTCTGCTAAAACAGAGACACAGCCTCATTTAATCTTTGAGAAAATGCATCTTTTTCAGTTTCCAGATTTTAAAGTTGTAGAGCTCTTGAAGTTAATGAAGATCTTGGCCCTTTTATTCAAGTTTTTTATTTCTGTAATGGAGTAAGGAAGAATGAAAAGGAAAGGCAGGGATCTTTGTTTCTTGTTGGTGCTGATGTAGTCTTGGAACAGGCTGGATTGAGGTGGGATTCTTGAAGCATGGGACTAGTTCATATTGCTATCTCCCCAAACCCAGGGAGAGCTAGCCTGGGGCAAAGAACATGTATGAGCTTTGGCTCTTCTTTAGAAATAGACTCCCCTAGCTCAGTGAGGAGATGCAATATGAATGTATAGCCATAGATGAATATTTTAAAAACTGCATTCCAAGACTGGAAGATTTAAAAAAATAATGTTTCCACATCTTTCCCTCCATCCACCTTAAGTAGGAAGTAAACAAATCCAGAACATATTTTTGGAATTAGTTTCAATATGGTTTTTGCTGCTTCGTATTCTGAGTCACACCTTCATGAAAAGGTACTGTCATGGCATTCTAAGAGACTCTAGTGGCTTATCTTATTTAATGCTGCTCCATCAAGTTTGCCATGTGAACATAATCTTGTAAATGAAGGAGCCAAGGCAAAGATGATCAGTGTCAGACTTTGACATACATTACATGCTTTTCTGATCTTCTTTCCTCCATGGAGATCAAAGGCTGGAATATACTGCCAGATTAGCAAGGACCATCTACATTTTATTCATTCATTTATTTACAGAGATCAGAAGAAAATGAAAGGTTGCTTAAAAAAATGGCTATAAAAGTAATTGAGTATACTTTTTTTGGTTAGTGTGTGGAGTTTGAGTACCCCATGATGAAATGCTAATGCAGGAATCCCAAGATAAGAGTAATGTCCAACACAAAGCTATTTTATCTGTGTATCAAAACATTTCTTTGCTGTGTGCAAGAGAGTGCTGCAATGAGAAACTGCAAGAATTGCACAGCAAGATGAAATCTGTAGTCCTCAATGCTTTAGTATTTGCTGGCTCAATTTCATTTTCATCAGGGACATGAATGCTGCTTTTGCCAGGATGTTGCCCAGTTACATTTTATTCATGTCAGATTGGGACTTGCATAATGAACTCTCACCTCATGCTACTGTGTGTGTTTGTAGTCCAGTTTGTTTCTCTGGGAACAAGAAACACAACTGGTCAGTCTGACCTGTGATCTGGTGACCAGATTTGATGAGGGAAAGTGTGGATAAGAGTGACGGTGAGACCCATGGGATGCCCAAAAGATCACCTACAAAGGTCAGTCCAGCCATCATCCTGTAACCTGATGTTACAGCTGCCTACTTGCTATAGGATCTGGAAGTTTCTTTGGGGCACTCTCTGACATATTGGAAAGGAATTTACTTAAAATACTTGGTTATATCTACAATAGTAAATACCATGAATTTCTTGTAATTATATACATAAGAAAATTGCATATATGTTGCATGTGTAATAGCAAGAAAAACTTCTTACCAGTAAAGCTCAGAGGTTTTATTAGCTGTTTCTGTAACAGAACAGAACTGGTGACTTGGGTTAGCTTTCTCTTGTTTTATTTCCTAGGATAAATTTAATCCATGCTAAGAAATTATTTTAGGATCACTTTCTTTGGAAACCTTTTAAATTAAGGTAAGGCCTTAGAGATGCATCAAAACTGAAGACTGAGAATAGTACAGCTTATCATGAAATGAGATAAATTCATAATAATACACTCAATTTATACAACGTCAGAGATGTTCAAACTCTGTACAGACATTAACTCATTAAATGGGACAATGATTACAACCTGCCACAGCTTTGATTGACAGAACTTGAAGCCACACTCAGTTTAATTCTAAATAGACTAGAAATTCAACTTCCTTAATCTGTGGAAAAGGGGTTTTTTTGTGTGTATATATGTGTGTGACACAAACCCCACATAATTGTGTGTGAGAAATATTACTAATGGTTAGTAGATTATGAAAGGGAAAGCTTTAAAAATGAGATCCATAGCTGTTTATTTCCACATCCACACATAACTGTCGGAGGGTCACAACATAAAAAGCAAGGAAGTCTCTCTCTGCTCACTTTCTATGACTGGACCAGAGGAAGAAGGCAAAGCATCATGTTCCTGAACCATCCAGAGCTGATTTTGGAGGGAGAAGCTGATTCTGTAGTTTGCTTTTTAAGTTCAAGTGGTTGAAAATTCTGAAAGTCAAGTCTAAGATGTGATCCCAGGACATGTTTTACAAAAAGGCATGAGTGGGAGGAAGTCTTGGATGACTCAGCAAGTTGCCCATGGGCCAGCAGTGTGCCCTGGTGGCCAAGAAAGCCAATGGGTTTCTGGGGTGCATTAGGAGAAGCGTGGCCAGCAGGTCAAGGGAGGTGATCCTCCCCCTCTCCTCTGCCCTGGTAAGGCTGCATCTGGAGCGCTGGGTCCATTTCTGGGCTCCCCAGTTCAAGAGAGACAGGGAGCTGCTGGAGAGGGTCCAATGGAGGGCTGTGAAGATGATTAGGGCATCAGAGCATCTCTCATGAGAAAAGGCTGAGGGAGCTGGGCCTGTTTAGCCTGGAGAATAGAAGACCAAGAGGGGATCTTACCCGTGCCTACAAATATCTTAAGGCAAGTGTTAAAACAACGGGGCCAGGCTCTTTTCAGTGGTGCCCATTGGCAGGACAAGGGGCAATGGGCACAAACTGCCACACAAGAAATTCTTCTGAATATGAGGAAGAACTTCTTTACCTTGAGGGTGACAGAGGACTGGAACAGGCTGCCCAGAAGGGTCACGGAGCTTCCTTCTCTAGAGCCATTCAAAACCCATCTTGATGAAATCTTGTGCAACCTGATCTAGGAGAACCTGCTTTAGCAGGGGGTTGTATGAGATGATCTTCAGAGGTCCCTTCCAACCCTGATCGTTCTATGATTCTGTGAATTAATTGTGTGCGTTTGCAGGAGAGAGATCTCCATCTGAGCTAGTCTCCCCAGACTCACTGATAGTCAATAAAATAATGGCTACTCTGGCTTAGCTTCATCTGGCCTCTTAGAAACATCTGTGGATTTTGTGGGTTTGTTGGGGTTTTTTGTTTTGTTGGGGGTTTGGGGCTTTTTTTTCAGAGCTGCGTCTTAGGAGATTCATTTGCCTATTAACTATAAATGGATCTTGAAAATGCTTAAACAAATGTCTACCGATCAGCCTCTGGTGTTGGGTGACATTAAGCCCACTTCTGTTTACCAGAATTTTGAAGGTTATTCCCTACTTCCAATGAGACCTTAACATGAGGTACACTAAACAAAACCGACCTATCTTTCACTGGCTTTTGTGACTGTTCAGTGGAAATCCCAATAAGCCTTCTTTTCCATATTGTTTATAAACCTAACTCTATTGCCAACACAGAACAGCATCTTCTCCCCTGCTGAAAAGTAATGTGGTGTTTGAAAATACTAAGAAAAGCAGTGTGCCATTTCTCCTAGCACCAGTGCTATTGCCAAATGATGCCAAATGTCCTGTTAGCCACAAACTGCCCTTACCTGCCCTAGCAGCTGTAGTGTAAGATCTGGAAGCTGTAGTGATGAACCCTCTTGGGTGCTGAGGTCTGTTGAGTGACTTGGGGCAAGTTGTCCTCTTGATTTGTCTGAGAGAGCAGAACATATCCTGGTGGTGACTGTTGCAAAGCAGGTTCAGGGGAAGGTGGCTAAGAGGAGGTGAAAGACATGGCTGAAAAATAGGGGTGCTTGGGCTGGGGGTTAAAGGGCATGGGAAGAGGGAGGAAAACTCAACATTAGTCAAACTGAAAGGCTGACGTGCCTCAGGCAAGAAATCAACAGTGACTAGAAACAGGGCTGCTTCTCATAGCAAACCTGCTGCCTGCTTTCTCCAGCTATATGATCTTCACAGCTACTGGCCTCTCGTGTATTGTGAAAAACTCAATGGAAAGGTGTGTCCACTGTCTCTTGAACCCCACTATCTCTACTACTGCAGTCATCCTGTGAACAACTTCTTAATGGCTGACAAGTTGCTGGTTATTCAGAAACTGAGTTGAGAAAATCTCTAAATAACCCTCTAATACAAATAAATTACAATTATTGACTTTTAAGGATATTGACAACACAGTTTGACCCCAAATGGCCAGAAGACATAGCAATCTGTCTTTGTCTTATCAGTTGGGGTTTTTTCTTGTCCTTTTACTTTCCAGCCTTTTATCTTCAGTTGAGAAATCTCAGGAATATTTGATTTTTAAAAAGACTTGAATATTCATGTGGAGAGTTGCCTCTTCATCCTTCTTCAGTATGTTAGGCAATTTGAAAAGCATTGAAAAGTAAAATAGTCCTAAAAAGACTATTAGCACGCCGTCTCACCGGAAGCTTCCTACTGTATTTTGTTGACACGCAAAATGCCAAAAAAGCACATTTGTTGGCAAAGACAAGCACTACCACATGCTTTTGGAAACAAAGCTTTCTTATCAATCTGCACATGATAATTTCACAACTGGAGAGCAGCTTCTCTTGTGTGTCAGTTCTGGTTAGTGTGGATACAGCCATAAAACAGGATTTTTGTTGTGCCTGATGAACAGTGGATATGACAGTGTTGTTTGGAGGAGCCAGGAAAAAACAGTCTTTTTGTCTGTTCAAGGTATACCACTAAAAGTATGTTTTTCTGGGTGTGCATTGTGATCCCTGGGGATTATGGCATGAGAAACAGGAAAATGATAAAAGCCAAACAGTTACTGATACTCTTTCTACTTAAGAGAGCAGATGTGTATTTCGGCAACATCCAAGAAAATAAATATGCCCGAAACAAATAAAATAGCTTTTTTCACTTTCCTGGTCAACTTAATCAGGGAGAACAGGACCCATCTACATGCTCATCTTGTCTGGAAACTGCCTTTCATTGGCTTTTGCCTGCTTGGAGGATAAACTCCTTTAACTGCCTTTGTTTCCTGAGTTGCTTTCAGCAGTTGATAAGAATTTCCCTAATCTCCTGCTTTAAAAGCACTCAACACTGCCCATAAGCAATCTGATCCCTCTGAAGTTTCCTCTTCTCATGTGCACCTCATATCTCAGCATCAGTGAAGGGAAAAGAGTTATCTGCATTATTTCCATACAGATGACTTTAACTGAAACTTTTGGCTATAGGGCACAACAGCTCAGATACCACAAGATGCATCCAATTTCCTGGGCTTGTTTTGCTTTGAAGAAATAGCAGCTTTGTGATCATTTTAATCCTCAGAATTATTTGTTCCTCCCAGCTGCAGGAGAATGTGGCAGTGGGTAATATGAAGTCAGGTTCCCCTTGCCACCATAAATTGTTGATGATCACTGCTATGGAGGAAGGATTGTTCCCTCATATTTACAGCAGGCATGGGAAAGATGGTGGAGAAAGGTAATCTATACTTTTTCATTGTCTCCCCATTTCTGCTGACAATCCAGAGTGTTACTTTTGGCAGGTCCCATGCAGACTCTGTTCTGAAGCTCACTCCCAGCACAGCAGAGCTACTGACTACAGCTCTCCTGGCATCCTTTCACCTTGCCCAGAAATGCCCTGAATGGCACTGCAAAGATTGGAAGGTGTTACTTCTGGATTGGCCCTTGCTAGAAGTGGGGGAAAAAAGTAACAAAGGTGAGCAAAGGAAGTCTCAAATACATAGGCAGCACTAGAGTCTCCTCCACATACCCAATCTGAAACCTTCCAGCTCAGTTAAGAGGAGTAAAATCATAGTGTGTTTTGGTGCCTATCTAGTCTGTGGTTTTCTTGCCCATTGGGTGAAACGCACAGTAAAGTTGTTCTTTTTCTGTCCCTTTTAGATGTTACTCACTCTTGAAAATTTGCTGTGTAGCTGTTTGCTTCGATAGACTGATACGTGTTTTGAATACCTGGTCTCCACAGTGGGGTTTTGTAATGTGGAAAGCTGACCCTCAAGTTTTTGGAGAGGCCAACCTTCTGTGTGCATATATCCATTAATAGTTCATTTGATCTGTCTGTGTTCCTTCATCAGGTGTTTAACTGCTGGCTGTTGATCTGTGGTCATTCATAGTTGAAATTGAAATAAAAAACAAACAAAACAACAACAAAAAACGCAAAAGAGAAAGAGCAAGTAAGGGAGAAGAAAGAATGTGCTTAACATGCTGGTAGTTTGTGCTGCTTCAGGGTTTCCACACCATTTGACCTAGCTGTAGGGAACAGAGATGATTCAATGGACTAAATATATTTACAAAAGGCTGTCCTCGCATTTCAGGCTTCTTTACAATAATATTAGATATTAAAACATCAAAGCCAAAATACAGCGAGAAGAGAGTTCTCCCTCCCTCCACCCGTTTGCAGCCTCTCTCCTAAGCTACCCTGACCTCTTCAGGTGGCTTTCTGCAGCCACTTTGAGCCTGCAGAATAAAACAAAACGTATTCCCGCTTCAACGAGGGTTAGCTTTTGAATATGTATGTGTAAATGTATATGTGCCTCTCTGGGGCACAGCAGCAAAACACAACCTTGAGTGTTTGTTTGCCAGTGATGTCTGCGTGCTGAGAACTGAAAGGTCCCACTGCATTCAATAAAATACATGTTTTGGGCTGAGGGCATCATTAGCAGCTTGGTATTGCTCGTGGCTGGGAGTGGAGCTGTTCGCTGCCATACGGCGTGTCAGTGGGGATCATGCTAATGATCTGGAACGGCAGGGCACGCTGGGCACTTGGAGGGATGTCATGCGTTTTGGGCAAGGCTTTGGGGAAGAGTTGCTTAAAATGGAAACACCACTGCAGCAGCACTACTTGAATTTTAATAAAAACATATAAGTTTCAGAAATCTGTTTTATTGATACTTACTTGCTTTTCAGTGTACAATATTGTGATTTGTGTATGAAATGTATACTTTTCTTGTAGTAGCAAATATGTAAAAGCATCTTAAAATCCTACATTTTCTCAATATTTTAACTTTGATGGAAAATGTCTCATACTGTTCATTTACGTAAATTTTATATGAACTGGATTTCTTTGCTTCCACCAGTCTAGGGTGGATGATGGATAAAGCAAGTATGGATTTCAGTGTGGCTGTTGCCTGTCATTCCAGGTTCCTATGAGAAGCCCCAAAGGTCAAAGCTAATATTTCCTTGTGTCTTCAGATGTGTAGTATTCTCTAGAAAGTTACCTGATATACTAAAAATGGAGATGGGGAAAGAGAAACAGTGCCAGGGAAAAGTCTGTTGATTTTTTTTCTTTTTTTCCCCCCCAGTAAAACTGGTACTTTCCAATTAAAAAATATCCAAAGCAATTCCACTTTTAACGTACTCCTAACTTTTTTGTTTGTTTTGGTTTTCCCTACTCACTAATGGGAAGAGAGCAGAACCAGAGAGAAACTTCTTCATTCATCATTTCGTGATTTCTCGCTTATGGAAAGAAAATTTTGAATGCATACTCATGAGCGCACACACACACTAACAAATCCACATGCACAAAATTGGCACATTTCGGGAGTTTATTTTTAATTTTTTAATCATTTTTTTAAAATAATCTCGACCGTCAGCAGCAAATAGCAGCTTCTGACTAGCTCTGTGCAACTGATCAAATTTGTACCTGTCCATTGCAAGCTGGACCGTGAATCACCTGTGGGGCAAGTGAAAGGCTCCAACCTTTCAGCCAGGCCAGAAACAATCAAGTCCAGATATTTCTGCCCTGTTCTCTCCATAATGTGAAAAGGTGAATGGGAAAATAATGAAACAAGTGCCAGTTTCCCCTAAGCTGTGTCAGCCTGGTTTGAATCCGAAGCCAAATTTTGTATCAGAGCTAGCTTCTAAGGTAATGCAAATCCAAATAGCTTTAATGAGTTCAGTTTACAATCTGGTCTTCAGTTATTATTTAATCTGGAGAAGCCAGCTTGTCTTTGCTAATTACACACTACAAATACCTTGCCATACTTTGTTCATTAAAGCAAAGAAAGAAGTTCAATACATATAGGTTAATGACTTTTGGATCTGTTCAAAAGCTTGTCCTACAAATGCTTTGAGGTCAATGGGAGGTTTCTCTGTGCAGTCAAATTGCTGGAGGTTGGACTTTGTCAAGTAATAAGAAGGAAGAGTAATTAACAGATTATCTAAACTAGCAAAGCAGGGACAGGTTCTGAATCTATCCTTCTCTATCAGATCAGGAGTGATTTGGCAAGGGCTGGAGACATCAGAAACTGGTTCTGCTTTGTCATCCTCTGCTGATGCTTTGCCACATCAGACCTGCAGAGCAACAGGCTTGTAAACAAATATGTTTACATTGCCACCTTGCAAAACAAAATGCTACTGGCTTCAATTTAGATGCCATTAAATCTTCGGCTGGAGACTGCTGTGTGACATTTTTGATTTTGCATGCATAACATAGTGTAACTCCACAACAATGTCTGCTCTCCCTATCGTTCCTGAGCAAAATAGCTCTCTTAGCTATGTGGGTGTTGATGACAGATGTTTCAGATCAATCACTGGAAAGAGATAACAGGAGTGTCTTGGATCATTACAGGACATGAATCTTTAAAAGTAATTATAGGTGGTAACAACCACTATGACAATTGAGTCCCTCCAGCCTGCGTTTCACCGGAGAAAACAGCTATGTGTGATATTTCCCTGTAGGAAAGTGCTGCTGACTGCCAGATCCTGCTGGTTTTTGATGTGAAGTCACATTGTGCATGCTAAAAAGGAGAAATGTTCTTAGCACAAGTTTCTTGTTAGCATAGCAGATCTAATTGGAATCTAAGGAAGCTGGCAAAGCAATTGGATGCTAATTTTCTCCTTTTTGCATAATTGAAAAAGAAATGTTCTTCTCTTTGTGTGCTATGCTATTGAACTGTCATACTTGGCATGTCATACATCCATGATGTATTTTATATAATCTTTCTTAACAGGAATATAATCTATACTTATTCTTTGAGAGCTAAATTCCTGTTGGTCTCTGTTGGATCTGAATATAGACAGATTAAACAATAAGGAAAGACTTTAGGATTTGGCCTTTTCAATATAGAAAGATAATACTGAATCTAAATGGCTCTTCAGAATTTGAACTCAGAAATTGTTCTACTTCAGTTTGATCACTTCAATTTGATTGAAACACTGTAGCATCTAGTTTGTCTACCTCACTAGAAACCATTTATAAATTCTGGTTTGAAAATGAAGATATCCTGGTGTGCCGCAGTGTAGGTAGAAGCTATGCCTGGAGTCATCTGCTCTGTATCCTTCTTCTCTCATAAGCTTCAACTTCAAGCAGAAGCACCTTAGGGTAATGAGTTTACTCTAAGAGATCCATTGCTCCAGCATCTCTGTAGTGGGGTTACACTAAAGTGAACATGCTCAAATATAGAAGAAGCCAAGAACTGATGCTACCTTTCAAGATCACTGAGGCTAGCGTGGGACAGGGAAGCTACAGAGATATGTAGGAGGTTTGGACAGTAAAGAGAAACATGGTATTGCAATGGGAGTATATGTCTTAGCTGTGAGACTTGCTGGCAAGGGGTAGTGCCCATAACAGTCTCCAAGCCAGAAGTTTTAGCAGAAGCCAGGACAAAGGTAATGAGCATTACTTTCACTTAGACCATGGGTGCACAGGACTTGGAACTGAAACTGCAGCAGCTGATTTAGCATCTAGTAGCAAAGCTACCAATCCTTTTTGCAACAAGGGGGACTTTGCTGCATTTCATGATATTAATTTCAGCTTAGTTTGTCCAGCAGTTGAAGTAATTTTGGATTTCAGTCTTCCTGAGCCTGGAGGCATCCATGAAAGTTCAGCCCATCTTCTGTTCAAGGCATTTAGAAGAGTGTCACCTGGAACTATTGGGACAGATCGCTTTCTGTTTTGTTTACAAACCTGTCATAACTGCTTTCTGAGAAGTTTTGGGTTTGGTTTTTTTTGCACCTGTCTTCTTTTAATTTTAACCTGACCATATTTTCTTAGGTGTCTGATGAGAACATCATACGAGACTGAAAAAAATAGTCTTCATTAAGGTCCATGTTTATTAAATACACTTTCTGCTACTTTTTCACTGACAAGAATATTTCTGACAAACAGTGAAATTAGACTGGTTTGATATGGTCCAGTTTTGATAGAACCACTACGACAACAGGCTTTGTTATCTTCCAGTGCTTGCAAACAGAATGTGCAATACTTTGTCCCAATATCTTTCCATGTTCTCTCAAAGACAGCATGACCAGTTTGTAACTCTTTTACCTGAATAAATATTCAGTTGCCTTTAATCTTGTGAGATATCTGCCCTCCATGATTTGTCACACTAGTCACTGAAGATTCATTCAGTGAGTCCCCCAGATAGTTTAAGGTTATTTTTTGAAGACCTTGATGACGTGCATGAATGCAACTTAACTAAAGTGATCTTGAATTCTTCTTACCTGCTTCCTGTAAATATGGTGGGCAAACTAAGTTAGTCTCAGTTACTGTTAGTTAATATTCTCCTTCTCTTTTCCTCTACCTGAAGAGTACTTTAACTTTAGAATAACTTTTTGCCCTTTCAAGCAGTCTGCATGTTGTTGCAGCCCTTTTCTCCTGTAGCATGCCTAGCATCTGGAACAGCCTTGCTTTCATCTCTGCTTCATCAACTCTTTCTTCCTTTTTTTTTTTTTTTTTTTTCTTTTTTTTCCCAGCTTCCCTGGAAGGCTGTTTATTATTTCTGTCTTTACTCTTTGCTTTATTTTCCTCTTCGTTTTATTATTGGACTTTTAAATAATCTCATTTAAAATTACAAAATACAATGGGTTTTTTTTCCCTCATGACAGATACCAGAATAAAGCTGGACTGCCTGGTGAAAACTGTCGCTGGTGATCTCTCCCTTCTACTGACATAAAGCTTAATGTTAAACATAGAATATATCAGACAGATTTCACTGAAGGCATATTAGCCGTGTTAGTAAAGCTACCAGTCTTACCACATAACACAATCAGAATGGGAGAATGAACACAGTCTGGGGAGCCTTATGCCTCAGAGATGCAGAAATACAGGGGAAACTGTTGCTCTGCCTGGAAAAGAAACATTCCTGAGAGAAGAGGCAGGCACAATAACTGCATTTGAGTTGCAGGGAAAGGCATGCAGAACATGCTGTGAATCAGGGGAAATCATATACAACAATAAAGTATCCAAAGTCAGGGGCACAGATGAACTTGCATCTTTAAGAAAGCTGAGGTAATTTCAGTTTCTGTAAGATAGGGATAAACTGTAACTATGTTTTGTTTACAATGATTTGTTTACAATGGAGCATCTGCTGGCACGGGTTGCTTGAGGAAGGAAAATTCTGAACGAAATAGGGGAGATGTTCATGCAATGTAAATTGGCCTTGATCTACAGAGAGAATGGGATCTTTGGAGTGAGACAGAAGTCTTGAAGTGAAATCGGCCGCTGCAACAGGTGCCACAAGCGCAATACACACAATGTCTCTCATATTGTCCCCTTATATGCCCTATGGGCACAGAAATCAAGGTGCTCTCTTAGCTTTGTCAAAATAAACAGGATTTCTTCCTTATGTTTTAGGGCCAGTTTTCAGCGTTTCCTACTTCCCTTTGGACTTGGGTCCATGTCTCACAGTGAATCTAGTTTCAATTATCTACCTAGGTTAGATTAATTATACTTCAAGTATCAATGCCAAGCTTTTAATTTAAATTAGAAAAAGAGGAAAAAAGATATCTAGAGGAGAAGCTTTGCAGCAGGCTGCATGTTACAGGCTAAATTGCTAGGAGGCAGCTAGAAGGCTTCAGGAAATATCTCTGGGCCTAAATTACTCAATCCTGCTCATTCCCAGTAAATTCACACCATCAGGAGTCTGATAAGAGGCAGTTTAAGTGACTACTTAATGAAGTGCTTCAGCAAGTGACTAATAGGGAAATCTGCGTGCTGCGTTAGCTTGCACAGGCTGACATTTGGTGACACAGTATCTGCAGGCAAATGCACTGGTGTCAGGTCAGGGGAGGAGAGTCTGTGAACATTTCTGGAATGGTCTCTAAGCATTGACCTTATCCTGAATAAATGCTGTTGTTTAACATTAGCATTCAGGAGCAGCAGAAGTATCCGTGGTGCTCTCAGCATGCTGAGAAAGACAAAGACCCTTCCCTTGGTAATGTAGTATAAATTTTTGGGTACTAGACAAACCCACTGTGGATTTAGTACTAAATCACCTTGTCACAAACGGCGTTGTGTGTCAAGGTAACACTAAGTGCCAGGCTACTATAGACCTGTATGAAAGAACTGGTAATGAATAATTTGTAACCTCTCTTATTTTTCTGCCTTACTGGAAAATCCCATAGCCTGACAAATGTCTCCAACAGGTATTATTATTTTAGTCATTTTATTCAGCCAATAACATCATCCAACAACTTTTGTTTGGAATCTAACACCACCCCTGGAAAAATGGTGTCATTTTTGCTCCCTGATTAGACTGACGGGATTTTCAGGCAAAGTTTGTATGAATACTTGTGTTTGCCAGACTAATGTTTGTTTTCTGTTAGATCTTTCTGTAGCTTTAGCTTAAATGCTGCAAGAGGGTTTTTGCTTTACTAAACAACAAAAATTCCAGCCAGACAGCTAACCCACAGAAAAAGCCCACAGTCTTTCAATAATAATAATCTATGGTTGAATGAAAGTAATTTTAGGCATGTAAATATAGAGTGTAAAACAGGATTCCTTCATTGTTACATAGGCATATTTTAATGAAATGTGAATCAAACACGTATTAAGCAAGCCATGTTGTGTATTCTACAAGAAGGATTGTATTTCTGCCTGTTACAGAGCTGGCAAAACCAGTTTGTCTGCACGGGAAGTATTCCTTTCCCTATCTCCTGTGGTGTTAAGAAGCTGCTCTGATGTGACTTTCCAGGTGATATTTACAGCACAGGTATCACTAGGAGGGACAGAGCAAAACCAAGAACAACAATAGAAAAAAAGGCAGGAGGTAGAAGAGAAAGAAAGAAGACATAGGGATGAAAAACACCATCTGAAGAACAGGGAACTAAATCAGGAAACACTTGCTTCTGCATACTGGAACCCAAGCAGAAGGCAGACTTCAGTTTCATCACTTCGTGCATTGCTAGCTTTTGAAATATATGGGAATTTATTTTCCATGTATATGGGAATGTCTACACAGAGTAATCTGGAAGATTTCTTGCCACTTCTCCTACTTTAGACTATCTATGAAATCTAATGCTAGGTTTCTGCCTGGAAGTGGTGTATTATAAAATTTTTTCAGGTGTCTTGGGGTTTTTTTTTACCTGATTTTTTCCCAACTCTGGATTACATCTACATCTGTGATAGGTGCCTGGTGTACTCTGTGGGATTACCATTATGTAAAACTGTGCTCATTGTGCTGTGGCTGTTGTTAACACTCAGTGAGAGACAAGAATTTTTAGTTCCTAGCAGCCGTAATAGTTTAGCATTATGCGTTTGGGTTCAACACAGTCTTGCTTAAAGGACGATGGCCTTCTAATTTCCACACAACACGGGGGCAGACAGAATGCAGAAAGAGCAGCAAAAGTTGGTTTGAGATCCCAGCCTCCAAAAATGTCAAGGTGTTGGTATTCCTATTCAGGTCCCTTTCTTTTCAACAGATGGACTGTCCTTGGAAGATAAGAAAAGATGAAGGTGGACATGTCCTTATATACAACTGTGTTGGTGGCTATTCAGTAGCCAGGTTGTAATGGCCAAACTGAAATAGATCCCTCAAAGCTGGTGATTCCTTTTTGACCAAAGAAATTAAATAGCAAGAGGGATGGTCTAAAACCAGTCTGATTCTGCCCTTGAAATACAAGAGATTTATTCCAAAACTCAGAAAGATACTTTACCAAAACTTTGTACCACATCTCTTCAGTCACAATATCCTTTCCTAGTTGCTCTTACAGTAGATACACGTCACCTCAGGGTGTATATAAAATAATGAGTTGGCCTGAAAGGAACAGTTTCCAAGAAAATACAGCAAGCTGATGATGGACAGCAAATCAAGCCTCTGTTGGCAGCAGCCCCCTGAGGTGTTCTGAGATCTAATTGTCCTACGGGTTGAGCTCTAAAGAAAACTTTCTAAGCTCTATGAGTAATTTCCTTCTCCTTAGACAACATCTTGCAAAACACTTTTTTGGAGTGTTAGGCCAAAGCTTGTAGGGCCACACTAGTCATAGATATACAACCTCGAGCCTGTTTACAGCTGTACTTGTGAGAGAAGTTTCTTGCACTTCACTAAATTAAGGTTTTCCTTTCACTGTTAGGGATTTCCTTTTTCTTTGCTGATTCCCCATGATACATAGGGAATAGAATCCATTAAAATAATCAGTTCCATGCAGTTTGACTCTAAAGCTCAGTGGATATTTTATTGTGTCATTCAACCAATATCAACTGAAGATCATTAATGACCTAATACAAAATGCAGGAAGCAGTGGGCAACAGAAGAGCAGTTCTCATCAACTTTCCCAGCCTCTGGCTCAGTCTGCAATGCTCACTCTTTAATTTGTTTCCTTGCTATCAGAGTGAATCTTCTCATTACTGTGTTCCTGGATGAGCTTTTGTAGAACCACATTGCTCAAAAGCACCCCATCCTTTCCCTGACCCACCACCCCCCCCCCAAAAAAAAGAAGAAAAAAAAGAAAAAAAAAGAAAAAAAAGGGACCCAAATAAGCAAGGACAGCTGGTAGCACAGCTGACTGGATCAATGTCAGAGAAGAGCTCATTGTCCATTTAATTTTCCAGAAATTTGCAGATGCTGTGACCAGGAACAGATGCACTAAAGAATGGTTGAATCTGGAAGTAAAATGAGTCAGCAGCTCTGAAACAAGATGAAAAGCGTTACTCAAATTTGAAAGCATGTGTCTGATTAAGTTGTTGAGGGAACCTGAGTTCATTTAAGTTGATCACCAAGTTCCAAAGACTCCTGTTATGATCTCTTTGAAAGAGAGAGAAGGATAGAAAAAAATATCGAGTGATATTGGAAAAGTAAATTAATCCTAATGCAATAACTTACTAGTATCATTGACTTTATAAACACATCAATGCTTCTTGCCCACACGATATCCTGAGTCTCTTGGTCACTGAGGCCAGGGCCTGATGGTTTTAATTGGTGTTTTCACTTCCAGCATCCTTGTGTCTTACAGAATGAAGCCTTGTTTGGCTAAAGAGGTGACAAATACAGACTGCTCTAAATTCAGGAGAAAAGCATTCTGCTTTGACATCTGATTAGAAATAAGGGACAGAGGCAGAGGCACAAAATATATTAATGGTAAAATATAGGCTTTTCATAGCCCAAGACCATCTTGTTCCAGCCCCTCTGGGTTCAAGCCATATTCCAGGTCAATGTCTGGGTACCCCCTCCAGTGCTGGGCTTGAGTTAGACAGCCCTGAGTGTATTAATTTTGGTGGTTGAGTGTATTATTTTGGGATTAACATTGGGTAAGGGTACTTTTGTACATTAGAGCTTGCAAAACAGGCAGATCAAACACAGGATTAGAAATAACTGGTCACTGTAAGAAGCAGGGAGCTCCACAAAAGAATTTCAGGCATGAAGTCAGTCTAGCTTTGAATTATTCTGTAAAATGAATCTGAAAGCCCTAGGAGATCAATAGTGAAAGGCAGTCTCAGCTTACGTTTTTAGAATTATTTGAATGTATTTTGTTTCTTTTGTTGTCTTTATTTGTATGGCTGTTTTCTGAAAATAAAGTTAGAAATAAGGAGTCGTTATGAGACAAAGAACAACATAATCCCTTTTGTTCTGATTTTTTTCCTAAATGTAATTTCAGCTACATAGTCCCATCTAAGGAAAATTTTGCTGTTGATGGTTGGTTCTTTCCAGCAAAGAATAACTGAATTTAAATAAAAACAATTTTGACTACTTTAGAATTTAAATTCCTGTTGTTAATGCCATGCCCAACACCTGTTTGGATGGAGTGTGTGACAACACACTGAACAGAAATGCAAGTGACTCTTGGGATTCATGCCTATTAATGGATTTAATTCCTTTTGGGTTTGCTGAGCAATTGCAATTTCCCAATTCTGTTAAGATCTAGCATAATCTTCAAACATTAAGATCACTGCCAGTAGGGATGTGACTTGGCTTCAGTTTTGAAAGTTCTATTGGATTTTAAAAAATGCTATGAGTCTGTTTAGTATTTGTAATTATTTGTGCTCCTGTTTGTGCAGTTCTTTATGGAATTGTTTTACAATATCCTTGTGCTGTGTTTGGTTACAGTCAGAGCACTGTAGTTCATTGTAGCATCATATGTATGTGACAGCTTCTTGGATGTGCCCTGTTTTGTTCTACTTAATTGGGAGGTGGATAATTTACAGCCTCTGGGTCATCTGTGGCTTGTAATTTTGTTTCACAGACCCTGCGGTAGATGATAATTTTATTCTGGATGACACCAAGTTGCATATTAATGGAAGGTCTACCAAAGACGCTTGAGAGGCCTGTCTGGATGAGGAAAAATGTCCTTATCCTAATCCAATGTAGCATTCAAAGAAGTAATAATGGCAGGAAAACAAAAATTTTGTTTTGTGCATTGCTGTGTTTAGATGTGGATGAGGAATTTCCAAGTATAATCTCCATAGTAATTTAGACCAGCTCTCTTTCTGCTACGGTACTAGAAATCTGCCATTAAAGGACTTTTAAGATGTCCTTGAAGCTATTAGCTGGTACCATAATGATAAATGATAATGACTCTGATGGCTGTCAGGTTGTGTTGCCATAGCTGTGTCTCTGGGAGTGTTCCTCCTGTGGTTTAGGTCTGCTGTCATGGCTATCTGGTAAGGGAGCAATGTTTTTAGCATAAATGCCACTTGCTCTTCAAATTTGTCATGGCACATGGACTTCCTGCAGAGGTGCCCAAAGAGTCTATGGTAAGATTTGTCCCTGCCAGGATGAAAAAATAAAGAAATAATAATTAGCTCCTGAAATCAATACTGGGAGGGGAGGGCCACAAATACTGGTGTTTATCCCCATGAAAGGCACGTTTAGGAACAGCCAAATCCCAGTAGCATCACAAGGAACAACCAAATACTGCGACACTTCACCCTTCTTTCACATACCCCCAGGCTGGGCTGTGGCTGGAGAAATACCAGCTGTTCACTGAATCACTTGACCTCTCAGTTTTTGTCTATTTTCTTTCCCCTATCCCCAAACCCACACAGGGGAAGCTGCTGCCTCTGTGCAGCCGCCTGTGTGGGTTTCAGGTGACAGCAAACCAGTAGGAAAGAGATCTCAGGACTGACACATGGCATCTTCCCCCGCAGTGACCCAATGAGAAGGTACTTTTGGAGCAAGTATTACAACAAGGACTGGAAGACTTCAGTTCAGTCCTCGCTGCTCAGAGAAGGAATGGGTATTACCTTTTTCCCCAGCAATTTTTAATTATAGTAGAGTTGCAACTTCAACAGATGGTTTGGCTCATAGAAATTCTCCAAAGAAATTAAAACATCACAGGTTGTTGAAAGAGGTAACTATCACCAGCAGATGAGTATTAGGACAGACTTAATCAAATTTCTTTTCCTAGCACCCGTCAAAACCTTTGTTTTGCCTGTTGCAACAGTTCTAGAAATTTCTTAATCTCTGGCTTTACCCATTTTCCTGATCTGAAACCCTTGGAAAGATGGGCACCTCCTTTTCCCACACTGGTCCTGTTTTTTCCACAGCAGTGGTGCTGCATTCTTCATTTGTGGGTTTCAAAGCAGAGTGCTGTAACTATCTGTGTTCAGGGCCTGAAAACAGACAATTTAGTGCATCGCAAATCAGTTTCACACTCCATTTCATTAGCAGCACCCTTGGACTGCAAGTTATAAATAATTCCAACAATTCTAAACATCAAGAATGCTATGAATTATGAGCTTTTCATCAGAATAACATGTAGGATCAATAGAAACAGAAGGTGTCTAGATAAGCACATTTCATAATTACTGCTTGGATCTGCATAAATCAATTTACTAGCACACTTCTGGAAAAAAGTTCATTTTTTTAAGATGTATTAAAATAATGGTATCTTGATGGAAGGTTACATCCCATCTCCCTCTTAATAATACCTCTTAAGAAATTTAATTTCAGCTTCAAAAGGAGCTACATTAAATATCAATCCTGTATAAATGGATCTGACACATTTATGTTTCATTATTTTATTTTATTCCCTCCCCTCCCCCAAAGGAAATGAGCCAATCATTTTGTTACTCTTCAGTTCATCTTCCTTTTTCTTGTACAAAGCTATCTCCTTGAAATAATCAGGCCTCTCTGACAATCAGTTAATAAACAGACACTTAAATATTCTTTTCTTGCAGCTTAATAGGCAGGCAATGAAGTTGAAAGACATTGCATAGTGCACAGCATACTTGTTCCTTTTCTCAGATTAATCTCATAAACCCTCAAGCTCTCTAGTACTTTAGAGATTTATTTCAACTGTCTAATCCATCAGTTGAAAACAAGATATGAAAATTCAGTAGTTTAGATGGAAACTTTCTTGTGTTGATAAGTTTGATCATTCTTTTTTGGGATAAGTCCCATTTGATTGGGCTCAAAATGGAGAAATATCGCTGTATCATTCTATATGGAAATGGCCAAGAGTAAGACTAGTTTTTCCAAGGAATTTTGATTTCTAGAAAGTTATTTTCCTTAGTCTGTTGTGTTAGGAGGTGGTAGCGTAAGACTGGAGAGGAACAAATAGTGCGTATTTGTTTAAGAAGTGGAAAATGAGGATGCGGGCCTATTTGTCAGTTCTTTGTAGCCTTCCAATGTTTAAAATGCTTTTGTAGAAAGAGTAATTCAAGATGTCAAAATAGCTGAAAAATGAGATCAAATAAAATATGGGTTTCCCAAAGGTAGATCACACAAGACTAACTCAATAACTATATTTGATGAGGGAATTTCCCTTCTAGGAAAGACAGGTGTTCTTGTCTTTATAAAAGCATTTTATAAGTTCCAAAGAAGAAAAAAAAATAGAGAAGGACAAGAAAAGGGGAAGATTAAAAAAGAAATGCTGTGGTAGAGGAATAAGAAATTAAAAGATAATAAGCAGTGTTGAAAGGAGGTATGTGAAGCTTGAAAAAAGTAACTAATACAGTTCATAAAGGACACATTTTGGAATTGATTGTACCTAATATTTTCAATAATAACCTTGTATTAACACACTCCCACTTCTTAGGCCAATATGCTGATGAAATGAAGATAGAAAGTGTTGTTAACACAGATGGTCAGTTTATCGTACAGAAAGAATTTGAGGACTAGAGTCTTAATGTTGGGATGGAATCAAGAATACAAAATGTATTTAAAAATACATATAAAATTTATGTGTTTAGAAACTAAGAATGGGAAAAAAATTGGGTTTCTCAGATGGAAACACCACAAGGAACACACGAATACACTCAAGAGTCAAGTATAACTGTTAACCAAAATGGTGCTGCACATTAAAAAGTCAAAAATCCTAGGAGTTAGGTATCAATTCTGTTATATAGAGATTGCTATCTAGTCCAGGATGTAAAAGGAGTTCACAAAGTTTTCCTTTTTCACATGTGCAATATATATATATATAAAAGCTCTTGGTTGGTTGGTTGGTTTTTTCTTCCTTCTTTCATTATGGGCTCAACAAATGAAATGAGCTGTGTCACTGCTGCTCTTTCACAGCTGAATTCGCCACCTGCTGACCCCTTGAAGGGAAAGGATGGTGTGAGGTTTTGGGTGTTGAACCAAACTTTACCTCCTTATATAATATACTTCACTGCTACAAGGGGAAAATCCTCAGAGGAGGAGGGAAAAGGTCTCAGCTGCCATGTTTTTTCCTCTGGCTATTGTGCCCTATTGGTTTTTGGTTTTGGCTTGGCAAACAGTTTACATGGCCCTTTTAAGCGTGCTAAGTGTTTCTCAGGATCAAGAAAGAAGCACAACCATAAAACAAATGTCAGGCAAAGTATTTTCATTCTGATAATAAGAACAGGAGTGAAAAAGTTGCAAAATATTAGACAACACTTGTTTTTTCATGGTCTTTCTCTCTTTTTTGCCTTTGTATGCCTATCTGTCTTTCTCCTACCTTGCACGTTAACTACTTAGATTAGGGAAATAAAAATCTTATTAAATGTCCTTACAGGTATCTGGCTATGGTTTATAGCTAATATTTGTACGTACATATAAACTAGCATTAAGAGTAGTAGTTCAGTCTATTATTCTTCAACTCATGCCTTTTGGCAACGTTTTGTCCTGAGTCTTTCTGACATCGCCTATGGCATTAAGAAACAATCAAGTTAAAACCGAGATTGGCAGGAAAAGCAATGTGATACTGCCTGTGTGGTTATTTGTTCAGTAGTATTGTACCAGTGAAGGCTGCCAAGCAATTGGATTACACCAATTTCCAGTCAACCAAGTTGAAGTACAGTTTGTTGCAAGGCCCCAGTTCAGCTATAACCTGTATGGTTTTTTGAAAGGCTTCTTGAGGAAACTGCAAGATAGAGATAGGAATAATTAAAATGTGCAGTTAAGTCACTTAGAAGTGTGCATAATGAGGTTGCTCCAAATCTTAAAAGATTATCTTTAAATTATCATTCAGAAACTTCCTTATCATGCAGTAACAGCCTCTTCTCCCTTACCACTTAGGAAGAGCTCTTGAAAAAATGCACCACTCTAGAGAATTACACACTCCTTTCAAATAAAGGAACAACCTGTGTATATATGTGTCCTCTGTGAATGTATCTTGGCATCCTTAAAATGCATATGTTTTCACATGACCTCTTTAAGACAGAAGGAACACATCCAAGGCATTGTTTACGAGGCCTGGGTTGTGTACTCGCAAAGCATGGGGCTACTGTGGTATAAGACCTATCCCATTCAGGTAGTCTATGGGATCTCTGTGCCTTTCTTTGCCACTCTGCACAGTCATGCTATGACAGATATTTCCTGCCACAAGCTACCTCAGTGGAATTGAGATCATCATACCCTCCCTATGGACACCAGCAGCTGTTCTTTCCTTTACACCCTTAAAGCACTTAATTTTTCATGCCTGAGCAAAACACGGCTGCTGCCTTTCTTTTTCTAGCCCATAGCACCTGTAAAATACTGCAGGCTGGGGAACATCATCTTCCAAGACCTGGATTTAAAGCACATTTGGTAGGAAGCTTTCCCTCACAAAGATACAGCCTGTCTCTGGGGTCCCCTTTATGTGATGTATGTTCACCTCAAGCTTCACCATTGTGACATATGTATATGGGTGCTTTAGCAAGACAAATTCCTTTGAAGCCCCTTTTGCAGGAGGACTGCTTGAAAGATGTCTCTGGTTGGGACAAAGCATGTCTACAAGGCTTCAACATGCATCTGCTATAGGACAGTCTTCTTGTTGTTATTGCCTCCATGCTGTAAACTCTTCTGAGCAGCAAGTAGACTAAGAACCACATGGTGCTTTGGGTACTGTCTTTGAAAGAGATGATCCAATCCCTGTGTGTGGTGAGCATTTGGGGGAAGAGGACTTGGGGGTAAATGATTTGGCGAATTTGGCAATGCAAACATACCTGAAGAATCGAGTCCAGAGGCACCAGATACTTTGGTGTCCTTAAAACACTGGTATAAAGATCTAAATATGTCTGACAGTCCCAGTCATCTAAGATCATAGGATCGGTTTGGAGAGCTAGTGTTTGTCTCACAAACGCAGGCTGCTGCTCAAACCACAGGATCCTTCTCTCTCTTAAAAGAGTCTCCTTTCATACAGAAATCATGTTTTTGTGGACCAGGTTTTATTCTTTTTTTCATTTGCAGTGGGCAGAAATGGACCCCTGTTTTACTCAGATTTAAGAGTGTAGAAAGGCCATTAATTTCCCCATGGACTGTAGTTCAGTGGTACAAGCAGTGAACCTGATTTTCAAAGGCTTCATCACTAGTATTGACTGCCTGCAAGCACTACTCAAAATCAGTGTTCTTTCATGCCATCTAGATCATAAAAAAGGCACTACAGAGAGAATTGTAACTTCTCTGCAGGTGTGGAAATGACAAAACTGGGCACTACTCTTCCTAAAAGGGACATTTTTCCCCATGGATTCAGCTCCCACCATGTTAGTCAATGGCCAATATGTTATAATGACATGTCCTGTGGAAACTATTAAGTCAGAGCAATCATACAGCAAAGAAATTAAACTCAATTCATGTCAGGCTTTGCTGATGTGTTTTGGGGTTTTTTTTTAGGGGAGGAATTTTTTTTTTTTTCATTTGAGCTCTGCAGAATACATGTTTTATTTCACTGGCATTCAGAGCAAATCAGCAAACATCATGATGCCTTGACAAGGGGAAGGAAATGGTGAAGATTCTAGTATGTATATTTAAGGGGATCATTTTCAAACAGAAGGGGGAGTTCATGAAACTTTACTCTGCTTCTCTCCTGTCACCTAGTATTTTACTCATTCCATGTGAAAAATGACCTTCTGAAATAGCTCCTGCTGATGACACTCATGAAAATCACACCAAATGGGTGCAGGGGGGAAGTAACTTGCAGCATAGCCAGGGAGGAATACATTTGGTTGAGGCTTATCAGCACCAGTGTATTTTCAAAATATTCTGGCTGAGCAGGTCTCAGCCTCCTGAAGATTTGAGAGATGGAAGAAAAACCTGAATTTTGACTCTCAGACATTCTGATACCAGAAATTGGGGGTAGGAGGAAAGGGAAGGAGGAAGGACAGACACAGGAAAATTAATAAAGTTGAATATAAAACTAGCAAGGTGGTGACTGTAGTACCCGGCATTAATGCACTGAACCCCAGAATCCTTAACCAGGAGAGAAATTCTGCAAGCCAGTCAATAAGTTCCTTCCCCAAAACCCTGTTTATGTCAGGCAAGCCCATCCATTTTTCATCAGCTACTGCAGGCATCTATTTGTCAGGAATGATTTAGTCTTACTGAAAGACATGCTGATGCAGGGGTCTCAGACTGTAACTATTGGCACACCAGGATATGCCAGAATACAAAACACTACAGCCAATGCTGATTTAACCTACTATCTTCTGTGGTGACAAATAAAAGAAATGCCTGGAGCTCTGTGATCCAGGGCACAAAACTGACAGCCAGGGAAGGCTGTTCAGGTACTGTGTGGGATGGCTGTCCCCAAAATGGTAGGGAGGCAGGCTGGATAAGTGTATGATGAGGTCTTGCTTGGAATTACAGCCCATCTGGTATCAGCTCCCTGAGTTCGGAGAGTACCTGTGGGAGTGACTTCTTTGAATCATTTTATGGTTCATTGACTCAGGAGAAAAGTGTGGCTCCTCACCACTCACCACTCACCACACAACAGGAGTGGTCTCTGTTGATTTGGACCCTGTGGTCCCTCACCTTGTTGGTGTCTCAAGTGTCAAGCAGAAGTAATATGTGTATTCCTGTGCATGTGCCTATGTATACATTTATGTGTACATATCTCTCTCCATATATGTGTGTGTATATGCATATACATGTGTGTTTATTTAGACTTCTGTGATAGACACTGTTGACTACTATGAATCTACCAACATCATTTTTAATGCAGTATTTTCTACAAGGTCTGTGTTGCTTTTAACGCTCTTCTGAATCACAAATGACTGGTTGAAGATGGCTTCAGTAAAACCTCTTCTTGAATATGCTGTGTCAAGTAGAGGCTAATAGCAATGATGTCTGCACATGGTATGCTCAGTGGACTTGAGTCTCAAGTACTGTTCCATAGATAACTTTGATTGCAATTCTGAGAGAATCTGGAGAATCTGAATCTCCCAGTTACCTGAATCTTAGCTTTGACTGGAACTGTGTTTATCAACAGTTTTATGAGGATGAGCCAGGCAGTTACTCTGCCATAGGACTGAGAGCAGAGGCTGCCCGAATAGTTTTATGGAAAAGGTACATCTATCCTGCATGCCCAGCTCATGTCTGAGCCAGAATTTGTGCTGATGGATCCCTCTTTTATTCAAAAGTTTTTCCCTTAAGTAGGGTTGTGGCACTGTCACGATCATTGTAGTCAGAGAAGCACTAATCTGCTGAGTTCAGTCACAGGTCTTCCTGGGAGTGGATAGGTTATGGAGACCAGAGCCCTGACAGGGTACATACAATTTCTTTTAAGGTTAACATCATTTTTAGCAGGTCATTCACATCTTCGAGAGAAAACTTTAGATTTTGTCACTTTCCAGAATAAAAGTACATTCCTGTGTCCTTACTTGGTGGGATCATGCTGATTTTCTAGCTGCTGAGGATCAAGGCCAGAGATGAGATGGTTTCCACAGCTGTGGAGTGCACATCCCCATGGCTCTCTCTGTCTAAGCATCACCCACCAGCAAATACAGGCATATGCAAATAATTGGGCTTTCAGATAGGCATCAATTCTGACAAGGGTACATTTATTTTTTTCAGCTGACTTCTGTAGAAAAGAAATTCTTCCTGGTGGAGAAATTCTTCCTGGTGTTGCAAGAAGCTGCTGTCTGTGGACAGCTAAGTTACAGTCAGTCCCTTGGGCTTGATTCTGACATAGGGGACTGTTATTCCATGGATAATAGAACTCCTTTCAGCATTAAGAACATCGATGTATCTGGGTTTGGGCAACATTTTACCCTGAGCATGAGGCCATAATCAGTAACATGTAGGTAGTACTTACTAGCTGTGGCAATAAGTCCTTCTGAAATTACAGGAATGTTCCTGCAAATAAACATAACATGGCTTATATTTTTAGTGCAACCTGTTGAGATATCAATGGCTTTCTATGACCAGACAAATTAATTTTCATTAGCTATTCAGATGGATAGTTTCTTGACTATTACAGTTCTGTAGCTTTTTCAGCTTGACAAGTATAATATATTTCATCTAAGCACATGTGCAAAATAGTAAAATTTAGAATACATGTTGAGTCTAATTTCACTTTAAAATTATAACCTGCTATCTTTACACTAAGACAGGACTGTCACTGAGGCACAAGCCTGTTAGGAAAATCAGTTCAAATGAAGCACAAGTCTTTTTTCATCAGCAGTCTTGAATCCAGACATGAATTCTGTCTGCCTCTTAATTTTTCTTTTATTTATTTGTTTTGTCCTTCAGATATTGAAGAAGGGTTGCCAAAAGCTTTGTTAATCATTGGAATGTGAGGAGCTAACCTTATCAATCTGTTTCCTATGTTCAGAAGAGATATCATATGCCTGAAGTAACAATGTGTTACAGAGTCCATTTCCTTGGATTGAAATATGGTAAATAGCCACTGAAACAGATCAATAAAAAACTAGTGATTTTGAAGAAAAATGTCTTTTTAACAAAACAGATTATTGCTTTTCCAATAATCAACTTTTTAGCTAAAAAATTTTAGTTTCAATCAAAACCCTCACAACAATTCATCTTCTTCCTTTCATCCCAAATCCAATCTTTATGTGAAATAAAATTTCTTCAGAAATTGTTGATAATGAAAACTACCCTCGGATATAATTCTAATTATGAAAAATCCCAACAGTTGCTCAAGTAGTTCTAAGGAATTTCCTTTCTTCATCAATATCCATGCTAGTGATGTAGGTAGTAAGGAGAAAGCAGTCAACTTAAAATACAACCTGAATTTAAACAGTTATTGAGCTGAATTTGCAAACTAGGGACCATTTTTTTTAGCTAGAAATTTATGATTTACATACAAATGCTATGCAATTTCCTGTAATTTAAATACCAAAGTGAAAATACTGTATCTAGAGGTTACAATACAATACTTGAGTGTAAATGAGGGGAATTTTTTTGCCCATTTAAAAGGAATATGAAAAAAGATTGTTGATAAACTCCAATTGAATTGTTTAGTTTGAGTTGCAAGACCAGTCTAAGGTATTATTTTTTAACTTCATGTCCAAAAGACTTTGGAAATAAGGTAAATGTACAGTGTCCTTGATAAGACAAACTACACCTAGAATACACCCAAGTAACCTCCTGAATTACTGCATCAGTTATTCTGCCTTTTAAATATAGGCTAGTACATTTTAGCTGTGGCTCATCAAAATTCTGATTTTATGATATGATTATCAGAGGTAGAAGTGGGAGCTTGAAAGTCAGCTCTCCCTTGCTGGTGAGCTATCACAGGCAAGAATGAGCTGAAGGCCTCCTTTATCTCCTCTGTAGTGTAGCAGGACAGCTCAGGGTCTGAGCTCTCGCAGCCTGATCCTCTGTGAAGAAGAGCACATTCCTGTTTACTCTGCTTTCTGCCTTCCATCACTGTAATGGAAATTATGAGGCTGAAACCCATCAAACTAAGATGGTATTCATTCTTTTTTGGACTGGGTGGAGGAAAGGACTGCATCCAATTTTTGCATCTGTCAGGCTGAGTTCCTCAGAGGACTGGCAGAGGAAAAAAGTCAGCAGACTTCCATTTCCATTTTTTAATGGCAGGTGAAGAATGACTTAGATGTGAAATGAGTGGGTTGGCATCATCCCAGTTACTTACAGCTTTGGGTTTGTGTGAGGAAAAGATGTAAGAATATCAAGGTGTGATTCATTATCTCAGCCAGAGCATCATTGATGAAGGTGTAATAATCTCAACTAGCTCTGAATAGCGTTTTTTAATAATAGTTCACAATTGTTGCAATGTTTTTACTGATGGGAAATGCAGTTAATTTCTGGTTTTCCCTCTGAAAAAGTGATAACATGAAAACTCCTTGCTGGCTAAAGCATAAAATATAAATCTAGTTTGTTCTTTCAACATACAAAAAATATCCATGGCATGTTCTGATGATGGTGACAGTGACAATTCTATAAAACACATGTTGATAATTATAATGCTGTGTCTTGAGCTTACATGACATGATATGGATAAATAATGACCTGTCTTACCACTGTGACCCAGATATAGGGCTCAATGTTCTGTGAATGTAGTGCAATAATGACTAAGAACATTCCAGTAATAGTATAACAAAAAGAATACAATAAAAGAATAGCTGCGTGAGGTCAGGCAAAGTCCCAGCCATTCTCTGGGTTGCTAACAGCAGATGATGCTGGATGCTTTTGAAAATATTTGTGATATACCCCTCCAGCTTTTGACAACACTGAACTAGAGGTTATATCCCTTTTAACAGGTACCCGTGAGGCCGAATCTTACTTAACTTCTACTTTAATCCATCAAAACTTTGACCATCTACAAAATACTGTGCCAACAAGATCCACGATTTAGTTACATGATGTTGGGAATTGTTCTGTTCTCTTTCTTTATTAGTGGCTACAGGAAGCACCACAAAGGTTATACCCTTGGTGGCTTAAATTGTTTTCCTTTTTTTTTGTTTTTGTTTTTTGTTTTAAAAGAGAAAGTAGAAAAAGAGAAGGAAGTCTAGCCTGACAATGCTATTTGCATGCTATTTTAGGCAGTGACATTTATTTATCTATTTGTCAAGATTTTTAGACACTTTTTTTTTCCCTCCAATGCTATTTCAGATACAACAGAAACACAACTTTCAAAGACAGGAAATATAGGTGATGTACGCAGATTTTCTAGGCCAAGTATAATTTCATTATGTACTTCCAAATGCAAATTTAAAATACTTATATAGAGATGGATGGCCAGATTAGACATATGTGACAGACAGACAGATAATTAGCAATAATAATTGCTGTATAGAAATGAACAATTTAGCCAGCCACTGTGTGACAGTTCTGTAGATGAAGTCCTGAACTTGCTTTAGAAAAGAGGTTTTTTTGTTCCCTCTCACCTGCTTCCACCACTGCCCTCCAGCTTAGAACCAATAGGCATGAAATGATGTTCCTTGTCTGAAATGAAACTAGAGCAGCTTCATCCTTGAAGCTACTCAGAAGTAAACATTTAAGATTTAAACTACATTTACCTTGAGAGCTAGAAGTAGTTAACACAATTTAAAGACTTGAAATAGAAAGCAAAATTAAATGTACTGCTTAAAGGATTAGACCATCATCTTCCTGTACAAACAGCATAAACAAGGAAATCGTATTAGCTCTTAATGTAATTAGCTGAACCCAACAGTCTATGGATAAAACCTTTCTATGCACTGCTCAAAAAAAACAGGGCAATCTTGGGAGGACTTAGAACTTGACAATTTGCATGAATTTATAATGAAACAAAATTCATTGAACTGATTAAATGAAATTCTTCCTGTTATCTAATCCACATAACTGTTAGCCCAGAAGAGATGAAAGCTTTACCTTCTTCCACACTGAGAAAAAGTGGCAAAAAAGAACAAAAAATCCATATCCACACCGTGACCTCAATTTTTTTCCCTTCTGCTAAATTACATAATAACTGGAATTGAATTACTTTATTTCTTATTGAGGGCAGCACAACCTTGGGAACATTTTCAAGCTAGATAAATACACCAGGTACCTGATCCAAAGGCCACTGAATTCAAAGAGAATTTCCAAAGATTTCAATAAGTCTGCATCAGAAACCCATTTAATGATATTTCCTCACCTGTTAGATGGCATCATTCATTAATTGTTATCAAGAGATTTATCTGAAGAGGATGATGTAGGTTATGAAATTATAAATAGTCAGATACAAATGTGATTTTTAAGTAACCATATAATCACAGCTAGACTAATTCAGGAATCGGATTTCTCCTCTCATAAAATTCATGTATTTTAATTCATGTTTTTATCCTAATTGGGAAAAAAAGACAAAGCACTGAACCCCTTTCTTGGAACAATTTTTTTTTTTAACATAATCCCATTTAAAAATGTTTAATTTTTGTTTGGAGCAGGTCCAAAATTAAATTGTCTTAGCTGTAACAGTGCAATATGTGGGAACCTCTCAGCAGCAGTGACTGTTCATGAGACAGGTAGTATGGCCATAAAATCGGTTCCATGGAAAAGAATGTGAGGAACATTTATGTGAAATACATTTTCCATTAGCTTAGGCAAATTTAACCCAAATTAAAAAATGTTTTGTTTCTATTTGGCTTTCCTGCCCAAGGGTAAAATTGAAAATAGTCGTAACAAATAACATTGAGCAAAATGAAACTGCAATTTTGCAGAAGCCAGCACTTGTAATGAACTAGTTCTTACAAGCAATAGACCTAACAAGGTCTGTTTTTCTATGAGCTTTACATTTGACTGTATTGGATTTCCTACTAAGTCTTCTCCAACCTCACATCCTCCTCAAGTCAATAGCTTTATCTCCCTTTAGACTACTTGAAAGCCCTTGGTTTCCCTACTTGATAAGAAAAAAACTTACAAGTACCAAACAGATTTGTATGGAAGTTCAGGACCGACATAACTGTCCCTTGAGAGTATTATTGACCCACACCCTGTAGGGGTGCTGAGTGCAAGAGTCCTATGTCTCATCAAAATAAGTTGAAGTTGGCCAGCTGATGAAAATTAGGTAGAAATGGCAAAACCAACAGCTCTGTCATATAGTTTTCATATTCCATAACCCTTATCAGGTTTGGGGAAGAGATTTTGGTGAAATATTACTGATCCAACAAGACAGGATAATCTGCTGTTATCCATTGCCTTGCAGAATGTACACATTACTCATCAGGAAATACTGAAGTGAAGAGCAGCACTGTACGTAAAAATAGTGCTGAGTAAAACACCATTGTCTTTGACAGGATTTTTCCCTAGAAGAATAGGTGGAAAACTGAATGAGCTGCAATTGCAGAGAGACTAATGGTCATTTTGTCTAACTAGACAGCTGTTGAACTACCATTGCCTAACGCATTGCTTTTTTAAAGTGTTTGGAGTAGGAGTGAGACAAGGACCACTCTTATTTTATAGGGTTGGGGATGTTTATTATCCACCACAAGGTACAATCATCATATTTCAGGTAGCCAACAAGTAGCCCGGTGTTGTGTGAACATTTATGTGAGAGAAGAAATATAGTGATGGAAACACATTTTGCCTTTACAGTCCAGTCTTGTATACTTGACTGTATACAGTCAATGTGACATGATCAAGCTCTTCAAATTTACTCCAAAATTACTTCAAAATTACTCCCACTTCCAGTGTCTTATTCCCCTTTATAAAGTAGGGCTGGACTTGAATCAGCCTAAGGAGGTTACTTCTGCATCTCTGCAGAAGCAGAAAACCACAAAAAACAGTAAATTCCTCTCACAGTGGCAAAGTGGTGCCAGGTGCTGCTGTGATTGGATGACAGGGGACATAGCTGGGGGTGGCTTAATGCCAACAGCCCCAACAGATCTGCCTAAACCTCCTGGGCTGGGCCTGCCTGGGAAAATGCCCAAGTTAGAGGAGTAGTCAGTGGAGATGGGTTTCCCTCAGCAGGAAAGGGGATCTGGGAACAAGGGAAGCAGGCAGTAGAAACAAAGCCTAGAACAAATAGCCAAACATGATGATTGACACTAAACAGGGAGCCTGTGGACATTGCAAAGTCTCCTGCAAGGTGCGAGAGAGGCTAGGAAAAGCTGTGACTAGAAGGGATTTTTTAGTATGGCAACTGCAACACAGCAATCCCTTGAGTCCAGAGACAGATGCGGTTGCCCCGCTGCATCACTCCCACTTGGGGTCTGTAAAGCTCATTGACATGAACTCCAATAAAGGACAGAAACCACAGGGGAGCACCTACGATTCCCAGGTTTGCTGTCTGGCATACGTTTGGCCTAAGACAGTCAAGTAACAGCTTTCAGCTTGCCCAATTGCTTTGCAGAGCTCAGATCCTCACTCAAGAGTGACAACGTGTTACACTTTACCCCTTCATAACAATTCAATTCAGCCCATACAATGGAGCTCTAAATAGACTGAGACTATTACTGCATGGAACTGCATGTCTCCTTCTTATTTATTAACCCTGTTGAATTTCCTAAATTTGATCTTAACACTATCATGATAAGGAGCCTCTTGTTATGAATCACTGTAGATTATTAGGTACTCTGTAGACATATTACAGGGCAATCCATACAGTGCTGACTGTAGCGCTGAGCTATTGCCAAGCAGAGCGAGATAAAGCATACTGTACATCCTGGATACAAACCGATGGCTTGTCATAATCTCTAATTTATCATGGCTGGGGACAGCTGTTTTTTCTTCCAGTGGATGTCAGTCTCAGCAAGTGAAAGAACTATTTAAAAAGTTTCTGTTCCAACAAGTAATGACATATTAAAAGCATTACGACAAGGGTGTAATTCCAATTGCTAATTTAGCATTGAAGTAATTTTATGTTCTGTGGCAACTACTGTGTGCGAACAGTAATTCCACATCTAAAGGAAATAAATACATATATTTCAGAAGGGCAGGAATCTTACCCAGTTGAAATGGCACTGGTTTTTAAGTTGCATTACAAATTGGATTCCAATAGGAAGAACATGGAGGGGCGAAATGAAATAGAATAATCAAATGGAGTTCTTTGGCAAAGAAGTATGTAAAATCACAAAAGGTGTAGCAGCTGTCAGTGGTGATGGAAATATATCAATCTTTGCAAAGATTTAGCTCTGAGCAAAAGCAGAAAGAAACATGCACAAGCATGCTGTTTGTGGGTAGCAAAAATGTTAACCTGAGCAATTATACCAGGCTTTCCATAGTTAGTTCTTTGGGGTCCTTCCCCACCTCCCTGCAGAAACACATAATTGGTTAAAGCAGATTTTAACAACAGTGAAATCCTGTCACTGCTTATCACTAAAGAAAGATGTTGGGTTTGATAGACAGAATGAATCTCCTGTGTGATCTTCCTTCATGATGCAGAGTAACAAATTTCTTCAGGTAATTTCTCCCCTCTCCCACCCTGCTGAAGCATGCTGCTGCCAGCTTAGTAAATACATCTCATTAAAAAAAACACTCAGACTTGATTTAAAATTTTCAAGTGGTGGAATATCTGCTTTGTTCCATGGTAAATTGTGCAAATGATTGGTTATCATGACTGTTAAAAATAAAATCAAGGCCTGTTATGAGAGTAAAACTGTCTGGCTTTGACTGCCAGTCTCTAGCTTTTGCTCTGCCTTTTCCAGGATAATTTAGAACTCTCTCAGGTATGAGAAATATAATTTCTGTATGTGGACCAAATTCTTAGTTACTTACTATGTGACCTAGCACTCAGATGTAGTAAAACCACACAAACTTTTAGGGAGTTTAGCTTGTTTAACAGTTCAGATTAGTGTAAAAAGCAGACCCCCTTGGAACTAAACTTGTGGTTTTATTTAATAAAAAGACAAAAAAAAGTATATCAAGCTTATTTAACTGGGTTCTGCTTTTCTCCTACTAAATAAACAACTAACAACTGTGTCTTTCCCAACTGAATTTTGCTTCATGCTCATAGTTTGCTCTAGGATTTCCCTACCGTTTCAGATAAGAATATAATTTTTCTGTAGATTCTGTTAAAACTTTTGAAAGCAAATTTACAAAGTGTGGATAGTGAAGCAAGGATGAAGCATTAGGGTCTGCTTCTTCTGTTACTGAGTCTCCCAGAAATATCACCTATAACCTTGGATCCCTTTGTCTGTCTCCTCTGGTGTATGTAGACAATAATTTTTCACTACCTCCTTTTATGAAAATATTTCTATAATTAATCCAGAGCTATATATTAATGAGGCTCATAAGATAATCTAATCAGAGATGCATGAATCTTTCAGATTCAAACAAACACATAGCGATTATTGTATACTGTGTATTATCATAGAATCGTAGAATCACAGAATGGCTTTGGTTGGAAGGGACCTTAAAGATCACCCAGTTCCAACCCCCTCTCACAGGCAGAGTCACCTTCCACTAGACCAGGTTGCTCAGAGCCCCATCCAGCCTGGCCTTGAACACTGCCAGGGATGGGGCACCCACAGCTTCTCTGGGCAGCCTGTGCCAGTGCCTCACCACTCTCATAGTGAAAAATTTCTTCCTAATACCCAATCTAAACCTACTGTCTTTCAGTAAGACATTACCCCTTGTCCTGTCCCTACAAGCCCTACTAAAATATCTGTCCCTAGCTTTCTTGTAGGCCCCTTTAGGTACTGGAAGGCTGCTATAAGGTCTCCTTGGAGCCTTTTCTTCTCCAGGCTGAACAACACCAACTGTCTCAGCCTGTCTTCATAGGAGAGGTGCTCCAGCCCTCTGACCATTTTCAAGGCCCTCCTCTGGACTCATTCCAACAGGTCCATGTCCTTCCGATGTTGGGGGCCCCAGAGCTGAATGCAGTAATGCAGGTGGGGTCTCACCAGAGCTGAATAGAAGAGAAGAATCGCTTCTCTTGACCTGCTGGTCAGGTTTCTTTTGATGCAGCCCAGGATTCAGTTGGAAAACTTTTTAAATGTCATTTGTTCATAGCTTACATAATTCTGATGAAAATAGAGTAGCTATTTGCTACACATTCAGTTTCAATGGCAAGTCTTGGAGAAGGTTTTTTCGCCTTGCAATATATTAGGAGTGGAAAGCAACTGGAGAGTCATTGTAGCTCAGATGCAGCAGAACAGCATGTCTAAGAGCGCCCTTGAGGCAAGCATTTTGTCTGAACTAGGCTGAACAAGGACATGAATTTGGGTTTCCCCTGTGCTGACCTAAAATTCTCTCCCAAATCCTAGAAAACTTCCTGTCCAAACTGAAATTAATATCCTTGCACAAAGTTCTAACTTCAGTGGCTTTGCACACTCCAACAGCTAAAAAAATGTTTTTAATGGAAATTCTCGACTATCTGTATTCATAGACATTCAATTCAGAGGGAATTTCAGAACAAAAACTATCTAAAGGGACTTTTAAAAATTATACAAAACCAAGTTTCTACTTCTTTAAAGGCAACTAATGGGAAAAGGAGAAAAATCTACTTCTGAATGGTTTTCTTAGCACTATTTGCATTTTGCCAAGTTCATACTGTATTGTAAGAGGATTCTCATGTTATCAGAATCAAATAATTCACATCCTTGTTCAGCACACATAGTGAAGAGTACTGTCTATAAATCCCTTTGGATTACCACATGGCTTTGAGCATGCAATAAATCTTTTCCCCTATCCCATCACCTCCTAATCTGCTAAAAGTCTTCCAAAAGATCAGAACCATTAAGATGTCATTTTATAATGGAGGAATTATAGCCTAATTTAACAAACCTGTCCTGAGGTCTATAAACTAGGACTCAAAAGTGAGAAAGAAATCCTGTGCTGAATTCAATCACTGCTTGGGATTCGTTGCCATGAGAGCCTGTTCATTGGCTGACTAGCTGCCAGCCTTGCAAACTGGCTGATTTTCCTTACCAGGTTACCAGGTTTGAACTGATCTGTTCCAATAACTATTGCTTTTTGGATTTTTTGATTATTTTTTTTTTGTCCCACAAGTGAGCCAAAATGTAGAACCTTCTTGCAAATTCATTTCTATTAAAAATTAATAATTCCCTCTGTAGGTTAGATTTGTCCTTTCTCAACATGTTTCAATGTCCAAAACTTGTACACAAAGGTTTGTAATTTTAAAAATGGCTGTTAAACCATCTGGAAGCAGTCTTCCAGCTTAGAAATTCATAAATCTGGCCTTTCTTCTAGTGCTCTGTAACTTGAATATAAGGAGGTACCTCATTTCACATAAATGTATTTGTATGGCATGCAGTGCTGGCCGAGCCTCAGATACATTTAAAGTATATAGTGCTCCTTACAAATAACTACTTGGGCTCGTATATACTTCTACACCCTATGATTTTTATGCAGTCTTTACCTCTTTCCACCTTTCATTTTCATTAGAGTTAGTTGACTAGATGCGAGTGTAATTAGGATGAAGTTATTAGTGGCTAGTAAGGGGGCTAGCAAGCCCCCAAGGAGCTCAGAAAAACAGATCACTCCAATATCCCTTTCCCATACACAAGTGTACTTTCATGTACACTGACATGTACAGTCTGGCAATTGCTCAGGTTTCCATGGAAATTATGGAAATTGGACCAGCAGTAGCTGCTTATCAAGTCTGAATTCTTTCCATTTACAAATGCCTTTGCCTAAGGTAGCAAAACAGTAAAGCCTGCCCTTTTCTTCTCTCTCTTTCTGTCCTTCTGTTTGGCACCACCCTCACCCTGCAAGAGCCTGAAAGAAACATGTGCACGTGTGGGAGAACTTTCTGCTGGAGGAAAATCAATAAAAAGCCCTTGGTGACTTCATGAAGGATTGGACCCTGCCTGTGGTACCACTCACCAAATCGGAGGGTGACTGTTCAGCCCTCAGCATCCGTAGCTTGGAGGAGGCAGTTTCAAATACCTTCTTAACAATGGTAGCTTTTTTCTCCAAAGTATGAAAATTGATTACTCATGCTTAAAGCCTGCATAACTCTAAGCTATGGTAGGGGTCATATATTATTAGTCCCTTCCCAGATTTGAGCTACTGTGTTTGACTAGCTGACCTCCCATGAGACAACAGTGAAGTATTACATGAGCCAATGACACACAGCACAGCAAGCCTCTCCTGTTAATCTCTTCTAAATTTCCCAGCAATTAATTCCACTGAATAACCTCTTTATTACAGTATAATCTTTCCTTAAATTTATAATAAAAAAGTTCTAGGAGCAAAAGCAGAAAATGAAATCGCAGCTTCAGCCTAAAAGTAGAAGTAACTGCATTCCTGCAGTATCATTTGTGTTCAGGTTTCTCTGCCCTGTTCAGGTCCTGAATGAAACCTTACATTAGTTTATACCCACTTTAAGGAGCGAAACTAAGGAACACTACTTAGAGAAATAGTTCAGGTGCTGAGGTTCCTTGGAATAATTCCTCTCTATCTTACTGTTTTTTCTGTGATGTGACAAAACCTTTCATGAGACCATGGGCCAAATGGGTTTAGTCCAATATGTTCCCTGCAGAGGTGCTTTCTCTCCACCTCACTGATGCTAGGGTACTTGTATCCTGGTGACATCCCTTTCTTGCAGTGCTTTGCACTGTATGACACTGAATCCTTCTGTACTGAAGCACAAATAACGGGTATGCCCAGTACGGGCCATACAAAGTATGAGCAAAACATATAGGATTTGCTGTCAAAGCAGGGAATGCAGATCAAGTTATATCTTGGGAAGCAATGGCATGGTCAAGTGTATGTGAGGGGGCAGTGAGAAGTGCAAAGCGGGGCATGGTATATAACTGTGTCCTCACACTCAGGACAAACTTCTAATAGCTACAGGAGGCTGGAGCCACCTTCTGTGCTGTGATCAGTGTGGGAGGCTCAGTGGCATTGTCAAAAGTCTTATCCGTACAGCACAGCCAGGTGGCATCTTGAAATTCCTGTGTGCTACCTACCTATTTCCTTTTCATTCCTTCAATTCCCACCTTCTGGCAGGAGCTGCCATCAGAAATTGTTGATGCACATTCACTGAATGATGTCATTATTACTTTTATTATTTTCTGACAGGGACTTTAATTGAAGTTGATGGATCTAGACACCATAATCTCCTGACATGTAGCTCCTGTTTCTCTGAGTTCACATTTCTATTGTTGGTGCCTGGGCAATTAATAAGAAATACTGTATATATTATTTATTCAGTATTCTCAGTACAGCTATCTGGCACTGCTTGATGAAGGGCCAGTTATATAAGGCAAAAGTACATTTTTTTTTAATGCCATAAAATACTTATACCCATATATATATATATAAAATTGTAAAATAAACATTACCAACAACAGGTGGTTTCATGCAATTTCATTAAAGTGTCACTGCTGTGTAGAGTTATTTTACCCAGTGTCTGGAGTCATGTTTATGAGCTTAACTCTTGCAAACTATTTCCAGCATACCTATAGGCATATATGTGGTTCAAATCTTGTTTTCCACCACTAGTTATCATCAGGTTTCAAAGCTTTTCAACCACTGTGTTCAAACAGGACTCACTCTTGTGATGCAGTCATAAGCTTGGTCCCATGCACTTAACTTTAACAGTAAGAATAGTTTCATTGCCTTCAAAAAGCACTTCTGTATTTTCCCTACTTCTGCAAATATCTTACAAAATTAAAAAATCTATTGGAGGGCAGATATTTTCTTCAGTTTGATTCTTCTTTAAAACATTTATGTGTATCTCACTTCCCTCACTACCACCCTTAGACCTTCAGATATTCACTCTTCTATTACATGGAAAACTCTAATTGAATAACTTCTGCAAAGATGTTTTAACTTGAGGTACCCTTTCCGTCTTACACTTCCTTCCTACATCTCAGTATTCGAATAATTCTTCTATGTTGTATTGTTACCGAAATCTCGGAATGAAAAACTTATCGACACCAATGTGATGTAGATAAGCAGACACTTCTTTATTGATGGCCGGGTGCATGAGCGAGTCCTCTCACGATCAACGCACACCAAGCTTCAAAATCAGATTCCATATATAGAACTTATTCATACATATTCATTAAGTATTCATGCATAATCATAATATTTCCCATAAATCATTAACATATTCTCCTCCCATATCCGATTCTGCGCAGTAGAGCTTAGAAAGGTCTAGAAATGGGTCTGAGGTACGATTTGGGTAGGTGGTATATAAGTCGGTGGTCGCTATCTCCCCCTGTCGGAATTACCTTTTACTAAAGTTCACAGTTTCTTGGCAGGCAACTACAAGCTGTTCCAGGCGTCTCTTCCCAATTTCCATTAATCTCATATTCCAACATCTCAATACACTTTCTACATACAGAAAACTGGTCAGATACAAAGAAACCTTTCAAACCCTAAATTATTACCTAAGTTTCAACAATGATTCCAGCCCATTCTTCTGGCCTTGGTACAGGATGTACAGAGGGTCTCATAGCAGCTTTTACTGAGCAATTATAAGTTTCCTCAAAATATATTTTTATCCTTCTATATTTCTATTCTATAAAATAATTCTATAAAATCAAATAATCAATCAAATAAAGTCAATCAATCTTAACTTATTAACAAATCGGTAACAGTATTAGACTGAAAAAAAATTCAAGAGTAACTACAAAATAATAAAGACTCATTCAAACAAAAGCTCAAATGGGCTAAGTGAAGTGCAATGAAAATTTGTCCTCTGCATTTGATTTCTTGATTGATTAACAAACACTAATCATACCTCCTCTTCAGCAATGAGGAGCCTTTCAGTGGAGAACTGCCCACTTGGGTTCTTGGGTTGACTGTGTGAATCTTCCTCAACTCTTATAAAGCAGGTGAAACAGCTTAGATTAGCCATGTCTGAAGGTTATTTATGCTATCCTGCATGACTTTAAATGCCACCACATTAAAAGTGTTCACACAGTTAGTCCTTTTCAGGTTTTAGAAACCAATTACCAACAGAGGTTGACAAAAGCAAAGCTTCTCGTGAAGGCAGAGTTAAAATTAATCAAATACACAGAGTAGCTGGGTGAAATGAGGTGTCTTATAAAGTACAAAGGGCAAACCTAGAACTAACCTTAGATATAATTTCTGAATCTGTCCTATCAACCGTGGACTGTTTACTACCTATGGGAAGATCCTATCAGAGTAGTGGGAAAAGCAGGTTTACTGCTGTGTGTAGGAGAAAGCTAAAAATATATTGGCCACAGTTGAAGAATAAGTTGAGGAATGGTAGGAATTACAGAACATGGGAGACATCCTTGCTGATCTTCAAGGATATGACATGCTTTCCAGCTGAATACATGTTGCCAGTTGTTACATGTCTCAGCAATAGTGCAATAGTCCCCAGGCAGCCAACTTATGGTACATATATGGTACTCATGGTACATACTAGAGGACTAGGACGATGGCTGTCGATCGTATGCAAGTGAGAGTCTTAAACTGGAATTAAAAGGTAGTATTTGTTCCATTTTTTTCTCTACATTGCAAAACTCACTCAGGTACTTTTGTAAAAGTTCCTGGAAGCCATCCATTATATCTTCTTCTTTTCAAACCGGGCTCTAGGTCTTGTGAAATCTGATTCTCTTCCTATCACTTGGATTTCAGCCTGGCCAGGAGTATCATGAGGAAAGACCATGGTCCCAGTTCAGCTGCTAAGTACAGATATCAGCAAACACTAATCAAGATGAATAATCTGTCTTTCCACAGTGAAATAAACCAACTTTCCACAATGTCTAAAAGAGGTTTCACTTTGGTCTGATTCTGAACTAGAGGTCTTGGGTTATTTATTACTGAGAGTGGTCTGACCTATCCTCTTCCAAATTATCACCTCACTGCTTCACTGGAAAATCTTTAAATTGCTGTGGAAACCCTTTTGTTTTCTTCTTGCCCAAAATAAAACAACAGCCATGTGTCATAGAATACCAAATGGACTCCAGGCTCTTGTAGTAAAAATCGCATCATAAGAGGTGATGGCAGTGCTGAACTCTCAGATATGTCAGAAAAGGGTGGCAAGGACAATATTCTTCCCTCATTACACCTCATCAGGTCACATGGTACTTAGCTCACAGGCTTTTTGTGATAGCAGCAAACCAGCTGCCCCTCAGAAACCTCAATTTTGATTGTGAAGAAATCTGACAAGCTGGGACAGAGGTAGGCAGCCTGAAGGAATATCACAGCTGGGGAGCCACATTGAGGGTTCTATGAGTATTCTTTCACCAGTCTAGTCTTGCAAAAGTGCATTTGCTACAATGAACATGGAATGGCTGAGATCAATTTAGATGGCAACAGGTAAGAAAACCAGATTTCCTATGGAAATAGTTGTAGGTCTATAAGCTTACATTTTTATTAACATTTGAGCAGTTTCCTCAAATAAAAGGTATTAGCTTTCCCCTGCCCCCCACCTGCAATGAGGAATTCAGTGTTGTATTGGGTTTGTGTGACAATGCTTTGGTAGCACAAGGCGGAACTGCAGGGGTGGCTTCTGTGAGAAGCTGCTAGAAGCTCCCCCTGTGTCCGACAGAGCCAATGCCAGCTGGCTCCACGATGGACCCGCCACTGGCCAAGGCTGAGCCCATCATCGACAGTGGCAGCACCTCTGGGATAACGTATTTAAGAAGTGGAGAAGAAAAACAAAACTCTGCAACTGCAGCCAGAGAGAGAAGTGAGACTGTGTGAGAGAACAGCTGTGCAGCCCCCCAGGTCGGTGCAGGAGGCCAGAGGGGCTCCAGGAGCTGGAGCAGGGATTCCCCGGCAGCCTGTGGTGAAACCCACGGCAGGGCAGGCTGTGCCCTCTGCCCACGGGGGCCCACCATGGAGCAGATCCCCACCCGCAGCCCACGGAAGCCCACGGTGGAGCAGATCCCCACCTGCAGCCCACGGAGGCCCATGGCAGAGCAGATCCCCCCTTCAGCCCATGGAGGTCCATGGTGGAACAGATCCCTCTCTGCAGCCCGGGCAGAGCCCCCCTCCGGGGCAGGGGGTGCCCGCAGGGGGCTGTGACCCGCGGGGGGACCCACACCGGGGCAGGGCAGAGTGTGAGGAGCCCCCTGAGGGGGCAGGAGCAGCAGGGACAGCGTGTGAGGGACTGACCCAGCCCCAGCCCCTGCGCCACTCGGGGAGGATGGGAGACACAGGGGGTGAAGTTCGGCCTGGGAAAAAGGGAGAGCTGGGGGGAAGCGGTTTTAAGATTTAGTTCTATTTTTCATTATCCTACTCTGATTCGATTGGTAATAAGTTACATTAATTTCCCTCAGCGGTGTCTGTTTTGCCCAGACGGTAACAGCTGCGTGCTCTCCCTGCCCTTATCTCCACCCAGGAGTCTTTTTCCCGCCCCTGCCCCGCTGAGGAGGGCAGTGACAGCGCAGTTTTGGCGGGAACCTGGAGTCCAGTCAGGGCCAACCCACCACAAGTGTGCAAGACATGTACATGGAAAACTCTCTAAGACTAGATGTGGGGCATATGGAAAGACATGAGAGAAGTCACAACAAAGAATGATTATAACAAAATCTTTCCTAATGTATAGTTCTCAAATATTTCCTTGAATGTTGTTTTTAATCTGAACTTGATTTTTCTCATAACTTACAGGAAAAGACAGCAAAAATTGTCAGTTTTCTGAAAAAAAAAAAAAATACCTCTTCTTCTTAAGAAATCCTTCCCCAGATTATATTTTTTTATTTTTATTTTTATTTTTATTTTTATTTAAAATGTTTAATGAAAACAAAAGTGGTTCTTAGGTACATCTAGCAGAATTAAATGAAAAAGACTAGACAAGACTAATCCATCTCCCCGTGTTCCTAGTAGCTTTATTTACTCAAAATAAACCAGCTTATAGGAGATGTTCATAAACACAATCTAGATAATAATCTTTCTAGGATCTTCAAAGCATGAAATAAAATTTTCAGTTAACAATTCGGGCCTCTCTTTTTTTACTTCCAGCAAGCAACTCTCTTCTTCGGTGAGGATGTGAGGTTGGATTTAGAGGCTAAGTGGCTGAAAGTAGAGAGGTCAGACACGCCCTTATCTTGAGCTTCCGGCCTTGTGTTAGGTCATAACTGAAATAATGTAACAGTGAGCCAGTTTAAATTGCCCCAGAGGTGGCATGTTGCCTGTAGATCATTCTTCTGGTGCAGTCTTAGCAGAAGAACAGTCAAAAGGCCCTATTTTGTCATATTCTATACAATCTAATACATAATATTGTTGAAGTTCTGCCAGAATAGCTTTATTAGAAGCATCTTGGTAATGATAAAGAGCAGCAATATCAGCTGAGAATATGGGGGAAATAGGGAAAACATTTTTGCATCAAAGGGTCGAGGTTCTATGCTTGTTCTGACCTATTCTGTAAGTATCTAGAGCACTGGTTAAAAAGAAGACTCAAGTGGGAGAGTGCCGCATATACCTTAAAGTCTTTGTCTGACAGATCTCTAAACAGATGGGGAAAAAAAAAAAAAAAAAAAGAAGACCACCATGCCTGTCTAACAGATATCTGAATAAGTAATGTCCTGCCTGTACCACCCAGGGAGTCCATAGAATTTGAAACTAACTTAGACTGCCTCTGAGTTACTGTAACCACGAAGCCACACTATGTTTAATCTCACTGCTGAACTCTTTTGAATAAACAGGGATACAATGTTTTTCATTTATTCAGGTTGCTGTCCCATTTGCTGGACAATTTTTAGGCTATCTAGCCCAGACTATGGAGATTTATTGCACCAGTACAGATAGATTAAAATATGTTATACGTCCAAGACCTCAACATTTGTGGCTATATTTTCCTTAGCGGGTTCACAGTTCACTTTACCCTGGATCTGAAGAGTAAGAAGGACACTTTGCTAGTTTTGTTATGATCATGTGATGTTTTTTAATCATGATCCCACCAGGTCTTCCATACCTTGTTTTACAATTAAGAGGCTCACAGAGAACAGTCAATTACCATCCCTTAGAAACAGCAGATGATCCAGCTAATCTCTGTATCTCAGGGATTCTGGGACACCCTGGAGAAGTTCTGAATTCCTTATTTTTTCCTCAAGCCTTCTTCTATTATTTTTTTTTAACCTTCCCATTTTGCTGCTGTTCCCAATAAGAGGTTCTGCTAGAAGTTATGTGCTGGGCTTCCTGCCACTGAGCTGAGCTCACCTGGTGTTTTCCCACATTTGTCAGGAGCTGAGGTAACATGTGATTAAACTCTTTCCTTTCTTTATAAATAATCAAAAGTCTTCCAGAATGATATTATTATGAAAACTAGTGGGAATCGGAATGAGAATCTGTTTAAAAATGACAGTGATGAGTTTTGCATTGCACTAGATCCAACCTGAGGGTAGAGGGTTGCTATATCTCGTTTGTACTCGTACAGCGCTGAGGGAGAGCATGTTTATACATGATGATGACAGAAGCCCTGTGACAAACTCCTTTTACTATGCTGCATCTGCACCACTCCCACAGTTAAGATATGTGTCCTTACTTCATTATACCACCAAATGGAATTTCCTAAACTATAGCAGCTAAGATCAGTAACTGCAAATATACCCATAATCCCTATTTAAAACTCTCCAAGTGAGCTCTTGCTTGCTGCCACTGCTTATAAAAGGAAATTAACATAGAAACATCTTCACCTTACCCTCTGCTTAGACACCAGGAAGACTCTTCTTTCATGGCTGGCTCAGTGCCATTGCCTGTTTGGCTGTCTTTGGTAGTGGTCAATGACCATACCTACTGACAAATATCCTGAGTTCATTCTTCTCAGCTTGATCAAATATTCAGAAGAAGAGAAAGGGAAAGGAGCACTTCCTACAGCTCTTCAGGTCATTTTGTAAGATTCACGTACTTACCCCAACAGTATAAGAGGAGGATATGTCTCTGGATCTCCTGAAAGAAAGGTAAACTCCAGCCTCACCTTTTCCTATATAATCCATGTTGTAGAATTATCTGTGTGGGGGTGAGTGAAGGGAGTGCCACTTTCTTTTCCACAATACAGGGGCTCTGATATTGATATTATGTTCACCTAACTCCACTTGCTGTCAGAAATTCACCTTGAAAAGAGCAGTACCTACAGTGGTATATCAACAAATTTTAACTGCTCTTAACATGGAGTTGTAATCATGTGATTCCCATACCACCACACTGTCAGAGGAGAAGTTACATTATATCATGGTAGATATAGACCAGGTGGTGAAATCTACCTTTTGGAAAGAATTTAATTCAAGATTGGTCCACTATGACTCTCATGGGGCTTTGAGATATCCTAGACTGCATTTTCCTGATTGGAAACAGTAGTCAATGTGTTATTACAGTTCAGCTAATAAAAATATTACCTTCTGAGAAGTCTGAAAATACTTCTTATTTTGTTTGTTTTAATAAATTAAGTAAAAACAAAACAAAAGGAAAAAACCAAAACCAAAACAAAACCAAAAAACAACAAAAAAAAAAGACACACATACACCACACCACCACCACCCCAGATTTCTGTAGGAAAATACTAGCTTATAGAACTTTTTCCATCAAAATTTATTTTGTCTCAAATTTTCCAGCAAGTTTCATTGCTCAAGCTCATGATTTAAACTTTACCTAAGCCTTGCTCAGCAGTTGCAAGGTGGTAAATTAACTGTGAGTTCCTCTTGGAGAAGGTCCCATTACTAGTTTTACTCTGACACTATTTTGTTAGGAAAGTATTTTGAACCAGAATCCTAAGTAACATAAATCAGCATAGTTGGGATCCTGCTAATGAATTCAACTGAACCATGTGAATTGGTCCTGCTGTCATACACTACACTTCTTGCTTTAAATTCTTCACAGAAAGCTGTTTTCACTTGTTTCTCTTTTGCAGAAACAATAGCACCAACTAAGTGCCTTGACAAGAAAATTTCAGTGCATTTTTGCTAGATCCTTAGTTTCCTGATAGTACTACAGATGAAAGCAATGTGTCCACAGAGCATGAAGTCACTTGCTGGGTTCCTCCATATTAGCCCGTTGTGCTTGTATTTGAAACCTGGAGTACCCTGCTTCCACATGCAGAAGAAAAATGTACACTGAGAATCTAAGCAGTTAGGATAATAGCAGTGCAATATTTGTACCCAGCCAAAGCAAAATCCTTATTGCTGCATGGCTGCTTCTTGTTGATCAAGATTTGATCATGGGGGTGGACTAAAGGACCTCTGAGAGTCCCATTAGTGTCTTTTGTGATTATAGACTACTCACTGCTTCCTTTTGACTTTTATATTCTCCCCTTTTTCTCCCTTGCTACGATATTTATCTCATTTTCTGGTGCTATGCTGTATAAATGATATTAACTATAACAGAAATTCAATATTTGTGTGCTGACCCTGTGTGGTAAATACCCAAATGTTGTGAAACCCAATCTTAGACTGCCTCAACAATCAACAGACAGAAATAAGGACTTCCACAGGGTGCCTCATTCCACCCTAAGGTCCTTGTTTTAAGACAGAAAGAACAATTACCATGTAGGGATTCCTACTACTCTCACTGACTGTTTAGGGAGTATAGGTTGTTTAACGTTTTAGACACATATGATTAGATGAAACGAATCCTCACCTGACCTTATCCCCCACACTTTCTCTGTAGTCAATGGAGGGGAAAAAGAAGGGAATACACATAAAATGACTTAGTCTGAAGTGAGTCCTGAGTCGAGAAGAATTGCTTTCTGCATGTGCTTACCTCTCATTGATTGTAGAAGTCAGTCCAGGTCTCTGATTCAGACTAGATACTCCTTGTTTTAGTGGCTCAGCTCAAATCAGGTGAATTGTGCCTGAAGAGAAATACAAAATCACACAAGCCAATTATAGTTCTTGTAACTGAGCCAACAAATGTAACTCTTAAACGGTTTCAGGTACTAGACCATGACATGTGCCGCATACCTTTTTTTTCTGCAATCCTGACTTGAAGGACAAGGGAAACTGTGATTGAGAGAGACGTTGAAAAGTGGCTGCTGAGGGCTGTGAGAGAAGAAAGTCAGATAAATCCTCTGGCTTAAAAGCTGAGACTGACAACTGCCTTTAGAAGCTCCTCAGCCCTTCATGAAATGCGATGCTTGGCTCTCCAGCCAGGCAGCGCAGCAGAGTGAGAAGTGTTGATAATGTCACTGCTCTGTGGTGGCAAACGGGAACACACTGTCTTCTCCCTACAGCCCTCCAGATCTCAGTGGCGTAGAGCTGAAAATATGTTATCTTGGGGGATTAATGGTTCCCTCACTTTTTAATGCTGCTGAACCCAGTTATTTCAGTTCTGTTCCTGCTATTTAACTTATTCTCCAAAGAATTATTCATTCATGGCTTTCTGTAGACCTATAATGCAGTCTCAGTAAGCATTTCAGGAGGATAGGGATTTGATTAGGTTGATGTATTTCAAATGTCAGAGGTCTCTCCACCTCATCTGGAAGAAATGGATAGAGTTGACAGATGTCTTCTGTGATAATGGGAACAGCATTATTCTTACAACATTTTTATAAACTACCTCTGTTTATTTTTTCCTCCCCCTCTCCCTTTATTTTCTCTCTCCTGGAATAAACACTGGAACAATACAGGGAAATAAATAAGGAAATAGACTTGACCTGGGTCACCTAACTTAGTTTTTATTATTATTTTTTTGTTATTTACATAATCTTTTCCCCAACCATTCTTCTGTAAGACCACACAAATATCCACATGCATTTTCTGGAACATTTATTGATCTGCATAGCCAAAATTCTAAATTCTTCATGAGATAGTAATATTTTTTCTTATCCTCTGAATAGCCCAATATGGCTAGAAAAGTGATGTATCAGGCCATAAAAACTGGTACAGTTCTTCTAGAAAAGGATGCAGTCTGAAGTTTCTGGGGAGGGTATATGGGATGACTGGAATCTCAGAGAGGAAAGACAATTGTTGTGAAGCTGTATTACCCAAAGCAAAGGGAGGTTTCTGCAACAAGGAAATCTCTAAGGAGCATCAGTTTTCATTTTCTCATTTGATTTCCAAGGGGAGTCCAGAGCCATCTGATGGCTCTGAATTTCCAGATACAGCAATCTAATCCATGAGACAAAAGCTGCACATATATTTAGACTTCTAATTCCCTCTGATTTTTAAATATCTACATTGCCACCAGGGACCTCGGCTTAATAGTCTAGCACTAATTCTCTTCGTAGTTTATTAGGTTTCATTTGTCTTTCATGCACCTGCCAGTGGCTCTAGGCTTCCTACAATTCCTTGGCAAGGTTACATCTGTGCTTTGGCAGTGTGTTGCTCTCTGCAGCCCCGCAGAAAGGACAGTCAGAGGATACCAGGTGACCTGGTGAAGCTGAGACTTACCTTCTCTGTGTTGACCAATATCATAAAGTTATGTTGCTAACTTAAAAGAACAAACACGGGGACCAGCTGTTTGTCTTTATGCCCTTTCCTCCTTCCAGCCCCAGGGTGTCTTGCCCAGTAACAGTACCTTGTTATGCCAACTTTGAAGCCTTTAGGTAGCTCAGAAGACGCAGCCTTCACCCAGGTTCAAATAATAGTGGAGGGTGTCGAGTAAATGTTGAGTCATTTCTAATTTTTTTGTTGCAGGTATAACTACTAGCAAATAGTAATTTTTTAATGCTCAGAATTCCCTGTAACTCTGTGGCCTGTTTTTCTGGGTAATTTCTCTGGTACCATGGGAAAAAAATCCTTAATTATGACCTGTTTAAGTAAATTTTTGACATTAACTCTTCACTTTGAGTGTTGACCATGTTACAACAGCATCCTAAGATGTGTGCTACAAACTGATCCAGACATTAATTTTGTTGCAGCCACGTTAACCAGTTCCATAGGTATGTGTTATATGAGAGGTGAAAGTATTAGGAGAAACAACTTTTTTATTAAGGCAATGGACTTTTATTCCTATCTATTATATAAAAGGGAGCCTCAGCCACCAGCAAGTGGCTTGGTAAAGAAGAACACTTAGAGGCAAAATATAATGTAGCAAGTGTTTAAAAAAAAAGACATTTTAGACCACCAGGTAATCAATAAGCTATTGTGTAGTCCTCATTTCAGAAGGAGGATTCTCATCTGTTGCCACAGACCAGCCTGGCTAAAAGCATAATGTGCTGCAGCTGGAGGCTGTAATTTGTTTGATAATCAAACAGATACAGTCATCCTTTCATCTTGCTCAGGAGTTCCTTATAAACATGTGCAAAACTGTCTTGTTAACCTTCCTCAGGTTCTTTCCTAATCCTTTCTTCTTGGTTTTTAAACAAGAATATAAAAGATTTACTTCCTAGATTTTCATAATCATCTTGTTTTAGTATATCACAGTGAACCTTGATTTACAGCAAAAGTTTATTGCCAGAGCTGTAATAAAACACTTGGGCAATGATAGCAACAATTATCCTTCTCCACCTGCTCCTTCTGCCACTCTCCTCTTCCTCTCTCTCCTTTTATTAGCTTGGCTACAAGCATCTGTTGTCAGAGCGATCTATAAAGCCTGGGAAAAGGAGTATTTTCTTCCCTGACTTTCTCTGGTGCTCTGTGATTGAGCCTGTCAAGCCCCAGGTCTGTATGAGACTGAGCTTTCCTTCTCAGCTTTATTCTTCTGGCTCTGTGCTATATTCTGGTGCTTGGGGGTAGGTGGGTTTTAGTTGTGTTGTGTTGTTTTGCTTTCAGGTGAAAACTTTGATTGCTTTATCAAAATATGATATTTGGGTGGGACAAAAGAAGTACATTCTCATCTTGTGGCTTTTTTTTTTTTGTTTGTTTGGTTGGGTTTTTTTATGGCTGTTCTGTTGGAGGAAGAAATGCCTCTTGCTTTGTGCGCTTGTTACAAATCTGTGAACTGGATTCTTTTAAGGTTTAATGTTTTAAATACTGTCTTTTATTAACACAGTAAATGACAAGGCTTCAAAGGCAATGCTTATGCAAAGTAAGCACGTTACCTCTTTGGAAAGCAAGGTGTTGATAGTTGCCTTGCATTCAACTACTGAAATCCAAAGACTCAGAAATACCTATGTAATTTTTTTAATGTTATTTTTAAATGCGGTTTTGACCAGTTCTTTGTCTTTGCTTTGACCAGCTTTCCAAGCTAGTAAGAGTACTATATTGATACCTGGCACAAAGACCATCTGTGTTGTCATAAGACTGTCTTTTCCTTCTCAAGACTTGCCTAATTTAGCATTAAATTTAGTTAAATATAAATATTCTAGAAGCTTAAATAATAGTAGCTGTAAGCTGTAGCAAAGATAATGTGATGTTAATAGGCAAACAATGTCAGTAGAAGAAATTTGATTGTTAGACTAGCTAGTATATTTGAAAAAACAGAAAACCATTTGGGTGCACAAATGCCTTCTAGAAATGCAGGTATTGATTATGATAAAAAATTTCTTAACACTTGCCCTGCATTCCTTCCACTGTTTAATTGTGTTGGATTGCCTTTGAGGCAGATGCTGTCTGTTGGCACTGCATCTTACAAACTGCTTAGCACACTGGTGTTTGTGAGGTTCAGGGCAGCAAGGAAATGGACATAATAAAAAAAGCTTGTACTTTATGTGCCGCTATACTTTTGAAGCTTATGCTTTCCCTGGATTTTCATCCACTTGTCTTGGTAGTTATGCAGGCTGCTTTAGTCTGTAGGATTTTCCAAAGATTTTTTGGGGGAGGGGTGTTATCTGTTTGGTTTTTTTTGTTTGTTTGTTTTTAGATTTCCTTTAAAATTGGAGGAGATTGTTAAACCAGGCATCAAGCTGCCAGGATGGTCCAGAAAAATTGTCAAAGCTGGTCAGAATACTTTTGCACTTCTCTATTCAGCTAGAACAAAACTTACTCCATTTGAATTCTTCTTTCCCACCCACACCCCTTATACAGGGAGTCAGGTGGTTTTGAAAAAAGTGTTTTTAATCTAGCTACAGTAGAAACACAAATGAAACCAAGCAACTGTCAGTTTTCTAGCAGAGAAAAAAAGCAAAATGTCACAGAACCAGCATCAAAACCAATAAATGCATTAATTCGATTACATCCTTTCCACTGGGATAATAGAAAAGGGTACTAGCATAACAGGAATGAAAATAATTGAGGTCTGATTGAAAGAGCTACAGCTGGGATGTTAGAAAGTAATTCCAATAGGTGTGTCTGAAGAAAAAGGGAAAGGATTTTGATCATGCATATTTTTATTATAAGTGTCTGATTTTCATGATTTTTTTTATTTAAAATCCAAGTGCTCAAAAAGTCTAGTATTTCTTTTTATATATACTCCCATGGATGCCATCACCAGCTGCATAATACTGAGCAGTTGTGTGGCCCAGCTGGTGCTGCAGCCCCAGAAGCAGTTGTGCACTCAGTGTCACGGTGCAGCGGGGAGGGCAGTAAATGCTGAGAGTGTCACCCATCACTGGAGTGATGGGGTCTCCAAAATCCCAGGCTGAGATCTGAGAGCTGGCTGTGACTGCTTGTGGTTTACAGCAAGCTCCAGTACTGCAGGAGATGGACTAAATTAAGGTCCAGAATACCGGGTTTCTGTACCTTGAAAAGACCAATGACACGGATGTGAGGAGGTGATAGATATGAGTTCACTATAAGCTCAACATGCATGTCTTTTGGTGTCCTTTGTGAAAAATGTTTCTTTAAAGCTTGTAAACCTCTGTTCATGGTTGCCAAATGAGGATTTGCTGTTAAAGATCTCTGCCAATCAACATTTGGAAGTTAGAATACAAAATCTGCTGAACTTGAAGAATACTGGTGCTTGGATTTCTTCAGGCACTCTGGGACCAGCAAACTTAATGTACCGTCTCTTACAGCTATAAAGCTGGATAGATTTATTCAGCTTCCTAAATGGCCCTATAGGTAGGAGGAGGATCCTAATGATGTATGACAAGCCTTTCATTACCGAATAATTTCATTTGCTTCATGTGTGTTAAAGCACCTTATAACTGCTCTGGAAACTTGAAAATAGGTTTTAAGCAGGTTTTAAATTAAAACAGATGGGGGGATTGGTTATTTCAAGATTGGAGGTTCTTCATAGCCCTAATTCCACAAGCCTTGAATTTTTCTTCAATTGGTGGAATTCCTTATGCTAGGAGAGGATAAAATATTTGCATTAAATACAAATTGTAGTTGTATTTACATGTAGTATACAGAAGGCAAATTTAAGCAAAGATAGTGTGGAAAAGTACTATACTCAGCTATAGTACAATTTTTTCAGTATCTTTGAAAATATTCTGTAAAGGAGGCAAGTGTAGCTGCTACACCTGTGTAACTGAAGGAAAAGGGGAGAAGCAGGAATCTGCAGACCTCATGCTGGAGATTAGTAGCAGCATCTGGAACAGTACTTGGCTCTTACTGCTGTGAAAAGTCATCCCCACTGCCTGTTGCACACTATTTTGTGACATTACTACATGCCAGGGAGGTGGTGGTGCGTGTCATCACACAGTAAGTACAGTTAGGATCCCATACCTGGTCCAAAGAGTTAAAATCAAACAATCATGTCAGCAATAAAGGACACTTTAATCCAGTCTTTCTAAGAGACTGAAAACAGAGCATTTTTTACTCAAAGAAAAAAGCCTACTTCAAGCAAAGATGATGTCCTGCACTGGGCAGGTTTTATAGGGAAAAGAAAGATTTTAGGAAGAGGATATTGACCAAAGAGCAAGCTAGTCTAACCATATGATAGAAATTTTTTTCTTTTTTTAACCATTGGAGCAGGACTGTTCTGGAGTCTACATCCGATAACGGGGGAAACACCTCTTTAATTCAAAGATGGAGTTGGTCTATAGATGTTATCTATAACTGCAGAGACTAGGCTCAGTGTGCCACGCTGTCATCTTTTGATGAATTGCAATTGAAAAATTGCAGCCAACATAGATATGATGCTGGAGAAGACATGTCCAGACCATCCGTGAGAGTGCTGTGCCTCACCTCTATCCACATGGCTGCCCAGCTAATACAGCCCTTGTGGAGAGGAGTTCCTAAGGTGTTAACTCACCTTGTGGGCTGTGAGTATGTGAGACCCAGCTGCCGCTCTAAGCGTGTGCTGTGGAGGCTGTATTTTGAGGCTAGCTCACAGTTTCCCGTGAGGCTGGTCCCTAGTGCATTTCTGGGGCTGTCCTTGTGAGCCAGCGTGGATAAGGCTGAAAGGAACTGTACCAATCCAATATTTCAAGACTGGGCTTTTCCAATCAAATGCTTCAGAGGCAGGGAAATGATGACCTGGCAGCGGTGTCATCTTGGTTAAGGAATCTCATCGATGACTACTAGTTAGCCTTCTATGTCCAAGCTTTATGTGCTGTACTAGATCAGCATAGGAGGAACAGGCAAGCCTCAATTAGTCCCTTTGGGGCACACTGTTATGCCCTGTAAATTGTCACAAAAGGCTATGGTGACAAGCCAGAAAACTTCAGAGTCCTACACATTTGACTAATGGTCCCAATTCTGCTACAACTTCTTGCCTGAGTGCTTCTGTGGTTCCAAACCAAACTGAATCTCAGTCTCCTTGGAAATGAAGGGGAATGATGCTGTTATACAGGTGCTTGAAGAGCAATCCAGGACAGACCTAGGAATAAGTTTTCGGTTATAATGAAGCTGGCAGGTTGCTGCATCATCAGTCCCATGATTGCTGGAGTGCTGTCTTTGCTTAATTAAAAATATTACTCAAGAAGCAGTACTTCTCTTCCAATGAGCTAACACCAAGCTGCTCCAGCAATCCTAAATAGGTTTATTTAAAGGGCAGCTCTGATGGCATTGCTCCCTCTAGTGGCTTTCTTGCAGAAGGAGTCATTTCACAGTGAGGCTGTTTCCCATTCCCAGTGGCCCTTCTGCAAGAGCAGCAGACTAAATTTCTTCTTAGACACTTTGGATCCCCACCAGAGATCATAGAATCATTTAGGTTGGAAATGACCTTTAAGGTCATCAAGTCCAACTGTTTACCCAGGACTGACAAGTCCCCCACTAAACCACGTTGCCAACCGTCATCTACGTGTTTTTTAAATGCCTCCAGGGACGGTGATTCCACCACCTCTCTGGGTAGCCTGTTCCCATGCTCGATGACCCTTTCAGTGAAGAAATTTTTCCGATTATCCAATCTAAACCTCCCCTGGAGCAACTTGAGGCTGTTCCCTCTTGTCTTTTTGCTTGTTGTCTGGGAGAAGAGACCAACCCCCACCTGCCTACAACCTCCTGTCAGGGAGCTGTAAAGAGCAATAAGGTCCCCCCTGAGCCTCCTCCTGGCCAGGATGAACAGCCCCAGTTCCCTCAGCTGGTCCTTATAAGCCTTGTGCTCCAGCCCCTTCCCCAGCTCAGTTTCCCTTCTTGGGATGCGATCCAGCACCTCTGTGTCCCTCTTGAAGTGAGGACCCCAAAGCTGAACACAGTATTCAAGGTGAGATGCAGCAAAGGATGCTCTAGCCCTGAAGTACAGGGAGGAAGGAGAGAAGGGGTCTCACAAGGAATTTGATTTTGGTGCCTAATCAGGCCTGGGTCTTCAGCATTATGAGGAGGAGCTGTTAAAAATCAGCTTGGGATGCTACACTTCAGGAAAGAAAGAGATATTTACAATGTGCTGTGAACATGCAAAGACAGTCTCACCACAGCCCTTTGTATCTCTGAAATTGGCAGTTCTTTTTCTGCCCATAAACCCATGTTGGTTTTTCTGGACAAGAATACCACAAGGACTTGCATACAGAGTTCTGAAGTATGTTACTTAAATGCTCAATTTTGTTCATCTGCTTTCTGCATCAGTCTTAAACCTTTATGATTATGTGTACTTCTGTACTCTGTCAGTCCTATCTGTCTATCAGTTCTATCATGTATTCATTTATGTTGCCATCTTTTCAATAATAACATAATTATGAAGGTTATACTGTTGGTATCATGAGGCTTTCCAGGTATCTTATCAAAATGGTCACTGCTCTGAAAATCTGGGAATTAGTCTGTTTATAGAACAGTCTAACATAAAATCACATCTTTATAATCCTATTCCCCAAAAAGTGTCAGGTTATGCTTTATTTCTTAATGAACAAAAAACTACATTACACTGTGTGAGAAAAACCAAACTGAAATCAACTTACCCATAATTCATTTATTTATGTCACAGAGCTCTCTAGGAGACCTAGTAAATGAAGAGCTTGTCTATTGTTCTTTTGTTTGCTTTATGTGATTTGGTTTAGTTTAAATTTCCCAAATGCTACCTTGGTGATACATGTGCTTTCAGGGCTTTTCATGTATAGCCCGCATATTCCGAGGTAAAAATGGCAACAACGTTGTCCGGGCTTTGGCAGTAGACTCAGGTGTGCTAAAAATTCACTTGAAAGCTGTTCTGACCCTCCCTGTGACACCTCGGAGCAATTCTGCTCACCAGCAAAAAACCAGATTTTGTAGAAAGCTTTCTAATCTCTGGTGAAAAACTCCAAGGAAGTGGCATTCAGTATAACTATGAAGACACTGTCTGCAAATTTCAGATTATTTCTTCTGAATTAATAGAGACCAGGGTTGGCCTTGGTTTGCACAGGTGCTCTGTGTCAGAGCTAAGACTTCAGATCCCTTGAGATAAAAGGCATGAGATACTGATGTTACAGGAAAATTACAAAATGGTACAGCTGGGTCTTCATTTGAGGCTAGGACAAACATTAATAGATGAGCTGTAATTTTGCCTGAGACAGTTTCTCTCTGGAGTAATGTGACTGGCAGGCTCTCCCTCTTCTCTCAGTAAATGAAAATAATATTTTTCTTGTCAAACAAAATGAATACATTCATTTTGAATGGAAAGACTTTCTGTTCTCTTTTTGATATATGCTCCACTCTAAAAATAAATAAATAAATCAATGTTAATTGAAAACTCAAAACAAAAAAGAAATATTTCACTTAGGATAAAATAACCCCTCCTACTTTTTAGTTTTCTGATTTTTTTAAAAACTTATTAAATATTTTCCTAACATGAAAGCATCTCGGTCTCTCAGTTGAGTCAGTGAGCCAGTCACACCTGTTGCTCCACTGCTTATAATGCTGGAACAATTTTATTTTCAGTTTTTTCTTTTCTCTTGTTATTTTGCAGCGGAATACTTGCCTGTCATTACAAGAATTCATAGCATATTTTCACGAACCTGAAACTAGTTTCCTTGTTTTTTAAAAAAAAAAATGCTTTCAGATATTAAAAGAAGAAAAGGAATTCAGAATGCGCAATAAGACCTTCAAAGTTTCATGCATCTGACCCACCTATAACCGAAAAGAGGAGAGTTCGTGCCAGACTTCAGATGCAGAAGCTGAAGTCTCCCAATGTCACTGAAGTAAATCAAAGAAAGCCTTGAAAAGCTGGCAGGGAAAGTTGGGCATCTTTTCAGGCCAAATAAAAGCTTGGCTCAAGAGGGACTTGTGAAAATGAATACTTCATATTCTGAAGGCAACATACATTTACAGAAAATGAAATCTTGGTTAAAACACTTTTTGAATCATGTTGAAGTGTTCATTGTAAACTCAAAAGGTCTTTCTTGATTTACTTGACTCAATTTCTGAACTTTTTTTTCCTTCTGTTAATGGCAACCCATCGATCATTTGAGCTGTAATCAGATTTTGCAGAAGGCCACGGGCATCATTTTCAATCATTTAAACTTTGCCAGACTGCCTCTATTTCTTATGAATCACAGGGATTAATGCCAAAAGACTTTTCCCCTTTTAAAAAAATTAGCAAGTGTTGATTGCTTCTTTCTTATTACACCTGACCCACTTATCACCAATTAACCGTTACATGGAACCATAGAATGGTTTGAATTGGAAGGGACCTTAAAGGTCATCTAGCTCCAACCCCCCTTCCATGGGCAGGGACACCTTCCACCAGACCAGGTTGCCCAGAGCCCCATCCAGCCTGGCCTTGAACACTGCCAGGGATGGGGCACCCACAGCTTCTCTGGGCAGCCTGTGCCAGTGCCTCATCACTCTCACAGTGAAGAATTTCTTCCTAATATCTAAGCTACATCTGCCCTCTTTCAGTTTAAAGCCATTACCCCTTGTCCTGTCACTACAGGCCCTACTAAGAAGTCCCTCTCCAGCTTTTTTTGTAGGTCCTTTTAGGCACTAGAAGACTGCTTTAAGGTCTCCCTGGAGCCTTCTCTTCTCTTTTTTTACAGCTCAACAGACAAATGGCTGCTTGATAGTATCTAAGAAACAGTCACATCCAATTCTAGCCTCATCTACAAAATTACCTATGGGTCAGAACCTCAAAAATTATTTGGGTGTCTAAATTCCTTTGAAATCAATAGGAGATATTTTCCTAAACTGTGAATGTGTGGGTGAACAGTGTGAGTTTATAGCTAGAGGAAGTATGGTGTGTGTGTAAAATAAACTCCCAACAATATTGTTAATAGTAGTTATAGCAGTGGTAATTTGCTATTAGCTAACTCAGATGTAATATAAACGTTTTGCTCAAACCATTGTGTCAGTATAAACAGATCCCTGGAAACTTACAATTAGAGTCTTTGTTCACAGATCACTATAACTTCATGCTACTACTACATTTGTTGCAAAAGCACAGTTAAGTCGTCACTGAGTGTTTGTATGTGATGCTCATGTAATGCTTGACAGCTATGTTATCATCGCCTCTTAAAAATCAGAAACAACATAGTTAAAATAACACTGTCAGATGAGACTGACTGTCTCCCAGATGACTGATACCAGAGTCATCCATATAAATGATTACGAGTGGGGAGAAGTAGTTTTTGAATGTGCTGGTTAGATCATTCAGGTAATAGTGATGCAGCAAACAAAACCAAAACAAATGTACAAGGAAGTGTTTACTAAAGAAAGAATGGTGGATGACTTTGACTTTTCTCTGAGCACGTGTATCTGAACACAACATAGACCAAACTTTGCTAAGATTTGGTCACTTCTGGCCAGTTCTAGTAGTTACATCCTCCCTAGTCTTTTCTCTGGTTTGGGAGAGTGATGGCATGGAATTAGTTGAATGATGTTCCTTAGAAAAAAACCAAGATATCATCTCTGTTTAATGCACAGAAAACAGGAGGGAAAGATATTATGCTCTATTCTCTATCCATTGTCATTTTCACCTGTTTAAAGATCTCCTTCCTTTTCTAGCCATGGGTCAGCCCTGGGTGAATTATCTGATGTCGTTTCTCTCAGGTGTCTACACTTTTATGAAATAAGTTTCACATCCCCTGCAGAATGGGAACTCACCAGTGTTCCTCCTTTGTGGGCCAGATCCATGTCAGGAAAACTCTACCTGTGCTTTGAACCACTTTGTTCTGGGTCTTGTCCCTGGCCACAGAAGTCGCTGTGTAGAAGGGCTGTTTCAGTTGTAAAACAGTCATCTACGGAAGAAGGCCAGCAGAGGTAAGGACAATACAGGGTTTATTTTCACTATATTGTGCCAAATAATTTCTATTCAGATCCTGAGAGAAAAGACTATTTAAGCACTTGGAATAGAGATGACTTCATACATCAGGATTTAATTCCCCTAGTCCTCCAGGGACAGTAAGTTTCTGGCCTGAAATGTAAAACTTGATTTTGTTTATATCTGGTTACTCAAGGAAAATTACAAGATTTTAAAAATTTCATTAATTAACAAGAACATCCAAGAATTAATTATATAATCCCAGATATTTTAACCAAGTTCTAACTTTCAAATAAGTGGCTTCTCAAGTCAAAATCCACATATGCTATCCTTTTAAACCACACTGCAAATACAATCTTAAAATGATTACACAAAATGCTGCTTTTCAGCTGATGTGTTTTTAAAGAATTTGAATCAGATGGCCTTTGCACTAGCGAAATGAGAAAGTAAGGCAGTCAGCTAAGCCATAGCTTTTTTTTCTTTTTTTCAGTACATGTAAAATTATGATTGCACAGGTAGAATATCAGCTGTATGTGTCAGGGTGATCAGTCACACAATCAAATGCAGGATCATTCTTTACCATAAATGCATTAAAAGAAAATCAGTCACATAGATTCGGCTTTCAACAGAGCAGCAGGCTGAGTTCTATTCATAACAAATCAGCTCACGCTCTGGGGGAAACTACAAATCACTCCCACAGCATTATGCATTAGATTGTCCTTTGCATCCCTCCAAGGAAGACCTAGTTTGAATTCACATGTATTCTCTCTGCTGTTGGGCTAACAGCGGTAGGTGGGGGCGGCAGAAAGGAGTAATCTCCTTGGAAGGACAGCTTGGTTTCTTTTCTGGGGGATGGGGTGGTGGTTTTTAGTAAGCAGGTTTTTTTTGTGGCAGGCAAGCATTGTAATTGAATGCACGGTAGGTTATCCAGGTTTAGGTTTATTGAATTTATTATGATTTAGCTGGAAATCTCCACTTTCTATCACTATGAATTCATCATTACTATTGCTAAGGCATAGTTTGTATTAGTGGCGGTGCATAAAACTCCTCACTGAACTTAGGACCAGTTGTACCAAGCATTAGGCAGCAGAAAATAGTAATAAATATTCAGTAGGAAACTGAAATGGTCAGGTCTCAGTCTATGCCTTAGGAGAGAGAATCAAAAGAGTTCCAAAATTCCCCCAAAAGCCATGGTTGCCTAGGAACATACATGCCTCCACCTTGAACAAGCAAAAGGATTATATTCATTTACGTCTTGTAACCAAAGAGGCTAAATTACTCCTCTTCCTCTGCCTGCTCTGCAGCCTCAGCAGGAGAGTGCTGCTGTGCCCTGGCCAGCTGCCGGCCCCACACAGCTTAGAGGAACTGAGGAGAAAGATGGAGATTTTTGCTGGCCGGTCTCTGCTGAGTTCTTGCTGCCTCAGTCATCATGCTCACAGTATTTTTTAGCTACTTTAAAGCTAGCTCTGGTGCAACACCTCCTAAAAACATAGAATGAAGGACCAGGTGATGGCACAGCAGGCAGAGGTTCCTTGAGCATTGGGATGGGCTGTTGAGAAAGCTGTGGCTTCACTGCTGTGGCACAGCTACAGAAATCCCTGCTCGCTGCTGAGCGGGACTGGGGCGTTCAGACCCATGGCTGTGCTGAATGTGGCTTCTCACCATGTCACTCATCCCACTCTCAGGAGAGCTGCAAAAACAGGCAGCACAGCTTTGTGTGTGTCTCTAACGCCAGGTGCCTGTCCCAGTCCTCCTTCCTTCTCCTTCCTCTCTGCTTCCCAGGACAGCAGAGGGCTGGCATCACTTTTCAGCCCAGAGGGGTAACATTTACTTTTGCTTCCACTGCTGAGAAAACTTGAGCTGGCTCTGTGAACCCTGCGCTGTCCATGGGAGGGATGGATGTAACCTCCACAGATTTAGGCACCTCTCCAGGTGGACACTGAAGTGAATACATCAGGCTTTGAATTGCAGAGGCTCAGAGGTGGACACATCATTCGTTCTGCTGCCTCAGCTAAGAGGGTGATGAAGTCTGGTAGAAAGGTAGAGTGGGCAGCAGTCAGCGCTTCTCTTGGGCACCATTTCAGTGCCAATCACTAGAAGCTGCAAGTCTAAATTCAACTGTGTCAGCTACTTTGCAAAAGACTTTGCATCAATTACTGGATGGAATTTCCCTCACTGCTTTCTTAAACCGTGCACCTAACATCCTCTCCAGGTGCTGACCTCAGGTTTATGATGTGGTCTTCAGAAGGCGGCTTGACCACTCTTTTCATCACATCTTCTGGCTGAGAAGCCTTTTCTCAGTCTACAATCTACAATACAGCTCTGAGACACCCACCAACAGGGAGATCTGAATTTGTTACTGTTCCATCAAGAATACATGAAATGGAAGATGGGAAGTAAATATCTCCTTTGTTCAGTATCTTTACCATGAGACCCTCCTTTTCCAACCAGTTCAAACTCCTAAAGTGAAGATCTTGCACTTTAGATTAATGATGTGATGCAGACAGTAGATGAAATTAGTGAAGTAATAAGCAATTCCTGCAAGACCATCTGACCCATCAAATATGTGCCAACTGCACAGAGGATGCAGCTTCAACTTTATTTTCTCATTAACTCTCTTTATGGCCACAATGAATATGAAGCTAGAGCAAAAACATTGTTGACTGACACAAAGAAGCTATGGGTTCAATTATTCAGCAATGCCCCTATGAACTTCTGGAACCTGAACTTTATGGAAAGTAACTGATAGATCTGGTAATGTTAACATAAATATGTGACATAAATCCATGTGCAAGAAATTATCTCCATCAAGCATCAGAACATGGATTTCTCTTCCAGATGGTTCTTGACTTATCAGGAAAAATGGTAGCATCAGAAAATCAAGCTATCACTGCAAGCTGATATAGTTTTGCACAAAATTCAGGTACTTAAAGGTCAAACTGCCTCAAAAGGTTAATTTGTTAGAACAGTAAATTTAAATGACATGTCTAGATTTGGGAATATCAGTATGTTTATTTTTTTTTTGGTAAAACTGTTTTGTTTTCCAAATACTATCTTCTCTACATATGCATTTATCAACCTTTTAAAGATAGTTTGATTTTTATACCCACACACATATGCATAGAATACAAATAAGAAAAGAAAGAAAATTTATTTTCACCTGTTCCAAATATCAGAGGAAATAAAATGTTCAGAATGTTTCAAGGAAAAAAAAAATAATTGCTTTTTACTTTAACACAGCATTAGATCAGCATCTGGCTCTCCTCTATGGAGGCAGCTGATAATTTCTAACAGAAGACAACCTCGCATGCCCTCCTGGCATTCACTGGCTTAAAAACCAGACATGTCAAATTAATTTTTTGTAATGTCTTTCCCTCAAATATTTAGAAATAAAAGTCAAATAGAATATATCAAACACTAACTTTAATTTTGTACAGCTCTGCCTTTGAAGACACAAACAGGGGAAGCCCTGTCTGCTTGAGTCTGTCCACATTTTGTACTGAACAAGCAGGAAATGCTTCATGATACAAAAATGCCCAGACAGCGGTGTAATAGAAATACTTGGGTAGATAACTTAGTTAGTGTCAGAACTGCTTCTCAATTGAATCTTCTCTGGTGTTTTCCATGAAACATCAGGGAATCTAAATTTCTTCCCCAGGCATTGAAATGAAATTGATCACCTACTGTTTTAAAATCACTAATCTAATGTTGTGATTATTTAAAAATCTTTTGGAAGAAAGAGATGAAACAGAAATAGATTGAAAGCATTCTGGCATCTATGTGAGTTAACAAAAACTTACTTCCCCTTTCTGTGATTCCTAGTTGAATTCTGTATGAGGCAGGTTGTAACCTTTTTTCCAGCACCTGATGGAAATAGATTATATCATTGTCCTACCTTCAAGATCAAGACACCCACCTTCTGCCCCGTGACTCAATAGCGAGTAACAAGGGGAATGAGTTATGAAGCCACAGTACCTGGCTTGACTAATGAATTCTGTTGTTGTCAGAGTGCTCCTTCTAATGTACCGTGGAGAGTGTGAGAGGGGCACTAGAGGAAGAGGGAGAAAGGAGGTGGAAGTAAAATGATGGTTTTGTTGATAAAGAATCAGAATTGTTTTACCATCCATACGATGGGCATGTTTAAGCTATGTTGCATAGACTGATATATTACTGCTTTGGAAATGAAGTAAGAGAAATCTTAAGAGGTCCTGAACATTTTGATGGAGGGAAAAGGCAACGAGGTGATCATAGTAATTTCTAATATGAATGAAAGACAAAAAAATCTTTATAGGCAATGAGACTCCAGCTGCTTAATCAGCATAATTTTTTTATGCCTGTGCATGGCTAATATTTGTCAGTAGGATGTCTTCTCTTCTTTAGTACATGAAGGTGTTGAGTAGTGAAAAGTAATCTTTGTAATAGTAAAACTGAAGAGCACAGTCACCTGTTCAGACCGCCACCGCTCATGACTCATGCATTTCAATCCTGTTTCAGTAGCATAAACTGAGCTCCTAGGACAGTCTTCAACAGGCTCAAATGCTTCTTGAAACAGTTTCAGCCACTACAGACCAATGCTTTATTATAGCTACAGATAAGATCAAAGTGGACTTATCTGAAACACCTTTCCAGCTTTGCCCAGGTTATGGGTTGTCATGGTTTAACCCTAGCTGGCAACTAAGTACCACACAGCTGCTTGCTCACTCCCCCCTTACCCAGATGGATGGGGAGGAGAATTAGAAAGGAATGTAAAACTTGAGGGTTGAGATAAGAACAACTTAATAAGTAAAGCAAAAGACATGCACACAAGCAAAGCAAAACAAGGAATTTGTTCACCACTTGCCATTGGCAAGGATGTGTTCAGCCACCTCCAGAAAAGCAGGGCTTCATCATGTGTAACAGTTACTTGGGAAGACAAATGCCATAATGCCAAAAGTCCTCCTCTTCCTTCTTCCTCCCCCAGCTTATATATACTCAGCATGTTGTCCCATAGTATGGGACACCTCTTTGGCTAGGTCAGGTCAGCTGTCCCGGCTGTGTCCCCTCCCAATTTCTTATGCCCCTCCAGTCCCCTCGCTGGAGGGCCTGAGAAACTAAAATGTCCTTGACTTAGCACAAACACCACCCAGCAACAACCAAAACCATTGGTGTATTATCAACATTGCTTTCACACCAAATCCAAACCACAGCCCTGAACCAGCTACTAAGAAGAAAATGAACTCTATCTCAGCCAAAACCAGGACATAGGTGACCCCACACAGATGGACTTGCAGTTTCAGTTGCATTAATGCAGACAGACCAACCAATGCCAGACTCCAAAGTGGAAGCTGACAGGCTCCCAAAGCCTGTATCTGGCTGTCCTGGCCGAGAGCCTAGGGATTCATACGGGACTCCTGTGAAGTCTGGCACAGTAGGAAGGCTGCCAGACCACACACAGAAACTCTGGATGCTTTGCAGGACCCTGTCTTTAGTGATTGTAGCGGATTTTGTTGGAGACTGACTATGTATGGGGGGTCCAACACTTATTGCAATTCTGTATGGCTAGGTAGTGGCGTGAATTTAAATGATGTTGCCTCATTTTTGCTATCCCTTTGTGGTAAAATAATTTGAGAGCTAATGAAGACAAAGAGGACTGTAAATGTAGTGGTCCTGGACACACATAGGATAGGCTTCTTTGTCTTCGGTGATAACACAGACTGTCCCTGAAGACTTAAATCAATGTGTAGGAGTTCCAAAGCTGAATTAGATTTGGTTGTTTCCTTTCCTCTTTTTGCCCAGTAACTCAGAGGACAGAGCACTGGAGATGCATGGTCAGCTCTTTCCTATCCCTGCTTCAGAAGTTTGTATGGGTAAGGCTGCCCAAATGCAGTATGTTTCAGTTAGTGAATAACCTTCCAAGTGCCGCATGAGTGCTGCCCAAAGAGTACCAGTCCTTTTTTGGGAGGAGGAGGAGAAGAGCCTAAAAGAAGAACAGAACAATGGAAATCAAAGCAATTCAGAGGGGATTTTTCTGTCCACATCACAGGAACATGTCAGGCAGGTTTCTGATAGCAAAGTGTAGCAGCAGGCTGAGATAGTAACATTTCTGCTAAGTCTCATACATGAGACATGTCAAAAGGAACAAACCAAAACCAAACCAAACCACACAAAAAACAACACACCCCCCAAAAAAACCCTACAGAGATCTTGTCATTGAAGTTCATATCATGCTAAGTACATTCATTATCCTACAAAAAAGTGCTGAGGACACTTATTTGTGTACTGAAATTAACAATTGATTTTTCATCCAATACCCACACCAACAAATTAAAGGAAATACCAGCTCTGATAACGTTTAATTGGGGAGGGTTATTACTGAAACAAATGGAAAAGCATGTCTTCTGTATCATACAAAATGTTCTGTTCAATCTGAAATATCTTTTTCATATTCTTGGCTCATAAGTAAAGCCAAGGAAATTGTTTGTAATATTAATAACCCACTGGAGTTTTTTGACCTAGTAACCCAGTGGATAGTACAGTCACATTGTAAACTCTATTCCTGGATTTAATCCCTTTCCATTCCCATCTGGGAATACTATAGACAGAAGGCTGTCAAGTCTGATAACTTCTTGTGTATGAAGGACAACCTGGTTCTGAGTCCTATTCGAAAACCCATGGCCCGGCAAAAGTCTCTCCCATAATACAATAAAAAGAACTCACCACTAAGAGGAAACTCATATGGGTGGGTTGACAATCTTGTGCTTAAATTGCTGTCTTCTGCATCTCTTATGTCTTTGCAAATTTCCATTTCAAATTCTTATCAATAATCTTATGTATCTTGGCTATTGAGGGCTATACCATGTAAGACCTTTTCTGGGAGCAGACAAAGTCCCTGACATCCTGTTTCCCAGCTGGGCATTCCGTACCTCTTTCTACACACCTTGTGGCTGCATCTGATACAGTGCTAAGCAATCCTTTTCTAGTGAAAGTTTTCTATTTTTAAGCATATTGCTGCTTTAAGAACAGGGAGTTTTTTCAAGCTGAACCCCATAGCCAGATGCTCAGCATATTACAAGTCAACATATTGTCTATAATGTTTATCAACTGACAAATGTACACTCAGAAGTAATATTGTAACCATGATCTGAAGCAGATTGAGAAAGAGAATATGCATTGACTTTATGAAAAGGAAGTTGGGCTTGCTGTTTCATACTGTTACTATTCTGGTTTCGGTGAATCTTTTTTTCAGTGTCAGATTCTCATCTCTTCTGTCCTGTTGAATCAGACCATTCAGGTCTCAAATTACTGACACAAGTTGCTGTCTACAGTACCTTTTCTATTAAATCCCCACTAATCCTCAAAACCTCTTGAAAGGTTGTCCTTTTACCTTCTCTCTCAGAAAGTACTGCTGAAGCCAGTAGTTTGATAATTGAGGATTTTCTTTCTCTTCAGAGGAGGCTTTTATTTTTGCCATCACAACAAATGAACTTCTCTGATGAGTGCAGGAAACAAACTTCAAACAGGTATTGACCAGGAAATTCCTTCAAACGTACTCCCCTGTAAGCTAGATCTTTGGCTGGTACAAATTAGCATGCTTCCTGCAAAGTCTGCAGAGCTGTAACAGCTGCAGGTCTGGAGCAGAGCTCGCTCCCACCCTTCTTAGTGAGTGAAGAATTGTTCTCCACAGTATGTTCTGCAATGTTTTAGCTGCAGCTATTCTTCAATGTCTGTTTTGTGCTAAGAACAGTTTGATTATTTTTCCCCTCCAACTCCCCCCATTGATCAGACAAAGCGTTGCTTTTAATTAAGTTTTTTACTTACTGGAGATATGTTGCAAGTATGGAATTATTTGTTACTTCTCCTATTGGGGTGCAAATCTATGGGATTTGGAGACAGTCATAAGTAAAGGACAGCACAGAGAGGTACTGGAATGCTGAAGGCGTGGAAAGAGAGAAGGTCAAGAAAGAATTTATTCTCCAGAGCTGATTGGCAAAAACCCTATTTTTATTTGTTTGTCTTTTTCTGTAGCTGATGCTTACACTCCTTCCAAGTATCACCATTTTCAGCTCTTTCTCAGGACCCTAGAATTTTAGCAATAGCGTATTCCCCCTTGCTCTGTTTGTATGATGCTCTGGGTTTGTTTGGTTTGGTTAGGGACTTTTTTCTTTTCTTTCTTTTTTTGTTTTTTTTTTTTTTTTCTTTAGTATTTTGACAAAGCACTCAATCGTCTGTAGTGTGTATGTGCCTGTGTGAAGGGCATCTGCTTCATTGCTGGACATTAAGTGGAGTGGTTGGGGTTTGTAGGCTTACTTTAAATCATGTGTGGGCTTGCTGATTCAGTTTGGTTTCCTCTGTGCTCATGTTCCTGTATAATTCCTCATTATATACGAGTCACCTATTATTGTTCCTTTTTGTATACTTTCTCCACAGCAGAGAGGAATTAAAGAAAAGTTCTGGCTCAATGGAATTGCTCTTTTGATCATGTTTTGCTTGCCCACACTAAGCCCAGGGGATTCGAATGAAGGAGAGCGAGGGAGCGATGGCATTGTCCCTCCTCTTCCTGGGCCAAGCTACAGTCTTAACACAGACACTCAACATGCAAGTGTCCTTTGATGTCTTCTAGCTCTAACCACAAGCAAGGGTTGGTGATAACCTGCATGACATTAAATAGAGATTTCTTTAGGGTGGAAAGCAATGATTTTTTTACAACTCCTTAAGTTTTGAGGAGTCTTTAAGGATTTTCATCTCCGTTGAGAAACAGAAGCTGTATTGAACAAGAGGCAACTTTCTATATCTTTTCCCCATCTGCAGTGAGCACACTAAAATTTTTCTTACTAGGACCAATTGTAAACATCAAGCATAATCATATATCAACATAAGACATGCTTTTGGAGCTCAGACCAGCTTCCTCAATGTTTCTGGTAGGACCCCAGAATAATTTTGTCTTATGTAACATCAGAATTCCTTTGTTGTCTGGTTACGTTTATCTAGCAGGGGGTACATGGGAAAGTCTCAGAAGTTTCTTATCTCAATTTGTATTTAGGGTCTTGAAATTCTTCTTCATTAAAAGCTGCATTGATCTTCTGGATGTAATTACATCTGTCTTCCTGTAATTATTAATTTCTTAATAGCTTTATGAAGGGCTCCTTATTCCATCTTAAGTGCCATTTGGACGCCCTTTTTCCTCTTACACAGATTGAATCAGTAATAATAAAGTTTACAGAAGTTCAGCAAGTGCTCTACAGATATTGCATGCGGTGATCATTTCACTCACCTGTGAAATGCAGCCATCTCTGGAGTGGAAGGCACTGAATATTTTAATAGAATCTTGTGAGTATAGGATGACTTTATGAAAGAACAGGATTAAGAAGTGTAAGTAAGCAACTCAGATTTGTACTAAACTTCTGGGTCAAAGAACTTGCTGTTTCTGATCCCAACTCTGGAAATATAAGTTGGAGGCTCCTTGTCAGGAGGAGGATTTCCTTTATGGTCTGATACATCAATGATCTATCTCATCTTAGATATCCAAAACCTGAGACATTCAACAGTATTTGTGTCTTTGTAACTATGTTGACCAGGTCAACCTGCTGATTTTATTTAGCTGTTAAAGACTGATTCTTTTCTGACTGGAAAGACCACCACATTGGACCACATGGCAACAGAAAGGTGCTTTATTCTCTGAATGGGGAAAGGGGAATTGCCTGTGACCCAGCCAGAGGGGAATGGCCCTTGGCCCTCTGCCTGTAATACAATGGTGCTGTTTCTGTTATCAAATTGCTTCTGTCAACACCCTGATGTAACTGGTATTTGTTAACCCATAATTAATGGTCTATTGCCATGTCTGTCACATAATAGTAGTTCTTTAGGGCACCTGGAGGATTATCATAAATGTTCAGTATCATTTGATAGAAAAAACACCTACGTATTGATTGACAGAATCCCTAACTTTCTTTGCCTTCCTCAAATTCCCTTCTGGTTTTTATCTGCTCACAAGAAGTCCTACTGATTTCCACTTCTGCATTTTGTTGCCCAAAGGATGAAAGTAGTCAGAGAACCTGTGAAATTTCCTTCCCTTGTGTGGGCACAATACATCTCTAGTTAAATACATCTCTAGTTACTGAGAAAGGGTAAAGTGTTCTCTTTTCAGGGTTTCTGATTTTCCCTCTTCCCTTGCCGTCAGCAGGAGGGTAATTCCAGTGCCCGGGCAGGCACAGCCATAACAGGCAAATACATTGTGCTTGCCCCCACACCACATCCCTACCTGGGGCAGTAATGAGGAGAGAAGCCTCACAGCCTGCTGACAGCCGGCTGCAGAAAGCACCCCTGGGTAAGTCAAAGTGACACTGATCCCCTGCCACGGTGCTGCCTTTGCAGAACGGTGTTCTTTGGCATCAGGGGGACACTTTGGATGGGCTGTCACAGGCATCAGGAAATCTCAGGGAAGAAAGAAATCTGAAGCACAGAAAGGTAGTAATCAGCTCTGGGTTGATCTGCATAGATGTGGTTCGAGGGGACAATTAATGTTACATTTTAGATGTCAGTGGGTGCTCCTTCTGGCCATGGGTGCACTCACCTTCCTGGCAAGAGCATACATTTGCAGTCAGTGGAGGTTTAAGAGGTATTTCAGTCCTTGGTCTCACTGTTAAATCTTCATTTGCGATGGCACTTCCCAAGATATAGACTTCTCTCAAAACTCTCTTCTGCCAAAAGCCCCACTCCACCTTTTCCATGAAGGGTACGGAGGGCAAGAAGATAATAAATACCCATCATACTTTCATAATTTATTAGAGACAACATCACTGGGTTTAGAGTGCCAGCAGTATAGACAGATAACATCAGTATGGCTACACTTATTTGAAATTTTTTAGATCATAAAGCAATAACAGACTACTTGCACTTGCACAGGTCTCAGCAACATGCCTGAGAAGTTGAACCTCCTGCCTCACCCTGAAATCCACAGTATGACAACCGAGTTGCTGTGTTGCACATGGAACTTGCAGCCTTAGCACAAGACTGGGTAAGCTCTGCACTACTAACCCATCACTACTGTCCAGGCTAGGCATAGAAAGAAAACAACTGCCTCTGCTGCCCAGCCCGCTAAGTTTGGGGAAATGCAGCTAATGTGTATCTGTACAATAAATACCAGCTTTAGTGCTTTGAACCAGCTCAAAAAAGTTGGCAACAAAAGAGTTCTTTAAAAGTTTCACTCTTTCACATACTGCAGTAATTATACAAAGTCATGACAAACCCTACATGCAAAGGAAAAGTGCAAATATTCTTTGAAAGTTCTTGACCTACTTTGGGACAAATGGGTTTCCTTTTGCATCCTTTAAATAAAACAAAACTATTGCCTTGCCTTTGTTTAGCTTTCCCTGCTAATATCAGTTAGGATTTAGTCTGACTTTGATTAAATGTTCAGTGAGATTCTTTCTCTTTGTTTAAACTGTAATGAATGTAACCCCCTGGTCATTTACTGACCCATGGAACAGCACAAGGACAGGTTTCTTTTGCTGTTCCAATGGCTCCCACTCAAGCTACTGAGGTTACAGTTGCTTCTTAGGATGCTATACCTGTTTTTTCCAGACAGATGCTAGGTATTTGCCTGTGCTCTAAATACCTGCAAAAGCAGTACAGATCAGCTTTAGGGAAGTGGCACACAGGTGAGCCTGAAGGAAGACACCTTGCCATTCAGGAAGTCTTGTTACCTTGGGCGTACAGCAACTGTTCAGCACCCAAGTTCAGAGTGCACCCAGGGAGAGCTTATATCTGCTTGCAAAGAGCCTTTCACTCTGTTACCTGTTTGCAGCCACATTCTGTCTTGCTGAAGCTGATGGTTTTTTTGGCATGGATTAGATAGGAGTATGGTCACACCAGTGTTCTTGGTGCTAAGGTGTCCAGGAGGACTGGCAGCAGTTTTAATATGTTAAGAGACAGATTAAGAGCCTATCCTTGAAATCACGTTCTATTCTACCCTACTGACCATCTCTTAGCTGGCAGGAATTTACTTTTTTGAACTATTTAAGCTATTTAATAAATTTAATTTTATTTTTAGTTTGAAGGGGGGGGGGTGTTATTTTGTTTGTGGGGTTTTTTTTTCTTTTTAGTGGAAGACCATTAAGCAACTGCAGTAAATAATGTCAGGCTGTCGTTGAATACTAAGGGTTTGGATTTTTTTTTTTCTTTAAACTGGGAATATACATAACATTTTATATGGGGGTTTAGGTGTTTTAGAAAGCCAAGACTGATGCTTGGGTTGACATTAAAAAATAGGTATTGCTTTACTTTGTGTTATGTATATCAATAATATATTTCCATAAAAGATAGATGCTTCTTTTTGTTTGCATGCAGGGTAAGGCATTGTTTTCACCATGTATTTAGATTAAGAGCATGTGTCTGTGTGTTTGAAAACAAAATGAGTCTGGACTCAATACAACTTACTTGCTTGGAAATATTTAATGGAGCTCAATGTGAGAACTGCTCCAAGAGAAGGTTTGAAAGAGGGTGTCCTTTTTCTGAACAGGTTGCAGCTGAAGCACAGGAAAGGGAGTAGCAGAAAGATGTGGACCTAAATATTACAGTAGCACTGTTCCCAAATATGACAGGCATTTAAAATCTTTCAGCTATCCCCTGATGTGAGTTATTTCCCTGTCGACATCAGCTCTGGTGCAGGATTGTAACACTGCACCTGGATTCAGGTTTTTGAGTTCTGGTCCTGTTTCTGTCGTTGATCCCCAGTGTGTACATGTAACCCAGCCGCACCCACATCCATCCTCCATCTAATCTTCCCAGCCTTCTAATGGGAAGGACCGAGCAGCCCTTTTGCAAATGTGTCAGAAGGAAGGGTTTTGAGGTAATGACAGTTACTTTTCTTCTGATCAAGACTAAAACCAGAAAATGATGGGGAGAAAGGGGGTGGAATTATGTTATGCTTGGACAGATTTAAAAACGCAAAGAAGAAATAGGAGCTATTTCAGCATTCAATGTTACATTTAAATCTGCAGAATGGATGCCCAGAATCCAGTCTGAAATGAAAAATCAAAGAAGCCTTGCTACACATTTCCATTACGTATTATCAAACCTTCCCCAGACCCTCTTCCCCAGTGAAATCTCAGCTGAACGCACATGGGGTATTTCTGTAGACAGAAATTTCATTTCCACAAAATGACATTCTGCATTTCCTACTTTATTTCATCTATGTTTTTCTTGAGCAGAGCTAATCTAATCACAGATTGACAGGACGTATAAGTATTGCCATAATAATAACAGTAACTAGAAGGACTATATCAAGTGTGTCTGCTTGTTTAGCCATACTATACTCGTAACATGTTTTAAGCCTTTTGCCATTGTCTCAATTCCTAATAGAGCTAGAAGGCAGCATCTGCAACTAAATATTTCTCAACCCTAAAATAAACTTCATGGAATGAAGCAGCAACCCTGGAGATAGCCATTTAGGTCATTTTTCAGGACTCTATGATTGGTGTTTCATCACAAAGCTTCTTGTATTTACTCCCAATATTATTTTGCTTGATTGTGTTCTTGTCATTGCAGTTCTTATTCTAATATGCTTCACATATTTTCCTTGGAATATAATCCTCTTCTATGTGGATTTGTGCTAGCAAGCTTTTCCAAATGCAATTTATTTTTCAATTGGTTTAACAAAGAGCACAGTCATCTACCTGGTTTAAATGAGCTCATTAGGAAATTAGAACTTTTAGCTGCTTTTAGAATGTAGTTTCTATTATTTTTAGTCAACTCTTTTCTTTTTCTTCCATGCCAAACTCATTGGTCTGTAATATAATAAATTATGCACACAGACAAATGCACTGAAACAAAATTACCTTTCTTCTCTGTAACAGATTAGTTTTAATTTGTGCATACAGTGGTCTGTCTTCCTGTTGATGTATCCTGAGGATAGGGAAGAAATTTATGACAGTCCTACTGAAAAGGCTAATGGAAGTCAGAAGCATTTTCCTGCCCTGTGGCAGGTTTCTTGGAACCAAGAATAAAATTGGAAAGTGTACTGTGTTGTGATGCTGGACATTTAAAGTCAATTCCTAAGAATTTTCAGCCAAAGGACTGTACTGCCATCTTTGAAACTTTGATTGATTTCAATGACTGTGGAAGAGTGTTTCATATAAAGCATTTTTACCAAGATTTAGGCAAATGGAACTTTGGAATGAAATCATTAACAGAACTCATCTAATTTAGGAGTTTATCATATTAATCAACATTTTCCCTCTCCCCCCCCCCCCCCCATCCATTTCCAATGTGGTATCAGAGTACTTTTTAAACTCTCCATGACTTATTTTTATCTTGTTAAGTTCCTTCAGCTCTAGAGAAAAAATGTTGGATCATCAGTTGTAATACTTCATTTTTAAACAAATGATACACATTTTTCTCCCCAAATCTTCTAGATTTAATCTCTTTTTCTTGTAATAAAACAAGCCAACTGTATCTTATGAATCTATTTTAAGTGGAGCTTGAAATACTTCAGCAATGTGATTACTTAATCTGTGTATAATTTTACCTAGCATATTCTTCTGGACCAAGTTCAGACTGACATCTAAGCACCTGACAGTCTGAGAAAGACACCTTGGTGAGAGTCAAACCTAAAAGCTCAGATGTTAAGAATGTTTCATTTACTGTAACCTTGGTAAATATGGATACCTTAGATGTATGGTAAACGTGTCCTGCTCTGCATCAGGAAATGTGAGTTTAAGTTTCACTTTGCATTTGTTTGAAGAAGAAAGCTCAGCTGCTTTGCTGGGATCCCAAAACATCACAAAGCACCTTTCAGGACTAGGACTTTTGGCCCATATTTGCTAAAATAATTCAGAGTACCTTATTCCTACTGGCAGAAAATTGTCCAAGTTTATTAGGAGCCTTCACATTATCAAAATCAGTGGGGTACTGAAGGGCTAAATAATTCCATGATCTTAGTCTTTTTTCTCTTGTTCTTCAACATCCTGTTTGGAATAAAAAAAATGAAGATAATAGCAGGTTTTTCTGTCACAGAAGGACTGGGAGGATAGACATGTTAAAGATTATGAGATGATCTCAGTGAAGTGGGCCCTGCAAGTTTTATTTTTTTAAACATAATTAACATATTCTGCAAGACAAGTATGCATACGCTCACTTTAACATGCTTTGCAGTAGAAGGAAGAATAGAATGTGTGCTTAACCTGAAGCTCATACTCAAGTGCTTTGTTGAATCAGGCTCTGTATTAACAATCCAGCCTCTTCTAAATAGTGTTTTCTATTCCTATGTTCCTGACCAGACTGAGCAATGTACTCTTTAATTACATCAGAGCCACTGAATATCAGCATTCAGCTCAGCCACAGGTAATGCTTCAGATTTCACTGTCCTCTTATCTAACAGATGTGACATCTTTACATTAGAGTATCTTATTCCCTAAATAACAAGCCTCCCTTATAATTAATTATATATGAAAAAGCAAGAAAACACAGCTCAGAAATATATTTTTTCCAATAAAGCTGCAGAAAGAACAGAATTGCATTTTTAAATCAGACTGAAATCAGGCTCAGAATTATACATCTTCTCACTTATGGAGACACTTCATGGAAAGTGGAATGAAATTCATAAGAGCATAGCTCTTCTGATATTTCATTTAAATCAGTGGAAAACACAGGTGCTTAAAACTAGGCTGACTTGGAGACCTGTCTTTGAGTTTGGACGTCTTATTTTGCAGGCAAACAAGATGACTACTGAACTGTTTCTGTGTAGTGAGCAGATGTCAGATCAGGGAATAAGCCTCATAAGCTGCAAGAGGCTTTCATCTGAGAGATGTCTGTAGAAATATCACCCATATCTGATAGTCAGGGAGATGAGTAAGGACTGGGTCCCTTCCCCTAGCAAGGATTTCCTGAAATGATTCCTGAGCTGACAAACACTCAGGCTCAATTCAGAGGAGTAGGGGCAGAACTGGGAAGGATTTCACGGCTGCTAATAGAAAGAATTACTGCCCTAAAGAATAGAGGGATCTAGAGGTCAAGTGAAGGAGAAAAATATCAGCTGAAAGAAGGGACAGGAATAAAAATGACACAAACTTTTGAAGGTTACTATGGAATTTAGATACACAACTCCTGTTTGTGTCATGGGCTGCATATCTCAGGCTATGTGCACCACTAGGATGTGGCACAGGCTTTAGGTCTCATATCTGCTGTAAAAATCCTCAAATTCCACCTTAATTCAGTTTGCAGAGATTAATCAGACTTCTCCAGAGCTGTGAAAAGATCACTACTATAGCATTGAGGCTGAAAAATTACCAAACCTGCAACTTCACTTATCATGCAAGTCCTGTGCAGACACAGAGTAAGTGACATTACTGTCTTGTTCACCTAAACTTTTCAGAAAACATTTAAAAAGGAGGAGAAGGGTCTCACACTTGTGCCTTTAGCCAAAGAGAATAGGGAGTACAATTAAAGGCAATATGAAAACAGGGTTTGAGCCAGCAGCTCGACTCTAACCTGACTTTATCTGTTGGTGACACAAATTGGCATCCTCCCCTTGATAAATTAAATCAAGTTTTGATGAAATATACAGATCAATCAAGTTGTGTATTTAAGGTTTCTTGTATAAGCAATGTGAAACAAGACAATGTATCCAGGCCTACTGTGCTCTTTATAAATCCTTTAGCATGTTCCTACTTGGAGGTATACCTTTTACAGGAATTGATGATTTGGAATGGGTTCATCATTCATTTCACTACAAAAAAGAGCAGGAGGGTAGATATGATAAATTGGTAACTACAGGCATCAACATATTTTTAATGCTCTTGATCAATTGCTTCCCTCAGACTTTGTCTGCAGTGCAGGGTGGTTATGGTAGTCTACAGGCTTTAATATAAAGAAGTGTTTAAACTAACAGTTGTGGGTTTTCTACATTTTACTGAGTAGATACAGTACAATTTAAAATCTACAGTATCCTTAAAAAGCCCATAATGACTGCATTTAAACTGAGATGAGACTGCACTGTCAGACTTGCACAACGATAAGTGTCTGTCACACTGTTCAGTCTTGCTGCCCCACTATGTTGTACTAATTCCTGCTTTGTAAAATCTCTCTAGTAAATTAAGATGCTCCGTTCCCAGTTTATGGCTGAGTGGCAAGAAGCTATAGGTATGCCACCAAACTTGCTGTTGAACAATTCTTACATTTTTCATTATTTTCCTACAATGAAATCCCACCTAATAAATCCCCTCCTCTGCCAGTCTCCTGGAGATGTTTTCAGAGATATTCTGCTTTCACATATATTTCATAAATCTTTCTCCTAAAGGCTTAAAGTAATATTCACATACATATATTCCAAATGGCTTTTATAAAAAGGGCTTCCTTTTCTGTTTGAACCACTCCGTTTCTTTTTCAGATCTCCCCTCAGCTCGATTTCTGTCACTGTTATCAGGACACAAGGTTCATTGAAGTGAACAAACATTAAAAGGCTTTGCATTACCCCTTTCTCCTTTGAGATGACATTATCTTACCTGAATTAGGCTATGTATGCTCTAGGCAATGAGAGATGATCTAGGGGTAACAGTGGCACAGATCATACAGTCAGATTAAGAAAGTGGGACTAGTCTGCAGAAACAGAACAGGGTGTTTCAGAGACAGCATCATGCAAGTGCCCCTGTACTACTTTGGGACGAAGTCTGCAGCTCTGAGCAATGTTAGGCAGTTGTATTGTGTTGGTTATTTCTAGCTCCAGCATTTGCACATCGCATACCATTGTATATGTCCCTGTGGTTTTCAGAGGCCCCTGCTATCATAACAATCTGTTTAACTCTCTGGAGCAAGGCAAACAAAGTACAGAAAATACTGTGTGCCAAGTCCTGTTTCTGAAGTGTGATTTTTTGGAAGACATCAGGAAATGGCAAAAGTTCTTTTGTATAAATAGTCTTAGGTTTTGTCTCAGCATTGTTTAAACAAAAAGGTAAGAAAGGGTACCGTGCATACAGGGAAGCTCAGTTTCCCTGTGATGCCCAAAGCCAAAACCTCCCTTGGAGCACTTTCAACCTAGCTACACCAAGTCATGCTTTGTTGTGGCCCATTGCTAGAGATGCACCTTTTTTGAGGCATCAATACTACATTCATTAGTGTCACACAGAGATGTGTGTTGCCACGAGATCTTGTGAAGGCTGTAGATACAGAGAAAAATGCTAATGTCTTATGTTGAACTACTTTCAGTTGCAGTGTTGTGAGAGTAAGAAAATGTCGCTCACATCAATGACTACTTAAAGATTGATCTTCAAATAGTCTGTTCCTTACGGAAGAGCTGAATGCATGACTCAGAAATAAATATGTTTAAAAGCTCCTCTGCCATTTACTTGTTACAGAGCATTGGATCATACATCTTGTGTCTACCTAAATTACCCAAGTTTGAAAGGTGAATAGATCCTTTCCCAGGAAGCTAAGAATTAAACACCTTTCTCTCTCCTTCATCACAAGCTCAGTCTTTAATTCATCTTATATCCACTACTAGTCAGGCACATGCCAAAGTGAAATGCTCAGTTCCCACAAATGCACTTTATTTCATAAAGTCATATGGTTGGAAAAAATTTCAAGTGGTCATTTAATTCATCCATCTGTGCTAGTGTTAAATCTAATGAGAGTTGTCCAGTCTGCCCTAAAACACTTTCATCCTTGTTACCTTCCCAGGATGTCCATCTCAGTCCTTCATCTTCCTTTCTGTTGGAAAGTTCCTCTTTAAAGGTAATGTGAATCTCACTTACCCAGTTCACATGTTAACCTACAACGTGGAGAACATACTCTTTTTTTTTTTTTTTTTTTTTCCACAATAGCTTTTTAGAGACTGCTACTCTATTTCCTCCTCAAAATTCTCAAACCTGCTTTTTTCCATTAGAGACATGTTTTTATGTGTATTCTTCTCAGATGATAAATATTTTTTTCATTCATTGATGAAAACTGCTCAAAGTATTCCTGCTGAGCAGTGTTCCTGCTGTATTGAACGAAGGAGACTGTCTTCACAAAAGGTGGATTTCATGTTTATATGTGCTGATATTTGTGTAAGGGGCTGATCGTAAATGACCTTGAAACAGTTATCTTCATCTGAACTATATCCTCTGTTCAGAGAGCTTGTAAATATAATCTCATTTACCCTATGCTGAAGTTATTAATAATTTGCAGTTTTCTTAGGTGTCTTGTGTCTCTGTCCCTGTCTCTCCACCTCTTTGGGGATCTGTGTTTGTTTGGAGCTTTGCTAACTGATTATGTTAGTGTTCTCCAGGATGGCATGTTCCAGCAGTTGAAAACTCACAGGATTTGCATGAGAAGAGTTTCTCATCCTGAAAATCAATGGTTTAGGTGCATAAAACACAATCAATCAACATATGCAGGAGATGTACCTGTTTCTCCAACAGTACATTAAAACCAGCAGAGTTTTTGAGTCTGTAATTATGACCAGGACAAAGGAAAAGTCTGAAGAGCTATGAAGACTTCTTCCTTCCCACAAGGGTTGATCACTGTCCATGCAGATGATTTGTCTCTGAGGCAGGTGCTGGTTTCTGAGAGGAAAGAGCTCAAGGAATCATCAAGAGGCCACTGGTATATAGTGCTTAAGGGTTTGCCTTCCATTGTAGCACTGCTTAGGTTTTACATATGCAGCTGAAGAAATATGTATTTCTGGTGGCTCTGCAATTCAGTGAGGATGGAAATAGCGTTTGAAATTTTGAATGCAAACCCCAACAGAAATGACATCCCAGTGTGAAGCAGGCGCATTTGTTATTCATTACTGGCAAGCTGGATATCTGCTACCTCACAGCTTTGACTATTAACAGTGAGCTGCTTAACTGAAACAAGACATGCATGTGAGCGGATGTCAGTTTTCTTTTCCAGTCTGGAAATGCCAACATTTCCCTCAACTAATTTCTCTGGCTGGGTAAGTTTACAGCTTAATTTATGCCTAGACAACAATCAAATTTTGATTCAAGGTGCTAACTTCTTTCTCCTGCCACTCTCTGTAACTCTCCACTCCTGACAGAGGAGGAGATATTAGAATTATAGAATCATTTAGGTTGGAAAAGACCTTTAAGATCAAGTCCAATGGTTAACCCAGGACTGATAAGTCCACCACTAAACCACATCCCTAAGCACCACATCAACACATTTTTTAAACACCTCCAGGAACAGTGATTCCACCACCTCCCTGGGCAGCCTGTTCCAATGCTCGATGACTCTCTCAGTGAAGAAGTTATTCCTAATATCCAATCTAAATCTCTTCTCGTGTACCTTAAGGCTGTTTCCTTTTGCCCTATCACTTGTTATCTGGGAGAAGAGACCGACCCCCACCTGCCTGCAAGCCCCTGTCAGGGAGCTGTAGAGAGCAGCAAGGTCCCCCCTGAGCCTCCTCCTGGCCAGGCTGAACAGCCCCAGTTCCCTCAGCCGCTCCTCATCAGCCTTGTGCTCCAGCCCCTTCCCCAGCTCCGTTGCCCGTCTCTGGACACGCTCCAGCACCTCTGTGTCCCCCTGGAAGTGAGGGGCCCAAAGCTGAACAGGGTGTTCCAGGTGCGGCCTCACCAGTGCCCAGTACAGGGGGACGGGCACTGCCCTGGTCCTGCTGGCCACACTGTCTCTGATACAGGCCAGGATGCTGTCGGCCTTCTTGGCCACCTGGGCACTGCTGGCTCACCTTCAGCCGGCCATCAGCCAGCACCCCCAGGGCCTTTCCTGCCCGGCAGCTTCCCAGCCGCTCTGCCCCAGCCTGTAGCGCCGTGTGGGGTTGCTGTGACCCGCGTGCAGGACCCGGCACTGCTCCTGGCTGAACCCCATGCAATTGGCCTTGGCCCATCAGCCCAGCCAGCCCAGACCCCTCTGCAGAACCTCCTGCCCTCTGGCTGATCAACACTCCCCCCATCTTGGTGTGACCTGCAGACTTGCTGAGCATGCACTTGATCCTCTCATCCAGATCATCTATAAAGATATTAAACAGGGCTGGTCTCAGCACAGATCCCTGGACAACACCACTTTACCAGCTGGATGTAACCCCATTTCCTACCACTCCTGGGACTCAGCCAGACAGCCAGCTTTTAACCTAGCATAGAGTACACCCATCCAAGCCATGAGCAGCCAGTTTCTCCAGGAGCATGATTTGGGAGACAGTGTCAAAGGCTTTAACTGAAGTCTAGGTAGACACCATCCACAGCCTTTCCCTCATCCACTAGGTGGGTCATTATTCATTACATGAATAGAAAGGAGTTATTTCAAAAGTCCTTTTTGGCTCCCCAAGATGAAGTGTTCTTCATGTGCCCCACTTGTTCTCTGTTTTGTTCTTTTGGCTCCATCAGCACCAAAATGGAGATATCAGAAGCATTTATTTACCCAAAGAGTATATCATGTCCAGCAGTACTGGCTTCAGAGTCTCTAACAGTGGAGCAGGGGATGTCACCCAGTGGCTGCAAGTCACTGGTCTGAGCACAGAGCAGCCCTGAAAATATTGTGTGGGCAGTTCGGTTTTGCTTAAGCCTGTGATACCACCCCATGTTGGTCACCTCTTCCCAGCTGCATCCACCTATGTTCTCCACTCCTAAAAGTCTCCAACATCACTTTCCCAAGTAGGGAGATGTGGGGGAATAATAGTAGCACACATTAAATATGCCTGGGAAGGAGGAAAAAGACACAAGGAAGAAATTCTTGGGGAGTTTTTATGAACAGAGTTTGTGTCACAACCCACAGTCTGCAGGAACACCTTGCTTATTTTCATGCTTTGATCTACATAAATTAATCCAGCATAGATCTGGATCCCAGAATTTTAGGAACACATCTAGCATTCTGTGTCCATGTGGTGCTAAATCATTGGTTTTGCTTTTCTTTGCAGTAAAATTAAAACTCAGCAATGTGTAGAAGTAATTCCTTGTACTCTGCAATTGTGACATTTGCCTTTTTGGCTGAGATGGGAGACTGAAACGGAGATGCTAAGGTTTGTGCTAAGGAACATGGCGTTCACAGCAAGGAGCAGCTAAGGTCCTCTGGGGTTCAGTGTTGTGAAGGCAGAATTTGTAATGTGTTACTACTGGGTTTCATATTCATTAGTGTTTGCACTGACATTATGCTGCCCAGTTTTTTAACCTTATCAAGTGTTTCGCAACTTCCAAGCAATTTTCTTTCATCAAAAAAAATAAAAAAGTCATCCTCTATAAATGTTGCTAGTTCAGTATATGATCTGTAGAAGCACAGATTTTAAGTCTGTTCTTGTTGATCTCCTAAGCTGCACAATCCAAAGAACATCACCTAATAATTCTTGCATCAAACCTTACATGTGGCCTAAAACAATACATGTCAAGAATGTGTCATTGTAATGTGGAGACCTGAGTTGCTGAACAACTGTAATATTTTCCCCAATATGCAGTTTTTGACCAAAAGTAGTAATACTGAACTGAATCTTATTAAACACCTCATTTCACTTTGAAAATGTGAAGGCATTTGAAAAGCGCTTCATACAACCTCCTTAAAAACACATGTACTGTTAAGCATCGTGTAGTAAGATAAATTTCAAACACTCCAGATTGACAGTAGATATTTTTTCTACGCATCTAATAAATTTTTAGTGTGATATAGTAGATAGTGATATTGGTAGAGGAACATTTAGATTAATTGTTACTAAGGGAGTAGTCTTTCTCAAGAGATTTTTATAAGCTGCTTGTACTTGGGCTGAAAATACCATGAGAACATCCATGCTTGTGAATTTTGAAATGTTTTCTTCTACTTCCAAAAAGGACTTCAGAGTACAAAGGATCTGTATTATGAAAAGTGTTATATTCAAAAACCTTCTTTTATGGGCAAAAAGAAAGAACACCTCACGTATGTATATATATAAAACCAAGAGTTTATTGTTAATATAGTAGAATCTTAACAAGTCTTTTCATTAATAGTCCTGATCTAACTATTACCGAAAAAGAAAGGATAATAATATAGTTAGAATTGTTATACATACACTTCCTGCTTTCTACCCTTTTCCTGGTGTTATGCTTCCCCTTTCCCTGCTCCTCAGGGTGCTGAGATCAGTGGTTTCATTCTGGCATTGGCGCTGCTGGGATGTTGTAGCAACTTGTCAACATCTGGAGACGGAGACCTTTGCAGGGTGGGATGTCATTCGTATTGGTGGCTTCTGTCTCCTCAGTCTAGGATGCACTTGTAGTCATTTATATGGTTTCTAACAGAAGTTTTACACCTCTTACACACTTTTACACATAATACAGGACTGTGCACCTGGCCATGCCAGAATATTTCCTCAATATTCCATTTCTGCACTGGCTGAAATGTCTTTGACATGAACGTAGGAAAAAAGCTGCTCTTGTAAGGACCCTCTCTGAGAAAAGGCTTTGTTTGTTGTCTGGGTGCCAGGTTGGTGTGATTATGTCTTAAAATGTAGTGCTCTGAGATCACCTGCAAATCAATTCTGTGCACACCTGTCTGCAATGAGGGGCATGCCCAAAGCCTCCCACAGCTTAAGTATGGGGGAAGAAGATAGCTCCTCAGATGAGCATGGAGCAAGTGGACAGCCTGATGGAGTGTGAGCTGGCTGCAAAGGTGATTTGTCATAAGTAGGCATTTTCCAGGGCAGAACTTGGGTGGATAAGCAGTTGTATATAACCGGTACTTAAGTATGCAAAAAGGTCTTACCTGGGGTCTGTGCCTTCCTATGCCACAACTCTTGCAACCACTTATAGAAAGAAGAAACGTTTTCCTGGCCAGACTAATGTGACTTGCTCACACTGGCATAAAGAGAACAGGCTCCAGAGTTCGAGTCAAGAAGAAATTAATTCCTCAGGCACATTAGCAGTGGCCATTGGGGTTTTTAACTTTTTTTTTTTTTTTTTTTTTGGGGGGGGGAAATACTGCATTTTGTATCAACATCTGGTTATTTGCTCCTAATGGATGTCTTCATCCTGCAGGCCCAAAGCATTGGTTGTGCCTTTGAGATCTCCTGTGATGCACAGTACTAGAGGAGTTTGTTTTTGTTTTGTTTTTTTTTTGTTGTTGTTGTTGTGGTTTTGGGTTTTTTTTTGGGTTTTTTTTTGGGGTGGGTGGGGTGTGTGGTACTAGCAATCTAAAATCTTACTGTGCTTGGAAAAGGAGGAGTCAGGGGTTGTTCTGGGCTTACTGGAGGGGAAACTGATGTGTTGTTGGCCCTCTGGAATTAGTTAGTAAATGACTAGAAGCAATAACCCATGTGGCTGATGCTCTTGTATCTGTGTCCTGGCTAGTAATTATAGTCATTCATTGGTCAAAGGCACGAAAATTATTCCAACAAGAATGTGACTGAACAACTCTGAGGCTTTATAACATGATTCAAAAGAAGGAAGAATAAGATTAAAATGTTTCTATGGCGAATAACAGGCCATTTCCTTAATATGCAACGTATTTATTTTTATGCAAGCTGTGTATCTGTGGTTTCTCTGGACAGGAATCCAAAGCAGCTGTGCTTTTCTGTTTGAAGTCCTCCGCAGGTTATAATGAAGCATGCTCCCAAACTACTGAACAGCATTTAAGGCTCTATTTTTAATCTTGTCATTCTTATCTTGTTCCAAACTGCCCAAGTTTGTACCTCATGCATTTTAAGTCACCACCAGGATTAATAAGGAGGAGGAAAGACATAATTCTGTTGTTCCATAATGCAGCCAAACTCCCATTATTTTCTTCTTAACCACGCACTGGAAGTAACTGCCCTCTCACTTTTTTTTCATCTGTGAAGGGTATAAAAGCAGAAAAGTTCTCACTAGAGCAAAGAAGCAATCAAAGATACTGAAAATGCCCAGAAACCATATCTGTGTGGGTAGAAAGAATGTGTCCTAGATCCTGTTCTGTGTGATTCCAGTGTGTTAGTAAAAGGCTGGAGTCAGGTGAATAATGAGGGGAGTTGGTTCATTGCCGGACTGAAAAACTACTGCCATAAAGAAAAAGTCTCCTTTCTTAAAAGAGACATTTTCTGAAATCAAACGTGCCATTTTAAAAAAGCCTGAATGCTCATTTAGAAAGCACTAGAATGAGATGGTCTGGTTTATCAAACTGCAATGTCTGGGTGTGAAAATACACAAAGTATATGAGCCGGTCCTCAACACAAAATCACAGTAGGGCTAGAGAACAGACCATCTGCCTAAAAATTAAAAATAAAACCATCGCCCAGCTCCAGCAGGGCTAGGTGCAACCATAATACTGATGAGGAAGAGAGCTGGAGGAAGGGACTGTGTGGTCCCCTTCACCTTGCAGGGAATCTGTCCCTGTCCTGTTCAGCTCTCCTGGCCTGCCTCAGGGTGTCCTAGGGCTTCTCAAATATCCTTGTGTCCATTTTCTAACAGCTCCAAACTAGGAATCAGCTGCTCTATGCTTTCCCACTTTTTCTTTCTCATTGCAGGTCTGATCTTGCAGGGAACTAGGAAGACATTTCAGCTCTGTGGAAACTTGCACCACGTCAGGATAAGTCTTCGGGAGAGAACAGCTAAGGACTTCCTGATGCAGAGGCACAGGGCTGATCAGACCACTTCCAAAAGAGGTATGTTCATCACTGATGTGGTGCCCGGTGTCATCTGTCTCCAACATTTACTCTTCTCCACTGACAGAAGAAGATTAGTTCTTGCTGTAGCAGCAAGGACTGTACTGCGAAGGATATAAATTAGCATTTCATTGTGCTTACCTGCCATATCTCACCTCATAAAAACTCAATTTCTTTGCAGTGTTTCCCTTTATTTTAGTGGCACTCTTCCCTTCAACATATACAGGTTTTACCATCACAATATTGCATCTTATTCCCTGAAGCATTTATAGAGCGTGTGTCACAACTTTAATGGATCAGGAACATAATTATTCTTATCATATTAAAACTTTGACTGATGGCACTTGGCCATTTTATTTTTTACTTTTTTAAATTTTTTTTAATCAATAAATTGCAACACAGAAAATATTTTAAAACCTACCACAACCTGACAGGCCAGAATTCTCCTGTCAGCTACATCTCAAAATATCAAACTTTACTGACATTTTGCTTCAATTTCTTGCTGGGTGAGAAATGCCTGGGAGCAAACTGAAATGATCTTCTAGCAGAAAGTGCTAGTTCCCTGCTGGGATTTGTACATTTTTAGGGTCTTAATCTAATATACTGTATAATCTAACAATTTGTTTGTGTGTGAATGTAGAATTTACTTGGACAGTGGGAGAGGAAGATTGTTAATATGTTTTGTACAAATATGGGATCAAACAAACTGACAGGGTGTAATTTCCTTGACTGAGAGAGAATATGTTGCATTGGGGTGGAAATTTTTGTTATTGTTTTTTCCAGAAAATATTTCTTTTTAAATTGCTGGTTTAGGTTGGTTGAATTGGTGACACTGAATGATAATGGCCAAAATCTTTCAGATTGTAAATGGGAAGAAAAAAATAGTAAACCCTGAAAAATAAAAACAATTTAGTCAGATATTTCCAAATGAATAAATACATTTTCAAAAGCTTTGAGATGATATCCTATGTTGAAAATTGTCAGGAACGTAATACAAAGGAGGGGTAAGAAACAGGTTAAAGATACACCCCCGCAAAACAGAGGACAAAAAACTTTCTTTAGAAGTGATTATAGCTGTCATTTGACTGACATTTTTCATGTTCTTTTTTGTCTCATTGCATAACATTAAAATAATTGAGGATCAAACCCAAATATATAGTTGTTCAGGGGTTTTTTTGGCATCTAATAGTTAAATTCAATTACTTGCTGGGTTTCCCTGGGAGATCAATGGATGCTGTAAACCCTACAGAGTGGCTGTGATCATGACATATTCCTTAACAAATGAAGTTAATAACTATGCACTGATATATAGAGATTTTTTCCTAGGGAGGCAGCCCCATGCTGTTTCCTGTTTTCTGTATGTGTTGCCTCCATGACTGAGTATAGCATTAGTCTTTAAATTTGCAGGGATGAATTGAAGTATATATGATAAATACCGCAGATGATGTATGACCATGAGCAATACTTTACTACCCAAAGGATATCTACCAGCTAGTGAAGGGCCTGATAAGTTGAAGTAGAAAGTCAAACCCAGAGGAAACTTTCAAAATAAGAGCATTACATGCATTCATCCACGTACTCAGAAGACATGTAGTTTTCCCCCATGCCTGCTGATATAGTTCAGGGATGCAGTTCATCCTGGCTAACTAGGTGAACTCATCTCAAAGGAATTGGATACAGTTTCTGAGTAGAAACTCCCTACACACCAGCTTTCACCTCTGGAAAAGTCATTGGCAGCTTCCAGAAGGAAGATGTAGCTGGAATGTGGCAGTACTAAGGAGGAATGGGAACAGGGAAGGATATGTATGTTCTGATTGCAAATACAAACGTGAAACTGCAAAAGAAGAAACGCCAGAACCAGCCTGTCACTGGCATCAAATGCAAATGGAGCTGATGGTTTTCTCAGCCCTGCTGTTTATCAGGTATAAAGAAACCTTTGACCTTCCCTGTTTCCCAGAGGGCAGTGACTAGGGATGTGGTGGATCACATTATAGAAAGCAAGCCTCTTTAATTCTGCTGGGATGGCTCAGTGTGTCAGGGTATATTAATGCTAATGAGCTTGAAAGGAAGGCAAAGGAGTGAAGAGAAAAAGAGATCCCCTTACCCCACCTCTTCTCATCTCAACATGATTCTCTTTTATGGCTTTTTTGTCTCAGAGTCCCTGTTTGCCTGCCTGCAGATAAACCTGGGTCTCTAATAAACAGTATTCCAGGAGGGAGTCAACGGCTTAATATTTTTTTTTATTTCCCATGGTCCTGCTTGCGTCGCCAGTCCGCAGCTAATGAACAGAAAAGGCTATTTCAGTTTTCATATCTCAGAAACTTCTGAAATGTAAGCATCTGAGCATTTCTTTGTTGAGTTTTGTGGGTCTTTTAATAATCAGAAAAAACAATCCTTTTCACTTTCCCTTTTGACTTAGTTAAAACATTCGGACTGGGATTAATTTCTTCTCTTATCTGATTGAGAAACACCTGTTCTAGTTATCATCTAAATGATGTTCAAGGAGCATGCAAACTCCATGTATAAGGGCCAGTCACAATAAGGCAAAGTATTCTATAGAAAATTATGAAAAAAGAATATCCTGAAACGGAGATAGGAATGTGCAGTGTAGTCATTCACAACAGCTAGCAAAAGATTCTAGCCAGCCTGTTCAACTAAAAAGCCTATCACCTACTGCATAAGTTATTTGGGTCTAATTTTTCTTGAATAAGATGGTCAAAATATTTTCGTTGCATCTATTACCTATGGTTTTCCGTTTTCACATTTCAGAATTTCATTTGTAAATACTTTTTTTTTTTTTCTCCACTGCTTGAACAGTTCTGAAGTCAGGTAGCAGTACTGGGAACAACAGTATAATACATCTAATGAACTCATCGTTATTTCTAGCTGTTAAGCAGGATTCGGAAGCATCTCCTGCTCACCTAATACACTTGTTGAAGAACCACTTATCTAATGAAAGCAAGAAGTAAGTGTCTTAAAGTTTTGTTGGAGCTCTTCCCAGAAAATGGCCTCATCTTGAGGCTTCTAAGTGAGCTTTGTTTCCCCTGAACAGGCCTTTGAGGGCAGGACTAGTTTTCCACTTGAGAAAAGACTACATGCCTGTGATGGTTACACTTCAGCTGGCAGGCAGTAGAGGAGTGTGTCAGAGCTAAAAGCATATACTGCTGCTTGAGTTCAAGAGAAGCTTCTGCAGCTGGCCTCAGACTTTGGAAGCATGTTCTTCTGCTCCCTTTCCTTTCCATGAGTGTGGCACATGGAAGGCATAGCAGTCCTCCAGAACGTACTCCCCCTTGTACAGCTATCCACACACCCACAACTACCCACTCAATCCTCATAAAGGAAGAAAGGACCAGATTAATAGAACTGCTGGAGGTGTGTAAAGAAACTCATGTGCCTAAATTATTGATAGAGGATTGCAGACCTTTATGTAAAATAGACACACATACATTTTTAAGCTTTATGCCAGCTGTTAAATATTCATGATTTTTTTATTTTAAAAGCTTTTTATCAATTTAGCCCTGGTTATAGAACCCTGAAGGGAGGAAAAAAAGAGTACAAAGTTGTTAGGATTTTCTGGGTGATCAGTGATGCTGTACGCAAGAGACAATAATCCTAGTCTCAAATCTCAGTCCTCAGAGTAAAGGAAGAGGCCTAAACTCTTCCTTTCCAGCCATGGCATGGCACACTGCCAGAAAGCCACACAAAAAGAGCACAGAGTCCTTTATAGAGTATCTTCAATGGCCTGCATGCACAGATTAAAAATAAGGCAAGCTACAAAGCAGACTTTTCCAGAAGGGATGGAGGGCTTACTTCTTGCTGTCCATTTTAGCACTGTGGCACTAACCTATGGATGTGGGCTAGCTCCATTCAGAGGAGGACTGATCAGATTCTTTAGCAGTCTAGCAATTGTCGGGAACCTGTAGCTCCAAACAGCTTCAAGCTGACATTAATCTTCTTGAATGGTCTGCTAAGGTTTGCAGCAAAGGCTCCAGAGTATTCTAGCCAAAAGGTTGTGGTTTGTTTGTTGTTGGTTTTTTATTTTTTCTAATGCAATTAACACCACTATCCATTTGTCCCTGGAATGTTTTCCTGTATTGTACTGTCCTGCCATCCTGGTGTTTTTACTGCAGTGTCTAGTTAATTAGCACTTGGTCTGTCTTTCTGATACTTTGATTCCAGTCTCATTACATTATGCAAATCTGCATCTTGCTGAATCTGCTGTGTTTTAGGCCACACGCTGAAATAATCAAACCCCCTCTGCATCCTATTGTTGTTGTCCTCTCTCTTTCGGGGTTTTATTAATTTCTGTGCATATGTGCGTGTATGCGCATGCATGATTCCTAATTTACAAGCAATTGAAATCTTAATTTCAGTTCTCATCTAAACAGTAACATTGCCATTCTAAGTAGATGGCATGAAAAGACCAAGTTTCATCTCCTAAGCATTTCTGACTGAACCTCCTATTTTGCAATATATATTTATCAGTCTCGTACTGAGTATTGTGTCCCCTCATTTGTTGGTGCCATTTTTTTTCTCCCAGAAAGAAATGTCTGAACTAGACTGTGGGCCTAATCTTGCAAACTGAAGTAAAAAAAAACCCAGCATTATTTCAGCATCTAAGAATGAAATATAAAACTGAATTATAAATCTGAAGCTTGGAGCTTGAAATTTAAGCTTAAATAAGCAACTCTGGGAAAGCAGGCATATGGTGTCACTCCATCACCTGCATACAGTAAGAATAAGAACTAATAATAAATAATAAAATTATTTACACTGAGATCTCCAGTGTGATGGGAATGTTCAAAATACCTGAGAAAATTAATTCCTCATTCAAAGACTTTTTCGGTCAGGAATGCTTACAGACAGACCGTTCCATACATACTCCCTAGAAAGACCGAGATCTTGAGAGGACTTCACAACTGGAATTGTGTTTGGGTTTTTTTGGTGGTTTGTTTGGTCTTTTGGTTTTTTGGTTTTTTTCTGGTGGTTTGTTTTGTTGTTGGGTTTTTTTTCCACAAAAATGTCGAAACCATGTTCTTGGAAGTCTAGTGGACTGTAGGATATCCAATATTCAGCTGATTTCTCTGTTTGTTGGTCAAATGCCATAAGAAGGTTGTTTAAGATCAGCAGGATAACTGGGATTGCAGGTAAACTTGCATTCCATAATTCCACGTTATATTTTGCTTTATTAGTAATGACAAATGCACCTAGAAACCTTCATCAGTGAAAAGAGAACACTTTAAAATATGGCTAATGCAGAAAATCATCTGTCCATCAGAAATAACTGCTGTGAGTTAGACCTGTTTTCTTGGCCACTAAAAGCAGATCTTTTAATTAGCTGTTAACTAGTGTATTCTCTCCTTTTACCCTCCTACCCTTTGGGAGGCCCTTAGAGAGGAACAGATGCTGGGTGAGAAGGTCCTATCTCTTTTCCAGGCCAAAAAGTGTGGTGTTGGAAGGTGGGAAAATAGGCAATGCGGTTCACTTGCATATAGTCAAGAAAGATATTTGCCCTCAGCGATGCCATTTTGTTCTTCATACTGAAAAAAGATCACAGGGGCTTTTCTCTTCTTTACTGTGCCTGTTATCCAACAAACACTAATTCTTAGATTCTCTGGACCCTGGCAATATCAAAGTAGTATTTGTTTCCTTTTCTTTCTCCCTTTGAGCTGTTACAAGAGAAGCAACATTTTGAAGGCAAAGATGAAACAAATTTCATTTCCTTATTTGTCTTATTAGAACGTCTCTGAACAGAATGGATCAAACTCTTAATTAAAAGTCAGCTTATGCTCAGAGATTAAAGAGAAATTGTTACTGTGAGAGGAGACTTTTCATGCATCTCCCCTTTCCAGAAAAACTGCAGGGCATACCTAAATGAGAAAAATGGAGTGAAATGACACAGAACATGCTCCATGTTAGAGATTTGTAGTGATCTATGATGATGAAAGCAACAAGGTCAGTGGCAGCCAGACAAAAATGATGATTTGCTAATTCTCTGGACTGGTTTGACGGTATTTCCAACTCCACAGCAGACATTTCAGAATTTGAATGCAAAACTTACCAATGCTACCTCACCATGGGAGGTCAGAAATTTGACTCCAAACAAAAGCTCATAAGGTCACCCTGAGCTGAGCTGAAATTTGACAGAAAGCACCTATTAGAATTTCTTTGAGAAACTCAGTATCAGCTTCTCTCTCATGTAGCTGTCTAGGAAAGCCTAAAGGTTTAAGAATAACTAAGAAAGATTAGAATCTTATTTATTTTCTTCACCATAGTTCTGTCATAGCTGAAGTACAATGAAAGTTTCAGAAGCAACACAGAGACATTTCTTAATAGCATGCAGGCAGCTGCCTGGTTAAAAGTTTTTGAAGAGGACAGTGCTTGCTTTTCTTTAGTGTTCAGTCTTTCATACAGAGAAAAGCATTTGCAAAACTTGTACATTCTTCTGATTGATGTAAGGAGGAATCTATGTTCAGACATCTCAGCACCTCAGTCAGCAGAAAGGAGGAATGTATCACTCTACTGGTCAACCTTTAATCACTGGGTTTTGGAGCATACTTCAGACCTTTGCTAATTACCTGCAAAAACACCCAGATCAGTATGGTTTTTTTGAACTATTGTTTCTCTTGTTTCAAAGAGAAGAACAAGCATTCAGAACACCTGGATTATATTCCTAGTGTTTTCCTCACTTTCTTTGTTTGGTTTTTTTTCTGGTGTGCAACCTTTCACACAGGATTTGATCTCTCCTTGCAATAATCCTGTAAAGCTTTAGTGACTTTTCTGATGCATTAGGAACATGAGTTAGAACTTGTAAGTTATTTGAGATCTCGGGTATCATTTGCAACTGTCCTGAGGAGCCCCTGAGAGTCATTGGGCTGAACTAAATACTCATGACTCCATTAGGAGCATCTCTCAAGGGTGAGAATCGGAATCCACTTTCAAGCATTGTCACCCTGTTGTTTAGAGTGATCTTCTGCAGCTATGAGCTCAAAAGAGATGCAGCCACTGACATTACAACAGACAATGTGTTTTCTGCCATGGTTTGGGCAAGACTCTTGTTGAGATTAATATTTTCTCACCACAGGAGATGATACAGCTGAGGGAGAAAGGGAGGAGACAGATGAACTCTTGGCCAACTCGCTTGTTGAGTGAAACTGGGACCCTGACAGAAGCAGTTAATTAGGAAATCATTTATGAAGTGATTATCAGTGCTGCCTGCCTAAAAACACAATGCAGCACTTGTACTGAAGCAAGCAGAGTGTAACTTTATAGTGTACTTGTGTTGTCAATTACTTGCCTAATAGGCTTATAATTGAAACCACTGTTATCATGTAGTTTCCATAATAAGCAATAAACACCGTAAAATAATGCATAAAGCCACTCCAAGTCTATAAAGAGCATATATAAATCATGTCATCAACAACAGCTTACTTTGTGAATCCCAAAAGTTGATTAAAGATAATGACGCTTCCCCAAGGAACTCTTCACAGAAACCTTTCTGAAGTTCAGGAACTTTTGCATGAGAGTCTGGATCTTAATGGCTTTAAGTCAGAAGTTTTAAAGCCTAATCCAAAGCATATGATCTCAATGGACAGTTTGCCTTGACTTTGTGAAAGTTTCAACCAGGCCTTTAATAGACAAAGCATGCCCAGGTCTTGTGCAGTACTTCACACACTGAACTTCACTGGCAAAAAAAAGAGAAAAAAAGTCTGAAACAAGCTTCACTGGCTGCCTTACCAGTAGCAAAGCAATGTTTGTCTTTCTGGTTTCATCTGCTCGATAACTTTTCCTCTCAAAGTGCTTGGAACAGGAAGAAAAGAAGGCTCAGGGGGCTGGTATTTCTCTTGCTCCATCTATTTCTAGCGAAGCAGTGGAGGTCAGGATGACCTGAGAACTTCAAAGAATCACTTTATCTTTGCATCCTTCCCACAGCATAACTGAGTTGAGAAAGCAATCCCAGGCCAGGTAAAACTAGAAAGGGGTTAGGATGTAGAGATATTTAGACATTTTACTGGCTAGGGGACTACAGTTTTAACATAATCCTCACAAATTTGGCCAACGACCATAATTAACACAAAGTTCCTCGAGGGGAACAGTGCTGCGCATGCTTCAGGCTTCTTGGGATTAAAGCTTGAAATTAACTGCAGGTTTTCCTCCTAGCAGACACTTTTCCTGCCTGTGAAGATAAGAATTATCTCTGCTTGTGAACCAGTTGATGAATCAAGCACTTACTCAACTTACTGCTAATGTCACAAAGAGCAGATGTATATAATACATTCTGGGAGCAGACAAAAAGGAAACATATTTATCCCCCAGACAGAATTATTGACAAGAAATCCTGACCTTTCTTGGTTTATAGAAGTAATTTAACTAGCCACTTCTTGCATCATGTAGCAGCTGCGTTAGCTGCAAGAGAAACTTGAGCCATTTTTCTCCTGAAAAGCCCAATCAGTTAGTGACTAACTACTTGAAAGCAATCCTGATGAAACTACATGACCTCTTCCACTTTCTTCCCTCTATTCTAATACCTTCATTGAAGTGAGGAGATTTGACTTCATAGAATATTCAGTCTTGCTCAAAAATATAGGACTTCCACACACACACACCCCACACCCAATCTTTATGATTAAACAGAATACCTTATTCTGCTTTGGTCTAATTTGTATAATAAATTAGCTATTTCACTGTTGATTTCTAAATGATAGTTGAGCCAGTTAGCAAGTTCTACTTCTTACTGCACAGTGAATTCTTAGCTTCAAATAACTCCTGGATGTACATTAGACTTTGATTTTTTTTTCCTGTTTCTGCTAAAATGTCCTACCTACATCTCCTTTCTATAAAATGACAACAGTTTTATTTCCCTTCAGTTGCACTTAAGTCAGTATCTGTTTCTGTCACCACGCACCTGGTTCAAGGACATTCAGCTGAGTGTGGGCTATTTTCAGGTCAGTTAGATCTGAGTAAATCCTCGATGCCAGTTTCTTCCATGGTCTTGCAGATCACAGGACTATGCTCAGACCCCTCAGATGGGCTCTGCCTGGAGAAGTAACCAGGTGGTAGCATTTGGCCTCTGGAGCCTGCCTTCCACGGCACCACGCTTCTGTAGCTTCACCGGGTGTCTGCTGGCTTCTCAAGTGTGTGTCTTCAGAGACACAATGCACAACAGAGTCAATTAAGACAGAGGAGAAAGTCTTAACAGAACTAGGAAAATGCAGGATTGAAAACACTGAAGAGTGGAAGCTTCCTTAAAAAGCCAGGCGCTGGTAAGTGCCTGATCATGTCCTTTTTTACACCTCCTTAGGACGGTGCATTTTTCTGTCTGCATGGAAGTGGTCCTCATCCAAAGTGTGCTCCCTAAACCAGAAGTACTCTGCTCTTAAAAAACAAGCTCTTCCCATACCAAATGATCAACTTGGAAATTTCAGTTTCTATACCTAGTCTCAACTCACAGCCTTCTACAGTCGCCTGCAAAAAAAGTTGTTTTTCCTCAGATGTGTCACAGAAACTAGGAGGGAAGCTCTCTGGGCTGGGGCAGTGGCTTGCTGTTTTTGTGGTGAATGTAATGTGTCTTTTTGGGGGGGGGCAGATGGCTTGCAGAAGTACAGTTGACGGCTTGGGCAGGGGCAGCGCGGATGTTCTTAGAGCATCACGAAAAGCAAATGTTCTATCTAATCTCATACAAACATATTGCATGCTGTCACAGGATGTTTGCTTATTCTTGATATTTCAAGGCTTTCCACAGTACATATTTGCACAACTAAAGAATATGTGGACCCTAGTCTTGTCTGGATCTTGCGCAGTTGGTTTAATTCCATTATTAATCTTGTTTGTTGTAGCCCATTGAGTATCTTGTGCCAAGTTCTGATGTGAAAGTGGGAAGTGGAAATAAGACAGCCTTTTTAGCTAATCCATTTGTGACATTTGCTTCTTCCAGCTGTGACAGGCAAAGGAGTGGACTAAACTTTCCCCAGAGGTCCAGCCCTTCCAGCTGGGCAGAGGTTACAAACCCCTGGCAGATGGTCTGGAGCTTTGTTGTTCTAAGGGTAAATATTTTACACCCAGGCCAGGACGAATTTGTTCATTTGGCTTGGTTGTCAGAAAATTTAGTTTCAGAAGGGTTTATCCTGAGGGAATAGATGAAGGAAAAGGTAGGATGTAGATGCAGCCCAGTGGTGCTTTGACCTTCCTTAGAAGACAGCTTCACAGCCAGGTCCCCGTGGCAGTATGTGCTTTGCTCCCAGCTATGCTGCTCTCTGTCCTGTGCTGCCCAGAGCACAGCCCTCTTATTTAGCTCATTTAAACTTTCCCCAGTAAATCAACTGCTACAGCCCTTCTCTCTGAATGCCCATTTGTCGATCTCTCTCTGGTGCCTTGGACTGAATATAATATTCCAGGTGCAGTCACAGCCAAGCTGTACAGAGGAAAATTATTGGCTTTTATTTTTGCTCCATAATGTAATGTCTCTCTGACCGTAGCCTAAGATTGCATTGCCCTTCCTTTTGCTGCTGTATCACATTGCAAATACATCTATGATTTCTCGATTGCTAGCCCTCAATCTCTTTCAACGGTACTGCTTCATTCCATTGAATATAACATTAATTTGTTAGTGTTTATAGACCAGTGAGTGCTATTGTGTGAGAGGTTGGACTAGACCGTGTAGAGACAATATAATACCGATGGCAGCCAGACAAAGAGAAAATTGACGATTCAGAAATAGAAGGGAAAGGAGGAACAGGAGACAGAGTTCGGTGAATAATAGATCTTTCATTTCTGTGGTGGACCAAGAAAGACTTTAAAAATTGCTCACAGCTTAATGGCAACAAACTTTTAAAAACACAAGCATAAATCCTAAACAAACAAACAAAAAAACCCCAAACGAACTGATTTTGAATTTCACTGAGGTATTTTGTTTAATTTGAAATTAAAAGTCTTGAGATTTTTCTTTTTTTTGGTTTGTGTACTTTTACTGTCATGTAAAGTTTTTCTTTTTCACTGTTTTCACTGTTTTTCAAGGGAAAACATTTTTTAGCTTTAAAACTCCTTTGTTTTCATTCTTCCACAAAAATGGCAGTTCAAAGAGAAAAATCTGTAATTATTTTTTAATATATATTTTCAAAATATCCTCTGCTTTTCAGTTAACTCTATTAACCAAATCTGATATTAGTACCCAAGTTCCAGTCTAGTTTTTAGCTGCTTCAAGGCCAATTTTGGGAAAACTGACTGCTAATTCAATATCCACTTCAATGCACAACACATGATCAGAGAAAGGAAAGAGCTGAGCAGCTGAGGGTGCAACAAGCAAGAAATAGAGAATCAAAGGGTAGGAATACTGCATACAGAGGAAATGAGAGATGGGGGGGAAATCATAAGTAGAGGAAGGATTTGAAGATTCACAGCGAGAGAAATAGGGATAATATACTAGAGAATGGGAATAACGCAAAAACCACAGACTATAATTTCCCCCCATCTTAGGCCAGAACCGAGGTTTCTAAGTCAGGTGCCCTTCCACTGCAGGAAACAAGGCAAAAAGCCTTGACAGGAGGAGATGTGCCCAAGATCAAATTATCTCTTAGATCGATGCATTTTCTTCACTGAAGGCATAAGGTGCCAAAGGTGCCCATACTCCCTAATCGGACTTTCTGATTAGGTGCTTACAATTAGGTAGGATGAAGCCAAGTAAGGCCTTTTTAAAAGTGCATTTATAGAGTTTCATGGCCTTTTCCTTGCATGCATCTGTTATCTAAGCTTGGGGAAAAGCCTGATGAGCCAGGATGGCTTATTTACAGTATTATATAGAGAGTTGCATCATAGGTCATGGAATAAAAGGATAAATTACATATACCCCCTCATGGTTCCTTGATGAATTATGTAACTTGCTGGCAAGAGCACTCAGGCTACTGGCATGGATACCTGGGCCCTGCACCAATGATGCCAAAAGACAGTGGCTCAGATAATCACACAAAGGAAGACTGCAAAATAGGTCTGAGTGCCCTAAAGGATCAATTGACTTCAGTCCTGCTGCATTTGTGATCCTCTCAGGAAAAATATTAAACCTTCTTTAGGGTTTTGCAGCGGGACAGATGAACCAACATACTGGCATCTGTGCATTTTGGTTCTGGATCTTTGTGCCTAGAGGAAGAGAACAGACAGTTATACCAGCTCTTTGTTTAGCTGTAGGCTGCAATGCTGACTTGATTTGGCCTAACTGACCTGGTAATCCTTACACTTGGGCTTCCCTGGTACAAAAGCTGGGTTGCAAACAAATATATTCCAAGGTCCAGGGTATTTTCCATATGCTCTCTTCACTAGCTTTATGCCCATGATAGTGTAACTGCCATCTCCAAGTCCAATGCTTTCAAAAGGCTTATTCTGTTGCTCACATCTGAAAAAGTCATGTGCCACCTACCACTGACCTCTCTGAAATGCAGGTATGCAGTGCATTAATGCCACCAAACCAGCAACAGAAGTAAATGATAGCTGTTGCAGACTGCTTTGCGTGACCATTTTCTGTTCATGTCGATACTCAGTTGCAGTAATTGCCAGATCCTTTTTATTTCCAAAAGAAAGCTGACTTCCAGAATAACCATTCTGCATGCAAGTAAAATCAGAGCCAGCAGGCTGCTGTAGAGATTCAACATTCCATGCTTTGAAATAGAACAAACATTTGCATGGTATGAAGTGTTAGGGTCTTTCTTTTTTGACGGCCACAAGATTAAATTCTTAAATTGTTTTCACAAGAGCTAATGAATGATAACCCCAGAGTCAGTGCATTCCTGGGCACCAACCAATGTCAGTGGCCCGCCAGTTATCTTATCAGGACCTACCAACCAAAAGCTGCAGCCTGATGCTCTCAATTCCAGCATGAAAAGCTGCAGCTGCAAATTTCTGGAGGATCAGCTTATACTCATGCCCAGGGAATGCTTGCCTGGACATGCTCTTACATGCAGGAATCTCTCATCTTTGCCATTGAATCACACCATTCTCCATTCTCTCTGCTGTGACACAATGTCCATGAAGAACATTTCCCTTTAACTGATGTTGGGCCTGAAACAAGTCTCCCTTGTGTCTGTTCTGTGAATTCGTTGGTCCATTGCCAAGAAGAGTATTTTTGCCAACAGATATCAAATCAGCTGATACTGAAGCTTTTGAATAAAATGAACTTAGAATCATCTAGCCATAATAACTAAATAGTTATTTTAGTGGTTATTATGTCTTTACTGTGAGACATCTCATCACAGAGGCAGATTGCATGAATCAAAGTAATTGTACGTTGTGGAGACTGGTAATGATGATTTTAGCTGCCTTCACTAGACAAACCTCTTCTGAGCTGTTGTGTGAAATATGGAGTGAGAGAGAACAACTCTGTTGTGGCTGAGGCACTGAGCAAAAAATTTCTGTCTAGCGTTTTTGTTCTTCCCAGCACTTCTTTCCTCAGTGATTATATCTGCTGCTTCGTTTTTTCAAAAAATAGGATACAGAACATCAAAGTATTTCTTTTTAGAATGTTGAAAAGTTAGAATAAGGACAAGTCTAGGAGTCTAGGCTCTTAGATCCAAAAAAAGCAGTTAAACTTCACTTCTCATCTTTAAATCAATCCATAGCCAGTGGAGTTGAAATTTCCTTGCTTCTCAGATTGCAGATTACCTGTCAGGACATTGCTTTTGCCATGGGCTGGGGCTTTCAGCTCATTCAGGCTCTTGGCTCTGTGGTGCAGGACATGGAAGCCCAGCAGGGCCCATTTGCAAGGCAATCTGAAGTTTGGCTGCCTCACTGGAGCACAAACAATAAGTAAGCATCCTCACACTTCACAAAGCAGTTTGGCAAGAAATTGAGCAGGGATCTACAGAAAGCTTATGAAAATGGATGCCACTAAGTAAATAATTTTGATTGAACAAATATTACATACCTACTTGATCATCCTTACAATACCTTACCTATGATTTTCTGAAGTCTTTTTTTAAAGCGGTGTACCTGCAGAACAGACATCCAGCTCTCCAAACTATTTCAAAAGGATCTATAACTGCAGAATTACACACAGGATCAGATCCCCATCCTGTGGTGATAATATATTAAGCTATTGCAAGTCTGATTGTCTTACCCTTATCTATACATTTTTCAGACTGTTGCATCGATATATTAATATCCATCCATGTTTATAACTTTAGGAGGATTGCCAAACATTTAGAAATATAAAGAAATTCCTCTTTTAATTCATATAAATTGTGGTGTAGCTCTTTGATGTCACAGGGAGTCTTAATGCAAAGTGATCCCATAAAATTCAACCACGAACCTAGTCTAGAATCAACAACTAAAATAAGTCTAGGAAAAAGTACTATGAGTGCTCCTGAGTGATTCTTTCCTTCAATATATTCTAATATTTTTGGAAGATGTTAAAACCCTTGCTGAACTCTGGATCAAATACAGCAAGCTGTACCTTTCTTTCTGAGTTTTTCAGTTTCTTTGTTAAATAATGGATCTGAGCAAACCAGGCATATCTCATGTGAAATTAGATATAGCCCCTTATGGGTCATGTTCAGGCAAACCTTATTGGCAGTATAAAGTTAATATTGAAATTAATTTAGATGAGAGTATTTTAATCTATATATTTATGATTGAGCTAATTTCCTTTGCAGCTAGAGGAAAGAAAGTTCTCCAGTGATGCTTTTCTTCCATTCTGAGACTTTATATTCAAATGTCAATATGCAATGTTGCAAGATGGATATTTATAATTGCTCTGATTTCATTAGCTAAAAAGCCAGAATTAGACGGTAAAAATTAGATTTTAATGAACAATTTCAGCATGAGGAAGTTATGAATTGGTGTCTTGAGGATATCATCATGACTTAGAAATGAAGCAAATTAGACAAGTCCAATAGGAAAAAAAATGGCAAGGTTGAGAGGAGATTAAAATAACTTCAAACAGATCAGACGGGTAGAAGGAGTAGAGGAGAATATGGAACTAGCTTTAAAATCTTAATTCTTGTTTTAATACTGCAAAATAATTCTGAAAATTGTCAGTAGAAACTGGGGAAAAGACTTCAACTAGCAAACGCTGGGATGAGGGGAATAAAGATATCCAGCAGAGCAACACATGCTGCTGCTCCACCTATCACTGGTTTGGAATCAGGGAGGCCACCAGCACTGGAAGAAGCATCTGTGCAGACTGCATACATAATCCCCTCTCGTGCTTCAAAACAGGCCCGTAGTGGATTTACGCTTTTGGCCTGTGGATGAATGTGTTGGCCCTCATCTGCAAGTGAGCCTGGGCTTAGCCAGTGAGAAAAATAATATCTGACATTAACCAAGGTTTTGATGATTAGGGATGAGCGGCAGCTGTTTACACACACTAAATAAAAAGTAAATGTCTTTACCATATACTTTCCAGGTGTAACGTGGATTACAACCACACTGTCATAGACATCGGAGTTGGACAGCTGTTGCTGGTAGTTGTATGAACTGAATGGCTGAGGTTGAGAAAGAAAGAGAAAGGAATCTGGAATCAAGAAGAGATCTGACTCCATAAAAGGCCAAACACTTGGAAACAAATCTGAGGTGTCCTGAATCTTAATGCAGTATCATCCTCGTTAAACTGTGTCATGGCCTAAAGCAAATGCTCAGTGAAACTGCATTTTTACTGCAGCCATTTTAAAATGATGGCTCTTGTGGCATACGCACGTCTCATTTGTTATATACAGTCATGCAAGCCATGCAGATGACTGTTAATGTTACCCTCTCTTCCCCTCAACTATTAAATAAACTCAGAAATTACAATGACATTAAAAACACTTCGAGCAATTTTATGTGATCATTAAGTCAGAATATTCCACTCCGGAGGCTTCTGCTATTCAGCAGCCTTGAAATTACTTAGATCAATTAAATGCATTATATTTTATATTGAATATAGGAATGTGGTTTTTCGCCACTGTGGGGAAATATAAATAATGAAACAAGGAGAATCTCCAGCAATCTCTTTGTAGTCCTGTGCTGCTTTTCTCACACCTGAATGTTTTCACGTGGTTGGACTTGCTTTTTCCTTCCTTGGTGAAATACAGTGATGTATCTTTATAATCCAAACATTTTAGCAGTAAGAAAGCCTAAAAGTCTCCCTTACTCTGCCATCTCTTTTTTTCTTAGCTGATAGAGAGGAGAAATGAGCATGCATAAGGCAGGCTTTTTTAATGATATCAAGGTATTTAACCAAATCATCAAAACTAGGAGCCTACCTACTGTGTATCCTGGAGAAGAACCTGCAAAGGGTGCTCTGTTCTACCGCAGATCTGAGCTACCCCCTCAAAAGACGTTCTGTATCCACTGACAGCACAATTTGAGAATCACCTTCACGGGACAGGTCTCTGCTGGGGGTGTGAGTGTCATGATACTGAACAAAACTACTTTACTATCAACATTGAAAAAGAAAAAAAAAAAAAAAAAAAGTAGAGCAGTAGGAGGATCAGGCAGAGAAAGTCTGAGTGATTCATTGGGGCAGGTCACTGCCAGACCTGGCAGCAAAACCCACACCTTTTACTGGACAACATCTGACGTGTAAAGTCCCTTTAGAGAGAAGGATGTAAGACAACATCACACTTTGTCATCAACTGAAGTTGAGATTTTATTTATTTATGTACTTATTTGCCCATGCTATTAAGTAGTGTAATATTGTTTTTATTGTGAAAATCATATGTTCATTTATATTTTATTCAGAAAGTGGGCTGTTTGCTGTTAATCATCATTTTACTACTAGTCATTAACTAACTAGGAGAATGTTTATAGACTCTGGTGTCATCTTGGGATATGACCTTGCAGAAAAGGTCATTAGTCATTAGCTCCTACTAATAATTAGTGTCCAGGTAGAATGATCAGCTGGTCAAGTACAAAGCAAGAGTAGCTTCAGAGAAAGCATTGCTTGCTGTAAAGTGAGAGGGTTAGAAGATAGTTTCCTGGCTTACAAGGAAGCTGATTGAAAGGCTGTGTAATTAAATCTGTTCTGTGCTGTGCCTGTCCTGCAGAACATAATAAGACTTACCCAGAAAATGGATCTGATAACCTGGCGCCCAGTGCCGTGCTAATTCTCATGCCGTTGTGCAGCCCAGCTACTAAATTATAGTTATGCAGGATTAATTAGTTCCATTCTCCACAAAGCTAATATTCAATGTAAATGAGGGGGATTAGCAGGGAGTTATTTGGTGACTTACAAGAAAGGAAACACACATTTAAACAAGGATCTTAGGATATATAAATTAAAACCCAAGGGATTTACATTCAAATATCAATGGGCCGCTGCATCAGGTATGGTTTTGCTTTGCCTTCGCACTGAAATATGTTTGCAGAGATAGAGTTGTGCTCCACTAGGTGCAGCTGAACATCCTTAGGTATTTCAGGAGTCATCAGCTTCTACGTTATAAAATCCAAGAGGGACCCAAAGTGAACTTCTAAGGGATTACTTGTATGATGTGGATATTCCTACATGCTTGAACTACATTCTCTTTAAGCTTCTTTTAAATAATATATTTAGGAAAGAAAACAAAATCAGACAAAACCTGTAAGCATTTGATGGCAATCTGAAATTGCCCAGTGATACTCTGAAAGCTCTTGGTGCATTATTCTAATGATTAATATCTTCCCTATTAAAAATGTGTATCTTATCACACAGATTGTTTGTTCAACTTTGGATTCTAATCCCTGGGTTTACTGTAGCTTTATCAGTTTCAGTTTCAACAGTAAACTAGTTCATTCTCCCCACTGAAATCCATATGAAATGGGATGAAGCTACTTCATCTCTTTTATAAACCAATAGATTGAATTCTTTAAATATTTGTCTTTGGGGCATGTTTTCCAGTATTTTGCTCATTCCTCTTTTCAGAACAATTGTCAATATCCTTCCTGAAATGCAGGCAGATGCCAGAGCTGGACATAACATTGCTGCAGTGATCGCAGCATTATCAAATACTGAGGAAATCTAGCATCTTGATTTCTACTCAGAATTCTGTTTATGCTGTAATGCATATTTGTCCCCCGCGTCTTTTGTTGGCAACAACATGTTCACTTGATTCAAGAAAACTTATCCTTGTTTCAAATTCACTACAGCGGAATTCTTCTCTTCCCCATTTATGTAGGCTGTAGCTATGTCTAGCACCCTTCACTCCCCTTCTGTCTCTGCTGGGATTCATTAGTTACAATCAGACTGATTTTCTTAGGAGGTTAAGGTGCAAGAACCTTTGCAGCAGGAGCTAGACTACCATGTAGTGCGTATATCAGGTGACTCTGAAGCTTTGTGAATGCCAGACTGCCCAAGCAGTGACTCTAAATACATTTAAGTGAACAGAAAAGGGGTATACTCTTTGTGCTCTCTTCAGAAAGGTAGAGAAATGTACCACAGACGGCTGAATATTTATGTTGTTTCTTGTATTCTACCCTAAGAATCTGTGAATGGATAATGCCTAAGACAGACAGACTGAATCTGATCCACTGCAGCGATACCTGTCTTCTTCAGGGGGAAGCAAAGGAAAGAAGTTGAAAGCTAACAAGGAGAATATGGTAAATTAAAATTCTGTCCCCAAAGTAAGCAGAACAAAAAAAACCTACAAATGAGAAAGGTGTTGAGGGGTCACAGAAATGCAGAGATATCTTCAAGTGATACTGCTCAGTCCCCTGTGTTTTGCTCAAGAATGGGCTTTGACTGCAGCCCTGCTCTCTCCAGCTGGCAGAAACGTGCCAATGGATGCATATGTACCTGTGCGCAACAATTGCCACACTAGACATTGCACCAGGGCTTGAAACGAAGACTGGAAACTCAGGACTGCCCTAAGACCAAATGTGGCAACTATTAGAAACAGACATTTCTGTGGCAGTGGCAGAGAGAAGACTGTGGCAACTCCTGCAGACCGTGGACTTGCACAGCGCAAGCTTATTTCATAGAATAACAGAATGGTGTGAGTTGGAAGGGACTTTAAAGACCATCTAGTTCCACCCTGCCCTGCCATGGGCAGGGACACCTTCCACTAAACAAGGTTGCCCAAAGCCCCATCCAGCCTGGCCTTGAACATTTCCAGGGATGGGTCATCCACAGCTTCTCTGGGCAACCTATTCCAGTGCCTCACCACCCTCAAAGTAAAGGATTTCTTTGAAACATCTACTCTTCCTAATATCTAATCTAAATCTACCCTAGTCCCAGTAAACTATACAGTTTGGAAGACATAATTCTTCACTTTGTGAAGAAGAATGGTAGAGGGATCAGAAACAAGACGGAGCCAATAACTTAGCTGACACTGCAATCAGCTTACATTTATCTCTCTCTGTACCCTGCTCTAGCTTTTTTCTGAACTGGTTCAGAGCACTTGCAATCAGAATCTCAAAATACCTCTCTCTGCCCATGCCAAGGTGTATTTAGCAATTACATTGCACAGGGTTAGTATATTTTCTAATGAGAAGAGGTGTTATGAAAGCTTTTATGTTGTTTTCTTTTTTATTTGGTTAATATACCCAGAGTGTGTGAATGTGCGTCTGTGTAATGTTTTGTTAATGTGACATTTATTCTCCTTTCCTTCCAGCCCCTCCTCAAGCATGTCTGCGAATCAATCTGGTTTTGTGTTTAATGCAAGTTATCAATCATCTTTTCATGAGCAAATGGTTTCATATTAAGGGGAAGGAAACATTCTAATGTATTCATTCTATTATTGTTCCTTGGAAAAGATCCAGATTTGCAATAAACCAGTGATTGGAAATGCACAAAGTATTTTAATATCCCAATTATTTTGATTTAACTTCCTCTAATAGTTTAAATTGATACTGAATTTATTTAGAAGCCATTACAAAGGAATTCCCCCCACCCTCCCGCCAAGTAGTTCAGAAACACATAATGAACTTAAGCTGAAGACAAAATACATTGTTCATATTCTAAGCTGCCAACGGTATGAGAAGGGGAAGCTTTTGTATGAGAAAGCCAGGTGGAGGGAAACGGAAAAAAAACCAAACCCAAAAAAAAGCAAAAAACAAAAAAAACCCAACAAAGCTGCTATATATAATTCAATTATTATTTAAAAATTCGTCTGATTAAAAAAAAATGTTACAGTGGCAATTTTTCTGTCTTCAGGAGATGATAATCAGACACCCACTGACTTCCTACATTACTGGAACTAACACAGATTTGACTACATGAAAAGACCTACTCAAAAATTTCATCTCTCCCTGCCTACGTTTCTTTTTTTCCATGTTATCTGCATTTTTACCCTACTGTTACAATCATGCTTTGCACTTTTCACATAAATTCATCTGAGGTCTTCACAGGAATGCTTTGCTCATGTCCAGGATTTCTCAGCATCCTTTCACTTCCTGGATGGACTGAGAAGATTTTAAGGTGATAATGCTCAGTCCTCCAACAGATAACCTCAGAAACCTGAGAAGCCATCCCTAGAAGGCTCATTGCTGCAATAAAGGTCCATGGGACACTTCCTGCCTATCTGCCAAGAGCTTTGTAAGGACATGTACGGGCATGAAAATGTTATGGCCAGGATCTTCCCGAACTGAAGCTGGCAATATAAAGAGAAAGTGTGTCAGTCCTAAGGTACTAAGTCTTTTCTGGATCTTTCTTGGTTCTAGAGATATCAGTAACATCTACAGATGGGATCAGCGTGGCCTGTCAAGCTCCTGGTGCTACTGACACAGTAAGAAGGCATCCTTGGCTTGACAAGCTGATGGCTCCAGGCCTGGATCCCCAGAGGGACTTTGGACTACAGCAGGAAAAGCTGCCATTTCTACATTTAGGACTCTTATTCCTTAGTGGACTGACCTGTTCAATCAATTCCTTAAATTAATCTTCCTTAAAAAAGAAACGTAGGCAGGGAGAGATGAAATTTTTGAGTAGGTCTTTCCATGTAGTCAATCTCCCTCCAACAAGAAGCAAAGCTACTACAGTTTTATATCCTTTTGACCCTAGCAGAATCCATGGCATTACATTAGCATAAAGTCAAAGGAGAGGAAAACTGAAAAAAAGTGAGTAGGATCTTTATTGTAAGTTAAGAATTTATGCCATATGATCATTTTGAAAATAACTGTAGCTTGACAATAGCTATTGCCTGCAAACAAGCATTCTGGATACCACACAAATACTTAGGAAGCAAATTCATGATGACACAGAGGTTTCTCAAAAAAATTGGCAAAACATTGCTTATTAATTTTGAAGTGCTAAATAGGCAGCATTTTTTAACGCACATTAATTCATGACATAAATTTTGACATATTCAGAATTTTTAAAAAAGTTTAAATAGCATTAGCATTTGTTTGAGAAATGTACTCTATTTAAGAATGACCATAGTTTACTGCTTTCTTTAGTTGCAAGTTAAGAGATGAGTATTTCATGTCATGCTATGTCATTTTATGAAAGCATGTGAATGAAGTCCTTGAAATTATTTACCTGTATCATCTCACCACCTAGCTTTAGGGCAAAAAGTCATACTGTTTATATTAGCTTACCTTGACAGTGAATGGTGTGAGTGGAAGAAATAGCGATTTCTGAAAAACAGTCAAGAATGTTCTTTATGCTGAAAGGACAGCCACTTAAGAGTTAGCCAATAATAATCATGAGGCGCTACTTAAGACTTCCAGAAAAAAAATCTACTGTTGTTGTATCCTTTCTTTTGAATTACCTCTGATTTTAAAGTGATTGTTGTGGAGATGGGGAATTACGGCTCTGGTCTAGGAAGATTCAAAATCTTGATTCTGAATTGTGACTGAATACTCTGGAAGTGGGGTAAGCACTACCATCTTCTTTTTGTAACAGTGCACGCTGCACCCTGAAATACAAAACTTGTTGTGGGGGCCACTGAGAGGAAATGTGACTATTAAGGCCAGTACTTAACACAGACAGTTAGGACAGGGGGAAATCAGATATTTTCATCCCTATCTAACAAAATCAGAAAGGAGGGGAACTACAGGGCAGATCTTCCACATCTTTCATGCATGCACTAGTAGGCAAAGAGTAGACTGTACTCAGAAAACTTGGGTTTATGTTTTACAAGCACCTGCAAGACTTTCTCAGGCAGCTCTTCCTGGATGGGCACCTTTCTCAAGGATTTTGGTTGCATTTAGGCAGCACTAAGCCACTCGGCTTCGGTCCAGACCATGCTGGCAAGATCTATGGGCTAAATGAATGTGCTCCTGTACGTATGCAGTGCTCAAACATATGCCATACAAAGGATAAAGGACTTTTTTTTTTCTTTTTTTTTTCCCCCATGTTGTCCAGGAGAGCAGCCTGTGATCTCTGATGTGCTTGGGCAATACTCAGCAATCGCCTTCCTGGACTGCAGACTGGGGTTAAACAAGACCTAAAGCCATTTCAGATAGAATATCTGCATCCTGGATTTTGTCATGACTATTCCTTTGTCTCTGATGCAGTGAAGGAAGAAAAGCATAATTTGTTGATGCTGTGAAAGACAGTGGTGGTTAACTAGGCTAATCACAATGCAAAGGAATTTAGTCTGGTGGTGATAACTTCAGGGTTTTTGTATATTTATCTAGCTATCTACCTGTCAGCTAAGCAAGTCTATGATTATCTGTATTTGAACTACTGAGCAATGATCTAAGTTTTCTATAGATGCAATCTTCTTTTCCCAAGTCATGGAACATTTATTGAATCCCTCAAGATGTTTTAACTCAGTTTCTTAATGCAAATTTTTCCTTCTTGAAACAATCGGGGTGTTGGAGTGTGTCTTTGTCCCTCTGTTCAGTCCTTTATAAAATGTAACTAATAATTGCACTATTTTCCTTTGACTGTTGTAGCAATGCCTTATCTACTCGGCATTCTCTTTGAAGAGAATACCCTCAGAATAAGATCATTTCAGCTTTTCTTTTTTTAATTCTATTGCCTAGCCAAAACAGTTGCTCGTTTTTACAGGTGTCACATTTTCATTGATACAAAAGATGGAAGCCACTGGGAAGTGTCTAGTCCCTACGAGATGTGGTCCTGAAGAAAGAGATGCCTTTAAGTATGTCTGATTGAGTTAAAATCAGTGATTCGGTGTACAGGAGGATTTCTTTTTTGATGCGCATGTGTAACTAAACATAAACCTTGTGATTCTCTCTTTAGCATGCTACTACTGTGCATCTGAAGCAGTTTCCTTCCTTGAAGAAGCAAGGTTTAAGCTACTCACTGGAGCATCATTTTGAGCATCCTGTCTTCAAAGCAAATGTAAGATTCTCCAGATGGTAGCAGTTACCCTTGCCTGTGAGAATGGGATGTATCCTAGAACCGTAGCAGATCACAGGAAATGTGTTTACCAGTTAGTAGTGTATCTGTACAGCATGTATGCCCATAAGACGTTTCTGACTGGAGGAGTTTTTAAGCTCTTTCATACAGCATGCAGTTAACATTTCTTTCCAAAAAGAGTCCTCAGATGCATGTGCAAAACAAATTTCCAGATCCCTTCCTCAGACTATTCCTCCCTGTCTCCTTTGTCTCTGCCACTCCTTTCCCTTTAATAATAATGGAAACAATTTACATCATAAGCTAAAAACAACTTAATTTTCTTGTACCTTATAGGAAGAAAATAATGTTGAAAGCAAAATAAATGAATAGTGCATGAACTGCTGCCACCTCTTGGTTATATTCATCACTCCAAGTATTCGGGGCGTATTCATCTAAATCAAGAATATTAGGGTATTTCAGTTATTTTTCCCTTTCACCTCACATCCAGCCTTGAAAACACAAAGCAAGACAGTATATTTTTTTTTTTCTCCAGATGCTATTGCTGAAATTGTCAGTTGCAACTATTAAGGTAATTTTTAAAGGTCTTCTACCAGTATTTTTGTGTGCTTAAGCTAAGTCCTTTCTCTTTCTTTTCTGGGGTTTAGGTTTTACTTAATTTTAATCTCCACCTTTGTTAAGCTTCGAGGCATTCAGTTGGTTATTTTTGTACTACAACAAAGAGAGTTAACTTTATTTCATTGGCATTCTGATAGTGAAAGGCATGAGGACAAATGAAGGGAAGGGTGGTGGTAGTGGGGAATTACATATGCCTAAGTGAAACAAAATGAATTTCCAATATATTTTTTTCCATGTTTAAAGAATAACACACTAATTTTATTCCTTATCCAGATGTGTGTTCTGATTAGAAGCTCATTGAAGGTAATGGCATAACTCCAGTGCACTTCAAGAGCTTTTGGACAATTTCTAGTGAAAAATATCAGATTTCTATTGAAGTTGTCAGTGGAATGACATTGGTTTCTCCCACCCAATACCGTTCACCACAATTGTTGCATGTTTAATCAGTTCCTGCTGATTGCAGTAGGACATCAATTGACCTTTTCTAGGTCAATTGCAATGTGTGGACAGCTAAAATATCCTGTCTGAGCAGTCATTAGATGCCCTCTAAATGATGATATACATGATGAATGGGAACAAAATTCTGGCAACCTCCCAATGACAGCCACCGGGGTAGGACTTTCACCTGTTCCTCACTTTTTCCCAGCCTTTGGTCCCATTCCTGTTGATGTTGTACTTGCTTATTAACGTGCTTGCTTGTAGCTGTACCTTACCAGGCTCTATGGCTGCACCACAGCCTATCACTTCAGACAGCAACAGAGAAGGATCAGCAATTTGTACTGAAAATACAAATGCAGAAGGTCTAAAAGCAACCTAATTGAAGCACCCCTGAGTTAAACCAAAGGCTACATTAACACCCAGGCTATAATTAGCAGATCCTCTCACTTTGCTAAGTGAGAAGTCTTATCCATGTGTCTGTCAGCGTAGAAGCAATAGAAACCACCATCAATGTGACAAGCTGTTGTTTGTCATGTCCTACTGAAAAGCCCTTGCTGAACTGAGACTTTACAAAAAAAGTTTTTTTATTTGGAAGACCAGAAATTGTTTGGTCTTTACCCTGCTGGCACGATACATCCAGTCATGGCTGAAGATCTCTCTCTTATGGGATGTTCATGATTCTGCAGTTCAGGGCCCAATGACTCTTTTATCTTTGTTGTCATAACTAAATAGTATAATTATACACAAACACAGCTAAAACCCGCAGCATTAAGTTTGAAAGGACTACAAAGGAACAATGTCTTCCTGTGTAGCAGTTCTTGCTTCACTGGCTTTTATGCATGAGCTCGTTACATGACAACTTGCCGCAGCCTGATTTCCTTACTCACTGAAGTGATTAAAGCAATACCACCCCAGAGACCTCTTGTTTGCCTGCACATATCACTGCAACCCACTCAGCTTCCTCCAAAGCAAGGGCAGAGGCCCGGTGTGCTGGAAAATTGGCAGGGTGAGGTCTGTTCTCATTTCATAATGGAGCCATTCTGTTTCCTCTCTCTCCAGCGTTCTGAAATCTCTTCCTGATGACTTGATTAAAGGATATTTTTTTTTTTAAAAAAGAAAGCAGCTTATCTAGAAGAGTGCAATATATACCATGAAAAGTGCTATAAAGCAGTGCTTCACCTTCAGAGCAGTTCAGAGACAGGTAAATAAAGTGCTTTGGGCTGGGAGCTGAACCACGCTGATTCGATGAGCGGATACCTGCCTAAGTGTGATGGATAGGCGTGAAAATGGCTGCAAATGCCACTGTAGAAGCATAAGCAGGACAATCAGTGCTCAGATCCTATTACTTAAGCAGTGCTTTTCTCAGACTGCTTAGTGCACCATCACCTCCCAGAAGGAAGGTTAATGTATGGCTGATTTGTGGAACGACTTATCAGCAGGCATTCTACCTGAGGAAGCAGAATTCATAGTGATTATTGTAGACTTTTCCTTACCAATGCCCTGCCTACAAGAGATTACATGACATTGCTCAAAAAGCAGGCAAATGACATAAGCAAAACAATTTTTTTTCCAGCCTATATCTTAATTTTTTTATTTTTTTTTTTTTTTAAATCCAGCACATCTAAAAATAGCTCAGCCCTAGAACCAGGTGAGTTCACACTGACAGATTCCTTCTGGATATGAATATCTAAAGTTAAGTTTTCAAATTGCTCTTTCACTGTGGTGGCTTTTTTTGGTTGTTTTTGGGTTTTTTTTCCCTATCCTGTCATTAGACTAAATGGAAAAAAGTATTATACCATTACCGTTTGTGTTCAACCTCAGACAAATCCTGGTGGCTTCCAGACCTTCTCCAGGGATTCATCTTTCCTGTATATTCGCAGTGGTAGAGAAAAGGTGAGTGCTGTGGTCTTGTTCATTCTCTAGTTACTGAATGGGGTTTCTGTCTTGAGGAAGCTCTGCAGAACCCTCTAGAATACCTTTTATTTTCTCACATAATTCACTTTCTTCTGAAAGTGAATATATATATATATTATTATATATAAATATATGTATGTTATACCAAAAAGACACAAGTGCTGTAATTAAGAATAAATGTCTTTCTAAAGGAAATAGCTCAGCTAGACATCACTAAGCTCAAAGCAGGAACTGGAGTGAATTTTTCTAGTTTGTGATGTTTTCAGTGCTCAAGACACCCACCCCATCTTCACTCTTTCTTTGCTGGCTGGAGGCAGGAACAGGCTGTGAAAGGGGATACCTTCAAGAGCTCCTGCCTCATGCCCTGATTGCCCTGGTGAGTAAGTCTGAATCAGGATGAGCCTGGATTGCCTATGAAGTCCACTTGCCATAGGAATATCTCTACAGAAAAAAAGAGCATCTTCCTCAAAATAACCCTGAACCATCCTTTCTGGATCATGTCTTGTGGTATAACCACAACAGGAGAGGCAAGAGTTGGGGAAAACAGAGCATCCCCACAAGAGAAAAACACCACTGTGGGAACCTATTCATATTCACCTTTCCTCACCTGCCCGTGCCAGCACATTGGAGCAGACCCAACGCCAGCGCGTCCCACAGCAGAGTGCTGCATCTGCAGGGCTGCGTGGGCTTGTCCACACAGGCTTCCCAACCCTGGGGCCTGCAGCACTGAGTTCCAGAAGGTTCCTCCTCTGTTCGTTATTCTGGAAAAGATCTCAGGCTGAACTAAACTGCTTTTGCTGCATTTCAATATAGCAGGGAAGGGTCCAGCCAGACTGATGTGAGCTCTGCGGGGCCCTCTGCAGCAAACACTGCTGGCTGCTACGGACACAGCAACAGAGATACAGACTTTACACTGTTGTTCTGCTCTGGTGAGTAAAAACGCTCTGTGAGGAGAAATAGTGATGTTCTATTCCGGTGAAACCAGCATATTCAAAACTGAACTAAGAACTGGAAAAAAATATTTTTGGAGAAAATGCCTGTCAGAATTTCCCTCAAATGAGTGTACAGTGCGGTTTCTCCTCTCCCAAAAATCTAATTCTTGGGAAAATGTACAATTTATTTAAAGCAGTAACACCAGTTTGGTGTCCCAGCAGTGAAAAGCAAAGATACAGATGTTGCTAAGTATGACCTAGGTAGATTGACATAATGATGTGAGCAGAATTTAGCACTTACAGTCTGTGGGTAAATGAAGGATGCTGGTTTCCAAGGTGGCCAAGTGCTGAATTCACTTTTAGAAAAATAAATTAAAATCCCATTGAAAAGCATTTTTGTTGACTTTTTTTTTTTTTCTTTTCATAGCTAGGAAGAAAACATTTCCCTAGTTGATATAATAATATTCAAATGCAATTCCCTGAGAAATATCCTAAGATATTGAATTTGAAATTAGTTAAATGATTATTGGCTGAAACAGATTTTAAAACTAAGATCTACTTATGAGTCTTCAGGCTAAGGAGTTATTAGTGAATTTAATTAACAATGGGATTCTTTAGTAACTTCAATCTAGTAGTAACCCACAGGTTTGTCTTTTGGTAATTATTATGTCTGCTGGTTAATAGGATAATCATGACCATGTTTGCAACAACTGAGAACTCCAATCAAACAAACAAAAAAATTGCTAATAATCATCCTTGCTGTTCACACAGGGTTTTTCTGGAGGAAGCTTCTGCCTGATTGAAACATATTATTTATAGTGATGGTATACGTATCTCAAAATCTACAAACTGTTGAATAAGATTCAGCACAGGAGGAAGTCTGGCAGTCTTTATCAGTAAAATCTTCTGATAAAGGGAACTAGGCTTTTATTTTTCTTCTTTCCTGTAAGTGTCTTCTAAAAGGCTTTAAGATGCCATCTTAAGGGGTAAAAAAACAAAACCAAAAAATAAAAACCAAACCCAACTGTTCTAGTAAAAAAGATATACTTTCTGATTTCTTAATAAAATAGTAGTATTTTCCAGAAAAGAATGTGACAAATTGGGGTTTTGTTTAGTTTTCTCTAGTGTCAGCTCATTTTTGAAAAATTAGGACACCTTGTGTTAAAAACACAGCAATGAGGTATTTCTAATGCATGTGGATAGGGTTTTGCATGACACCTCCCAGTATTTTGCTATTTTAGCAATTAATCAGCAAAGGCCAGCGTTAAATGAAGGTCAACTGGAAAGACCAGGGAGGCATACTCTTGGCAGGAGGCCTTGAGAACAGCTTTCTGGAGGAAACTTTGTAGCAGTGCTAGAAATCAGTGACATACTAGTTGATAGTGTTTCTGGTAGGTGAAGGTGGGGTGTTCCAGGCAGCACTTCACCGAAAGGAGCTTTCCTGAGAACCATTTCAGCTGGACTCCCTCAGCTGGACCTGGTGCTTGCTGTTCTCTATACGATTCACCACTTTCACCACTGACCCTAGCTGGGGGTTTGCTTCGCTGCTATGGTTATCTAAAATGGCGTCAGTTCTTCCCAATGCTACCTATTGAGAACTGCTTACGCTGAGGCTGGAGGAATGCCAAAAAGCTTCACACAGAAATACAATTCTGCTACAAAACTCTCTACCCTAACCACATCTCTCCATTCCCTCTGTTTTGCCCCTTGTTCAGCTGATAACTGTCTAGCTACGATGCCCGTGACAAAGGAGGCTGGAGAAGACAGCACAGGGGTATAGGATGGGAAGGGACCACATGAACCACCACATCAGGTTCCCTGACATCTCAGGCCATCGTATCAGAGCAAGACCTGGCAAGTCAATGTAGAAAGGGATTCCTGTGCATTGGATAGCCCCCAGGACAGTCTCTGTCCCTGGAGGCCCCTTTCTTCCTTTCTTTCTGCAGATGCCTGTATGCCAACATCATGCAGCACTTGGGTAATGGAATTTATTTTTTTGCTACAGTTTTTCCATCCTGGGTTCAAGCACTTAGTATCAGGTTGTAAAGAAGGTAATAAGTCCGTGTGAGTGGAAATGCTTACAAGGTAAATACTTTCATCTTTCAGATTTGCTGCCAAATTCTGCATGACAATGGGCCTTGATAACTCTGATGGTCTCTCAAAGCTGGGCTTATAACAAATCTTTTAAATTCATCTGTTCTTCAATAATAGACAGAAAGTCTTTTTAGTTCTTTGAAAAATATGACTAGAATTCACACAAAGGGTCCTCTGTATACTTCTAAAGGTCTCCTTTTACCTATACACTTTACAGTCAATTGCAAAAGCACTGAAATATTCAAAGATGACAAAATCAAAGGCTAGCTAGTGTCCAGTTAATCTAGCCAGCAGGCGTCTGTAGATAGCTGGTGGAGATTCTCTGTACTCATGATAATGCTCTTCCAGACATCATCTAGTAAGAAAGGAAAAAGAGGCAACAAATTATTATTATTACTACTACTACTATTATTACTGTTATTATCATCATTATTACTGTTATTGTTATTATTGTTGTTATTTCCTCAGGTACTCAAGTCCTAGCTTCTCTATAATTTAATTTATGCGTGACTTTTCATGAATACTAGGGAAAAGACAGTAAGATCTGAAAATGGGGTCCAACTGCAGAACTGGAAATTCTCATCATTTCTCAATGTTATCTGTTAGTTTCTCAAGACTTGAGGCTTTCTGCAGGTTTTGGAAAAAATGCATGTTAGTATCTTGCTATGCACAATGTGTAATTCAGAATTTCGAAAGGGAGACAATACCATAATCTAGGTTTAGAAGCTACTTCAAACAAATCAACAAAAAAATGTTGCCTGCCTGCTGCATTATCATCTCAATTAAAAAGGATAATTAAGAGAAGTATTACATAGATGAAGGAAAAGTTCAAGTAAAACTAAGGACTGAAGGTAAATAAATCTCCTCTCCCTGAAACCAGAACATTCTTTGAAATTAGAAAAAAAAAAAAGAAAAAAAAAAAAAGGTGCAATAATTACAGCTAAAAGAATAATTGGTTTTAATTAATAAAAATATTTAGATTAACAGGAAAGCAAAATAGATTGCTAGGGCTGGATCATAATTTCATTTTTATTAAGAGCTGCTAAATGTAATCCTCCTATATCATAACATACACTGAGCCCTTAAGGAGTATCAGCAACAAAGTGTTGCTGAAAATAAACTAGTGTTTATTTCCCCCTGAAGTTAACTCCAATAATCCTGACTGTGCTTTAGAAGAAATGAGCTCTTGTTGTAACTGTATCAAAGGGCTGACAAACTTTAAGAACCATTGTAAAAGAAACAGGCACTTCTGTTTTACAGATAAACGCCAAGCCCAGCTGAAGGCTGCGGGCTGTCTTCGGGTATTCCCATGAAAGGAGAGGAAGGCCCACAGCAGCAGGCAACACAGTAAGTTTTCAGGTCAACGTGGCATGAAGACGTAGGGGGAAAAATAATCCGGTAATGAAAAATGAGTCGATGTGGCTGGGCAGGTCAGCCTGTCCCATGGGGACCAGCAGCCTAACTGCAGCGCTTTGCTCTGCAGCCACATCCGAGCCCAGATGGGCATGCTGGTGCTGACCCTGCTCGGGTTTAGCTAAATGTGATGGCAACTGAGATCAATAACCAGACTGGTGTATTTTGGGACTTCAGGTGAGGAAGAAAAGCCTCTGGACTCAGGAAGGGCCTCTTTCTTGTCCATTAGGGAAATGTTTTTCAAAGTGTAAATGTCAGCTGGGAAACGAACTGCTTTCTGTGGCTTTGAAAATTTCCTCCCTGAGCTGCAGATTATTTTGGGTACAAGCTGTCTTTCATCCTGTGACAGTTAGTAATGCCAGGGCTTCTACTCACTAATAGAACATAATTAACCAAACGATACTCCTTTAAGGTCATTGGTAGTGGAAAACACTTTCATCTATATGAGCCAACACAGAAGTAGGGAAAAACTTAGCCCATGAACATCCCACTCCAAGATTTTGTTCAAGAAATCGGTGTCTCAAAGGTCAGTCTCTCCAGTCCTGTGGCTCTGCAGCAGGGTCTGAAGAAGGATTTTGCTTGTACATTTATTACTGTTTCTTCTGGATCTCTTGAGCAAGCACTTTTCAGAGACACACGTAGGTGCAGCTGGTTCAGGGCTTGCAGCTCAGACCAAACAGCTTCACCTTGCACATCAGGCCACAGAAGGAAGGGCAGAAACCTCAGAGCTCTGCTATAGACAAATCATAGCTTCAGGGGAGCACAAAGGAGGATTATGGTGGTTTGAATCTCACACTTCCTAGGTGGGACTAGGCAGGTGTGGAAAGTGGGAGAAAGAGTTACCTGTTGTGAAACAGCTGGTGCAAATATTCCACGCCATGTACAGCACCCACTTCCGTATAGCGCTGAGCCTCATCCACTCACCTGATGTGACATGAGGCAGGAATCACAATGGGCAGTCCGCCCGTGTATCTGCACATACTGGAGAGGTTAAGGAAGGTTTCCAGCTTCAGCCAAAATGTCGAGAGAAGGACTCTGCATTGACACTGCCTTAGCCCCAGGAGAGATCCTCAGCCTGGAGTACACCACAAATGCAGAAAAAGTGGAGATATGCTACATCCCAGACCCTCCTGGTGTGGAGATAAGCGTTCAGCCCACCAGTTCAGGTTTTCTCTGTGGTGACAGAATAAGGATTTTCTCCCCATGCAGGCAGAGTTAATAATCAAAGACTTTCTCCCTTAAAGCACTTTATAACACTACATTTAAATGTGCTGCATGCATTATTCATCTTTTTGCAGCAAGCAGCAAGAGCAGAGGCAGCTGCCAGTCCAATTAGTGTTTCAGAGCTCTACCCTCCAGCTGCCTCTGAGGGGCACAGCAAGGACTGAAGCGGTCCATGGGACGAGTGGCCCACGCCTTGGGGCTGGGGAGCAACTATTTGCCAGTGTAGCTGCAGTCCCAGAAACACCACCATAGCCGACTGTCTGGGGAAGGCTGGAGGAGGAATTTGTTATAAAAAGGGAGGGGGCTTGCTTGCATCTATCTTGTGCTGAAGGCAGGCAATCATGACACCCCTCCCAACAGCTTTCCTACATTCCTTCTTTTGGACCTTTGTCTCTCAGGGCTTCTCAATAAAAGATTACAAAAACTAGAAAACTTTGTGATTGTAGCTTATTTTCTCTGCAGTTTGGTGGATACAGCACTCTGCATGTCAGACTAATGATTTGGGTTGGGATCCTTCTATACAATTAATTTCAATATGAAGCACATCAGCAATATCCTGGCTACTATTAGTGATACTTGTGTCCACAATGTCTGGATGTGATACAGCCTCAGAGAAGCTGAGGAAATCCAACAGTTATCTGGTTCCTATTCTCTTTATGCATGGCTGAGCTTAGTGGGAGATCATTACACAAACCTAGGCATGGCCCTACTCTTAAGTGCTAAAGAGTCAAGGTTACACATTTGACTGGATCTATTTTAGTTGCACCTCTCTCCCTGCTAACAAAAGCTCATAAAATTCCTAGAGAAAACGTCATAAATTACCACAAACTTCATAGCTCTAAGTTATCCCAGCAGAAAGCAAGCCTTTGCACAGACAGGACACCATGGAGCTACTGTCCTGGAAGGCTGGGTGGTCTCACATATGTTACTGTACCTCCTAGGACACAAACCAGTAACCCTATACTGAGTTGGGCTGTTTAGGTGCTGGGCTGGCCATCTCGTTGGAGCTCACATACACAGTGCTGAGTTCTCAGGTAGAGAAGGTTCAGTTATGGTCCACTTGTCAAAATGACAGAAGATTACAACGTGAGGCTCAATCTGCAATACAGAGGTGGTGAGAAAACTTGCTCTTTTATTTTGTTCATTTTATCCAGTTACAATATTACCTGTATTGCTGATGTGCATACAGCACCTAGCACTGGTGTGGCTGTACCACAATGCAAACAACAAGGAAGACATCCTGAAATTCTCACATTGAGAAATACGTAACACACATTTCCTCTATGACCTGCTTTCAGCACGGTGAGCAGTACCAGATAGCCATATACCCCAGCAGGAAATTAGGGACAAGAAAAAGCTAAACTTAAAACTGCAGATGAAACATACCTTTTAGGCTGATGACCTGGTACATGATAGCACGATGGTCTTGTTATTCAGAAAACAATTTGACTTCAGTCTTTTCTTCTAGGTATTATGGCCAGGACCATACCAACACTCTAAACTAAAAGGATCTGTTCTAGTTCAGTTCAAGTATTACTTATTCACATGCTTTATTATTCTGTTTCATAGAGAAATGCAAGGACAGCATCTCATTAACTGAAGGAAAATAAAGTTTTCTTTTTTATTGTAGTGAACATGGTAGCTCTGCAATCAGAGGCAATGTTTAAAACAGTGAATGTACCTAGAGATATAATATGGCAAAGAAACTTTCCATGCATTCAATGAGAGATGACAGCACACAGATAAAATACTAATCCCTTGTTATCAGTTCTATGTACCACACTAAATGCAATTGTCATAAGTTTGCAGAAGTTGACAAGACCAAGACAAGGTTCATTTAGGGTCACTGGAAATTCCTGCTTAATTTGCATAACCATTTCAGCAAGTGCTGTAAGGATCTTGCTTTCCATCAAAAGTTCAAGCAATTAAACACAGCAAACAACCGAGGCTCAGATCCTCAAAAGTATTTAAACACTAACACCTACTGATTTCCAGGAAAGGTGATCCAGCAACTTACCCCAAATTTCCGGCTAGTGAAGTATAAATCTCTCCTAGGAGCCAATATGCCAGTCCCATCCGTATGTCTGTGTTACAGCAGTTAAGATGACAGTAGAGAATCAACATCAAATTAGGAAAAAACTTCGAGGTTTTAACAATATTTTAAATCCCCACTCTTTCTGACAAACAATAACGAACTTTTTTTATTGTCTCAAGGTATGATAATATCCTCAGAGAAAATTCATATTGGATTTTTTAAGTATTTGGTATATTCTTTGTTTATTGTCTCAGTGTTCAGCCATTAGCAGTGAATCGCTGTGTTGTTATACAAACCAGAAAACAACTACAAATAACAATCAGTCTCTGCCTCGGGACACACAACAAGCTGAAGAGAATGATCTCAAAATGCTTTAGAGGTGCTTGCCAAAACCAGACTTACGGTTTATGGCCAGAACAGACGCCTGATAATTCAGGTGGGCACTTAAAAGATAAAAGCAGATTACATCTACACACAGATCTCTGAGGCACCTGCACCACAACCATGGCTGTGACAGCCGTTCATCCAGGCTGAGTGAAATGTGAAGAAAGGCTGCAGTGTTCACTGTAACATTTTAAGCTAGTAATTGTAATTATAGCGGGATTTTTCCAGGGTGTGAAAACTACACACTCTTCAATAAGCAAATTCATCGTTCCTGGACTTAACATGCAATACCATGTCCTGGGTTGTTTACAATACACAAACACCAGATCTTTGACCCTTCGTGTGTGTATGTAAATTCTTATATCAGGGGTATAAAAAAGGCTACAGAACCGAACTAGTAACCCATTGTAAGAGGTAGAACAAGCTGGTGGTTGCATCCTGACTTAAAAAGCAGAGAAGCTATTTTTTCTTTCCTTTTCTTAGCAACATGTCACTGTCAAGCTGACAGAAACTTCCTGTGCTTCATTTTCTTCACACGTAAAACCTAATTAATCGGTAATGCGAATAATTTAAATGTTCCCTTATCGGTGTTGGCAAAAGTATAGTCAAAAAAGGTATTCTTAAGGAACCTTTCACAGAAAGTGTGTATGGGGAAAGGTAACCATGGGCAGGGATTGGAGCTGGAGTTCCAGGGAACTGCTCAGAGCTCTACCATTGCTTGTTTGGAAACCTTCTGGTTTTGCAAACAGCATTGCACCTCTGCATCCCTCAGCTTTATAAAGCATTTTGACTGAGGAAGTAACCTTCACATTGGCGTCTTGTTACTAGGAACTATATTTTCAGAAGCACGCGAACACCACTCTCTCCCACTTCTACTGAACATCCCTTTCTTTTTGAAGGAATCAGCTTCCTACCTTTTTAATGTAGTTGGGGATCCCAGTCAGGGACAGAGAGCTAAAAAGAGTAACTAAAACACAGGCTTTCATTTAGAGACATAATCTGTTTAATAAATATGACTGTAAAAGCAATAAACAATAGCAATTATACATTACGCTACATCGTATTTAACGAAAGGGAAAAAGAAGATGAAAAAGTACATCAAAAAAAGTAATTTTAAAATTAGAAATAGTTCCAACACTATAAGAAAACTTTTTGATTGGCTTACTATAAAAATAAGTTGGCTAATGTTGGACTTCAGTGGGGAGTATTATACAGTTGTTGCCAAAACTTTCCCATCTTCCCTAAAGCTGTAGTTGCAAAGAAAACAGCGAAGCCATACAAACTGCTATGTTTCTATCTTTTAATCTTCAGAGAAACTACAGAAAGAGGCAGAGGACTCTCTACTGTGATGATCCTTTAACTGCTAGGGGTCTAATATTCTCACACTTGGTATCGCTTTTTTTCTTTGCCAGCAAGTAGGTTGATTTGGGCTCTCCCCAATTTGTGGCAGAGAAATTCTAACCCACCACCACCACCATCACAGCCCTGTCCGGAGACTCTGGGAAATGCCAAGAATGCTGCTTTCTCCTGTTTTAACTCAGGTAGCCATGTACAATGTCTTTTGAACAAAACCCACTCATATTAGGAATCAGGATGCCTCCTAGGTGTGCTGCACTGATTATGAACTGGCGTCTATTTGCCTCCACCTAGCACAGTTAAGTAAGTCTGCATTGGTTACTGTCTTTCTATCTTTGCGCTTCAAACCAAAGTCCTGGTGCTGAGTTTACCTGAGCTGGGTTGGAAATCAACAGCTGTAATGACCACAGGTTAGCCAGATATCCTCTTGGGAGGACTTACTTGAGGATACTAAGCCTGCTTTTCTGCCGCCGCCTTACATAGTCTACCTGAGTATGTCCTGCAGCCCCATTTCTAGTTGCAGTGTAAGATACAAGGTCATGTTATTGTGTACAAGTAATCAAATTATTATTCTGTACAAGAAATCAAATCTTGTACTAGTGTGGTTCTGTGGTGCTGGGGCTCATAACGCGTGACAACAATCTCACACCAAATCCTCTTTTATTCTCCTTCCTCTGCCTGGAGTGGCAGGAATTTGCAAATCTGCAAACAAGGGCTGTTGCCAAGAAGGCCATAGGAAACCACATAGACCTTTCCCTGCTCCCTATTCTTTGGGCAAGGTGTCTTTCAAAAAATTGACAGGCCTCGGGGTGACCCCCAAAAGGCAGAGATCTCCTGGGACTTCCCCAGACAAATCCAAACATCAGCACTAAATGTGGCTGAGGGTGTTACTGAGGCTTTCTCTCAGCCAAAACTGCAGGTGTAAGGCTGGTACGAAGTACAGTGTACGTTCATGCTGGCAATAACCTCCGGCACCTGCAGTATGGACAGACCTCCCTGCCTGTAATGCAGCTCGTTCTGTTCCGTTCAAGGTTAGGAGGCAAAAAGTTATCTTTCAATGGCGTTATCGGTGGGATGCCTTGGTGTGAGCAGGCTAAAAAAGCTGTTAAAGAGTGAGCCTGGACTTGGGGTTGGGATCATCCCCACTTGCACAGAGCCTCCTCGCAGCCGTGGGGCACAGGCAGCAGCTGCAGCTAGAGGAACGAAGGGGAGTGTCCAAAGACAGACACAAACCAGACAGACCAAGAATATTTTCAGTGCCTTTAAACTCCAGTGTGATTTTTTTGTGTCCTATGAAAGTCTGCTGGGGCAGCTAGCCCTCCCGCAGCCCAAAGTGCTAAAAGAGCAGTTAAATCTAAAGCCAAGAACCCTAAATGCCCCTCCCACCTCCCCCAGCCCTTCTCCCCTGGCATCCCAGCCCACCCCTCTCCCTAGAGACCCCCATGCACATTCTTGGCCTACATCATTATGAATTTTCTACAAATTAGAGACAGATCAGAAAAAAGTGGAGGGGTGAGGGGAAGGGCCGCAGGAGTGAATAGTGGTACTAGTTCCTCTCCCCCCACCCCCCACTAAAATTGAACACCTGTACAATGCAGTTCCACTATGGTCTCAGTATAATGTCCACATGCACAGGCTTAAAGCTAAAAACCCTTTGTCATCTGAAGAATTAAAAAGTCCAAATGCAGTGAGTTTTCCTCCTTTTTTTTAAGATGTATATCGGTGTCCTCAGTTCAACCGTTTACATAGGTAGGGATTTCTTTTGTGCTCTGGGGCTCAGCAGCTGTGGAAATACTTCCTGTGGCAAAGAAAGAACAAAATAAAAGTCAGTACATAACAAGTGTGTTTAGCCAATGAAAATGTTTGAAGGTATCACCTTGCTGGCCTTTGGGTTCAACTGTTCCAGACTGACACGTTCTTCCCAGAAATGCTTTCTCGTCATTCAAAACACTGAAGGTGATGTCCTGTTCTTTTGCTAATGAAGATGATTCACTCATGTTGAACAGAAGAAGGAGAGGCCAGAGCAGAGGGTGGAGGGAAGGAGGGGCTGAGGTCCTCAGAGGAAATGTGTAACTCATTTGCAATGATAAGGTGCTGGAAATTTCATATATAACCTTAAGCTTTGCATTTGCAAAAGAAGAGTCTAAACCATTCACATCCAGAAAATAGGGACTGCGGGTTTTTTGCTGCCAGAGTTTAGAGAGAAAATTAAATGATCCAGGGACATTCATTCAGATTCCTCCAAGGAAGGATCCCTGAATGTTAGTCAAAGGGGTTGAAAAAACCTGGCTTCTGAGCAAGCATAAAGAAGAGAAACACCCAATTACAGTCTTGTTTTGTTTTCCCAAAAGAAAGAAAACTCATTAAAAAAGAAATTGCTGATTTCCAGAAACAGATGAGGTGGTTGTATAGGAAAGTGAAGAGCCTTTGCACTTCCTATTCTGTTTACACCTAGGTCCAGACCTTTTCATTTTGTCAGTGAGCTCTGATTCAGTTTCCTCATTCATCTTACTGACAGGATGGAAAAACACTCTTAGGAAGTTTGTTGGACTGATTCCTTTTGATAAAGAATTGAGTCTATGTATCCCATATATTTACCTTTTGTGCTCACTACTGCAGTTGTAGTTGCAAACCAAGGAATTAAAAAAGGCCAGTTTCTGATCCAATACAGTGTCCAGTAGCACAGCTGAGAAACACACAGAATGCTGGCCATTGTAGAAAGCCAGAAGTACTACAATTGCACCAAATGAAAACCTACCCCCAAAATTTGATTTTGACTACTTCAAGGCTTCAAGCGTTTATTTTCCAGCACCAGGCTGCTAGCAGATGACGGACTCTTCCCACTTCAGTCACCTGTGACCTGTTTCAGTCACCTGTGACAATTTCACAGTGACCTGTGAAAACATGTTTCCCTACCTCTGGAACAGCATGAACCATGGTCATTACACTTTTAGAAAGGTGGAGCTCAAAGCCCACCTAACTCTAGAAAAAGAGTTTCAGACCTGAAATTGGGTGTTTCTCCCTTCACATCTTACATCAATTTTGCCTTGGAGGCTTCTGGGGGAAAAAGAAAAAGAAAGCCCAAACAAACAAAAAAAAAAGAATTGTTAAAGTTTAGGACCCACCGCTCCGGGTCTTGGCTTGAAACCTCTTGGTGATCCACAAGCCTTTTGGAAGTCCTCTGTCCAGACTACCTTGGTTGCATTTCCTTTCCTTTGGTTCTGGACTGTGGCCTGGGGTTGCTCTGTATGGGGAACACCACATGGGAAGGTTGGTCCCCTCACTCCATCCTGTGTTGTGCTAAGCAGGGATGTCCAGGTCTGCTGATGAATAGCTGCTTAAAAGCTTTTAATAGCTACAAGATCTCTCCTTAGTGAGCAGGTGAGGAGAGACTGGTATTGATTGCAGTGGGGTTTCCAGCTCAGACATCAGTTTCATAAAGAGACATCCTTCTTTTTCCTCTCAAGTTTTTTTGCAGGCCACAATCTTAGCACATCACATTCCCTCCTTTAATTGCCCTTCCCCTTGCTCCCTCTCTGCAGTAGCTGTGACTCCAAGACTGCTTTAGAAAGAACTCCCATTCATTTTAGGGACATCCTCAGGTGGGATCCTAAGATTTGGTTAAGCTGATGAAATTGTGCAAATAAGGGATCTCAGTTATGACTATGCTTCACTCCTAAGTCAAAACAGCTTATAAACTTTAATCTCTCTAAATTAGGTCCACGTCCTTATTTGAAGGGGCTGAGCCTGCAGAATTATCACCTCACAAGTGAAGCTGAGCAATGTCCCAGCGATGCTGGCTCTAGCAGAACATGTCCCCAGGCTGAAATATCCCTGCTCCATCCCAACACTTTTACTGTAGTCAGGGTAACAGAAAACATAAAAGCATGAGCAAACATGTGACTGATCCCAGTATGCCTGCTTTGAGTCTGTTCACTTCAGGTCCTATCAAAGTCTGCTTTTCACACTTCCAACCACAGAGGCCTGGTAAGACATCAGCCTGAGGGCAAACCCAGCTGTCCAGTGCTGAGATCCCAGGTTTTGCTCGATTTCCCTGGGAATCAGCCAGGCTAGCATTGCTGCTGGCAATAAGGTCTGGCACAGCACAAAGACCACAACAGTAAAAACATCAATGAGCATTTAGCTTTTAAATCTGACTTACCGAATCACCTGCTCACCTCCACGTTCCAGGTGAGGGTGGATGAAGTTCTCCTGGACATGGGGTTTAGCCCCGCAACTGTATCAGCCCCAGCAAAATAAATTAAATTGCCTTACAGCAAAAGTTAAGTGCCAGCAGGATTTTTGGGAAGGGGAGGGGATCTACACAGAGCAACTAGGAGAGAGAAAAAGCCTAAAGTTGTTTCCCTCCCTTTCATCACATGGCAGTGAGGGAGAGGGAAAAGTTAGCAAGGATTCCTGTAGCAAAACTACTGCTGCGGCAGAAGAGGATGGGAGGAGGAGTGTGCAGGAATATGGGGAGGGGGGAGGCTGAGAAAAGGGTTAGCCAATTATAAGTCAAGAGTCTGACCAGCTGCGGGATGCTGCAAGTTATTTACCTATGGGCTGGACTTCCAACTTCTCATCTACTAGTTGCTCAGGGCTCACCAGCTCACTTTGAGGGACATTAGGTATGCTTTCCCTTTGACTGACTGGACTGACCATCTCTTGATCTTTTTCATTCTGCATCTGTGCATATATATTAAGGCCAGGAATCTTCCTAAAACATTAACAGAAACCATCATTGTGGGGTACTCTGGCAGATGATGTAGTATCAGCTTTTACAAACCAAGAAATAAATCACTGCAAAAAACCAAAACCCAGCAAAACAAAACCCAAACACCTCAGTGAAAGGCAGCAATGGGGAGAAGGCAATGGCTCGGGGAGGGTCATACCTTTTGAACTTGTAGATTACAAACACAGCTAGTCCCACAAACACGACAGAGAGGAGCATCAGCATAGCTGAACCACTGTGACTGGGAGTGAGGTCCACCAGGGGAGCTGCAAGAGAGGGGGAGAACGTTAGAGCCACCCCCACCTGGAGTGAAAGTTGCACCCTCCAGAAGCATAGTTCATTCTCCCCTTATTGCACATGTAGCAGGTCCCATCTGTCCACATGTCTCTGGGGCTTCCCACCCTTTCTAATCCACCTGGAAGTAAACCTGGGTTCAGACCACTTGTGGTGCTCAGTCTACCCCTTGATGTCCAGTTCCATAGCTTTCCCCTTAGAGGCCTTTCTTCTCTGGCCTATTAGAGGACTGCCTGAAACATATTTCCTCATATTGCAGACAGTTACCTAAGGTAGTTGCAAAAGGCGTTACCTGGGTACCAAAACTGGCATTTTCTGGATGATCCTGGAGCTATCCACAGGCTAACTTGTTGTGTTGACTTTCTATTTTGTTTAGAGTTAGTGTGGACAGCTCCCAGTGCCTAGTGAATAATGAGCAACTGGCTCAATTTTACTGAAGCAATGATGCTCACCAAATATATTGCTCCCTGCTCAGTCCTGTTCCTTCCTGACCAGAAGTGCAGTGCCTTCCACAGACACTGCCTTATCATGGCAAGCTCTTCTCACACCTCTGACATTTTCAATTACTTCCTTTATCCCTTTCCTACTCTTCTGAACGTGTTCTACTGTCTCCTGGTGCCCTGCTCTCTCCCACAAGTCTTCCATACAAGAGAGTACACAGGTTCAAGAAAAAAAAAAGAACACCAAAACCAACCCTAACCAATCAAAAAGCGTTTCTGTGCTTCTCCTCAGAGTTTTGTTCACCACCTTTTCATAGCTCCTTGCAAAATAAGGCCACACAAAGCAGCCAGAAGCATGGCTCTCCCAGAAATACAAAGTAAATTGTATTAAATAGAGCTTCCATCATTCATATACACACACAGAAACAGAAAGGCATCTAGCACGCAAAAAGGGACACACATAGGTCCAGTAGTCTCTGTTCTTCGTGCAGACACTAATAAAGCATACTTAGACAGACACGCAGCTGTATCTGAGCCATTATACAGAGCTAATGCACACGGCAGATACACCCTCACTGGCTGTCTCTATCTGGCATTACACATAGAACAAGGTGTAGGTAGTGCCTTCCTCTGCAAGGCAATGAAAGTTAATTTGAACTGCTGCCATACACGTCCTCTTTCTCTTGCCCCTCTTCACATCCTCTGAACAGACCCATCCTAAACCAGAGCCAGAAGACACAAGAAAACATCCACACACAAGCAAATACTTCCTCAGGCACACACATCACACACACACAGGCTTTCAGCTGTCATGTCCAGCCTGATAAAGTCAAAATTTACAAAGAGAAGTATGAAAACTTCGCCTTCCCACACCAAGCAGGCATGAGCATAAAGCCTCAGGAAGGTTAGGCACTGGGATGAAATGATCCATTGTTATGAATTCCTCACACATCTCCACTCTGCCCCCTTTCTGTCTGTATTTTTTGTGTCTCTGCAGTTCTGTGGGATGATAAACTGGCTCTGCATCCCATTCAGGCTCAGCATCACTCAATGTTCTTGTTATAATGCTGCACTGAGAGTCTGCTAATAAACAGCTTTTTAACTGCTTTGTGAGGAATATTGGTGTATTTTACTTTCCCTTAAAGCTAAAATTGTTGTCTTTTGAGTTGGGGACTTTGGTTTGTTTGTTTTTTTTTTCATGAGAAGAAGGAATGAGCATGATGAATGAATTGCAGCCTGTTGTCCGTAATTGCCATAAATGAATCCCTCCTCCACTGTGGCCTGAACAACGAAGACTAATGTATGAAATGTGCTGAGTCCAATGCCTGTCACTCTTCTGCACTCAGGGAATGCACATGCTCACGTACAACATACACACACACACAAGAGGCTCATTTCTACAAGTTCTGCTTGAATACCCACACCAAGATAGTTTAGATTCCTGCATTTAGGTTCCCAGCAGCTCCCCTGCTGCAGAAATTGCTGCTGTGCATGACCAGGCACACACACAGGGAGGAGCACGCATGTGCACTGGGGTGTGGGAACTTAAATGTAGGTGTATGTACACATACATATGCACTTAAAAAAACACATGCTGAGCTTTGTGGTTCAGCCAACTACAGCCCATAGCATCCTGGAGTCCAACACAGGGTCACAGTGAAAAGTCTGGGAAAGAAGGGATGCAATAGACCAGAGCAGCACCTCTGGGCCTTGCGCATCCTGCTGGGTTGTGTTTTCTAGGGATTGCTTCTGGTGCTGGCTTGTGTTTTCTAGGTCTCCCTGCTTTGTTTTGTTTAATCTTTAACAAAAGTGTGGATTTCAAAAGAACAATTCTTCTTCCTTGACAACCAAAGCAATAGTTTTCGGCAGCAAAGTATCATTCTTTTGGTGTTCTGCCAAATTCTAAACCGTACCCAAATTTTTATGTGATTAAATTTGGCCTTGTATTTAGACAGGGAACTAAGTCATGACCTCTGCAGCTTGATAAGGAGCCATATTCCCTCAAAGACCTCACAGTGGCTGCTCTCTGGACTTTTTAATGTCTAGTTTGGCAGTCCAGGCTCATTTTGCATTCTTACTGAATCATATTTCCGCAAGAGACAAAATCTTGCAGTGTTCCTATAGGGCAACGTGCAGCCAGTTACAGCAATCCAACATCTCACCAGTGGTTTCAAAGAGTACAACAAAGCCCACCTTGCAGGACAAATGACTGTTTGCATCTGTCATGGACAAAAAGTACTCAGTCCCAGTGTGTGTCTAAATACAAATATAAATGTTCATTTTCAGTGAGCACAACTAACATGTATTATACAGCATCTCTGAGCCAAACAGACTGTGCTTCAGCCTGAGCTAGCAAGAAACAGGCCAGCACGTGTCCGGGGGCCATACTATTATTTAGCATGGCAGTATGCCACACTGATAGATCCTGCCTTTTGGTTCATTCAGGGCAGCAGACAAGGTTTGGCAGTTCAGAAGAGTGCTACAGTACCTCTGCTAATTATTTGGCTTCAGGACAGGAGCTACCCAGCTTTTAGCCAGCTCTGAGCATGGAGGTAGCAAGTGGGGACCCTGTGCACTCCCTCATGCAGAGATGCCATAATTCCTCTCCAAGAAGCTGCAGGAGGCTCCTACATACAGCACAAAACTTGGCTCTAGATTCATCTTGTATTAAAGGCAGGGCTGGATATGTGATTTTAAATGTCATCTGTTTCCACTACATGAAATCAGGAATGTCCTTTCAGTAGCAAGGGGTAAGGATGAGCCTTTCCCAGGAATATCTGATGTGATTCTTTCTAAATATAATTTTTTAGAAAAGGCCTCAGGGATATTCAGAGCCAGAGTAGTCATGCCTAAATGTTCATTTGGGATTCGATCTTGACTGTAATGAACACTGACCAAAATGGAAAACATCCATGTGCATTGGCAGAACAAATGCCCAGAATGAGCAATTGCAGGTAACTCCACATTTGAAGCTCACATTAAGATGCTTTCAGGTGTGTTTCTTTTAAGAAAGAGGCACTGAGCATTTTCTGAAAGTACATATAGTATCACTAATCATCATTGAAAATTCAGACCAAGGATGGCTTCTCTGATAACAATCACTATGTAAAATGGATATGAATTTAAATCTTAAATGTAAAATCGTGCAATTCTTCTGTGTCATATGTCTATTACATTTTTCTCTTACAGTCTACAGGAGAAAAAAACATCAAAGTGACTTCTCAAGCTGTTGTGGGTTTTTGTTGGTTGGGTTTTTTTTTTTCTTTTCTTTAGAGGTTATTCAGCTGTGCGGTCTCTGCTGTTTCATGCTTTTGGTTCTAACATGTCTAAAAGCAAGCATCTGTTCCACAGCTAATGGAAAGCAGAAACATGTAGAAATATTCCCAGGGCAGATATTAGCAAGTTCTGCTTAGAAAAAAATGAAATATTGCAAACACCAGGACTTACTTCTGGAGGGGTTTAAATGCAGTTGCATTATACCCTTTCCTAGCAGCCACTTTGCCCTTTCCCTTTACAGACAAGGCAGAACATGGACTAACACCAGTTCGGGCAGACCTGTTCTTATCATAAGAAGCTTTTTGGAGAACAGTTTGCTGGTATAATTGAACTGAGGCTTTTGCTAACTTTGCAAGTCAGCAAAAGAAGCTGATACCAACTGATCAGAATCACCAGCAGCTCCTGAACAAAAGGAATTCCTAAGAGTCCTGAGCATGAATTTGTTCATCCCAGCTCTTGTAATAGTTAAATTGGGCCTGTGCTGTGAAATGAGGATTTAACATACAGAATAGACAGAGATGCATGCAATTAAATATCAGGACTTTGGAGATGGCTAGTTAAAGCCCAAGCTGCCTAATCTTATGTTTGTGCATGTATAAATTGACTCTAGTCTTTCAGACTGCTGAACAACTTCTGAACTGTGCTCAGCTGCTTTGAATGTTTGTTGACTCTAGAATATCTGAGTATCTCCAAGGTTAGTTGATAACCTTTGCACCCTGTGATCCAGGCTGAATACACCATGGTGCTGCTTAGCTGCTGAATATTTCAGAGACAGCCAAGAAATACACATTTGTACTGCTACTTATCTGCATTTCCAACAACAGCAGCAAATTATTGCACGTAAGTAAACAAAAGGATTAGTCATAAATGCAAAAGTCACTATATCTTTTGGGCATGATAAAGAAAGGGGAGGTGGAGCAGGCATTTTAATGTCTGCCTATACACTGAGTTGTTACTGTGACATAAAAATAAGAAATGTTTAAAATGCAGCTGGTAGCATACTACTACCATCAAGGAATACATTGCTTTCTGTGCTACAGAGCAACAGAGAGGGTGTACACAGAAAGAGGATACTGACCTGCTGTTAAATGGGCAGCATGGACAAGGATTCGAACTCCTGGCTTCAACTCAAAATGGACCAGGTTTTGGTTCAGTTTCTGGATCAGTCTTTCTGAAATCTGGAAAAAAGGAGAAAAAAAGAAATGCATTTGTTTCTTGGTCATTGGTTCAGATTGCCAATAGGTGGGTAGGAAATGGAGCTGCATGCAAAGCAAAGATTTTGCAGAGACACCAGACTTTCCAAGCACAATTTCCTGTCACCTTACAAAGAGGTAGTTTGTGAAAGCTGAACACATCTTGCCAGTAATATGTCCAGAGTGGTTTGTGTACAGTTGGCAACGACTGATAGCATCAAGCTGCCCTGTCACACCTATGTAGGAGTGGCCCAGCAGCAAAAGGGAATTGGGCCCCAAGGAAACATTGCACCTACACATGGCAGTGTCTGCAGGACCAGCCAGCAACAGCATATCAGTGAATTCCATTTACTATTCAAGCAAAGAGAAACATTTCAATAGTTAACACTCCTTTGCTCATAACAAATAACTTTTTGCCTCTTGAGTGGTTCACTCCATGACCTTAAAGCATGTTCATAATATCATATACCTGAATCACAATGAATAGTTAAAGTCCTTGGCCAAGCTTGCACTTACATTTCAAGTCCTAAAACCAAATTTCATTTCATACATCTTTGAGTTTCAAGCCAACTGCTCCCTAAACCTTAAGTATGTATCAAAACCTGTTCAAATCTGGAAGTTTTTACTGATAACAGAGTGTAGCTTAAACAAAATGCATGTTCCATCTATTCTTATGGGTTACACGCAGAGAGAACATGCTCTTATATTATCTCTTGCATAGGCGAGACATTCCACAGAGCTTTTATATCACTAGATTATCTGGCCATAACTCTGATGACAATAGAGCTGTAGCAGAAATGAAGCAGGTTGTTCCTCCTTAAAGGACAAAACAGAAAAGATGAGCATTTGCTCAGCTAAGACCCCATGAAATCCGTATTTTTACAGTGAAGAAGCCAAGCTTTGGTCCAATCTGTTCCTAAACATTCCTTCTTTTGTCAGTTTGTCACAATATGCAAAAAGCCATTTTCTCTATATTGCTCCTAATTATATTGAAGAAGTTCGCAGCATGTTGCCATTAAAAGCAATAAATCCAGATAGATTAATAAAGGAATGGAAGCCTATAGACACGGTGCTGATAGGTTGTTTTGAGTCTTTGGTTCATTTGCTAGACATTTCATGTATTTTACATTTTCTTACAGCAGTGAACAATTTTCCTATTGAACACAACCAATGTTCTGCATGTTGGTTTATTAGGGAGAAGTGGTTGGAAAACAGCAAAAAAATACCCCCACTGCATAACGTTTAAATGCAGTTGCTGAGAACGTTGTGTTTTTATAGCCATACCAAGATCAAGAGGAACTGTATTCTGGTGCTCACCACTTAATTTAATTTGTTTTAAATAAATCCTTATTCCTTCTTGAAGATTAATGAAAAATTGTCAGAAAAAAGAACATTCCAATAATTTTTACACCATCTTTTTCATGTTCTTCATTTTTGTCTGGTTAAATTATTTCAGTAAATGCTATCCAGATATGATTAGATGTTCCTTGGCTATCATTCATCACAGTATGAGATTTATCTGCCTCTTTTATTTTTTTAACATTCTTAATGGTTCTTTCAATACTCTTGGCTTATATACTTCATTTCTGGCTGCTGATCACTTGAATAGGTGCCTTTGGTCCAATATCAATTTGGCAATAACTCTTACAGGCATTTTATTTATATTTTTTAACATATCTCTTTAAAGTTTACAATTTTTTCATGGGTGCCAGAATGAGCAGTGAATATATTTCTTCCAATAGCAAGAAAAAATACCACCTGCTTACAAAGAGCCATCTGCTGATCTCAGAGCAGCAGGGATGGTGACACAAAGATGTACAGTACATGAGAGAAAGCCTGGGAAGCAAATTATATCCCTCTTTAAGAATTTGAGCATATTAATAACCAAGATTGACGACTATAAAGAGTGCTTCATCTCTAAAACTGGAGCAACAGATGCAGATCGATATGCTGTAAACAGGTACATTAATGGCTCATGTAAATAACAGGAGAAATATCATCCTGGACATTTCTAGTCCCAAACATGACTTGACAGGTCTCCTCCATACCCCTGCAGGAATTACCTTGCTTTGTGCTCTGAGATCCTGATGTTGTTGGGGCAGATGAGCCTCGGAAAAAAAGCAACCACAAGACAGTAAACTGAAGGAAAGAACAACCACACTGTGTCATTCCTCTTCAAATTCAACATTGTAATAGCTGCACAAAATTGTCAGAGAAACAGTAAAGGTAAAAGCTATACATGATGCCTTCTATACATAAAGAGGCTTAATGTGATCTATAACTGAGAACACAGCTAGCAAATGTTTCTGTCTAGTACTGGAGAATGGTTTCATCAAGGATTTGGGCAAGACATGGAAGAATGGGAGAACCTCAAGAAAGTCATCCTGAGAAGGGACCAGAGACTTTGTTGGGCACTAGTGCCTTACAGGAACACTGACATCTCACCTAGCCTACCTAAGGACTCCTGTGGCACAGAGTGAAGAGGGCAAAACAGCAGCACTGGCAGGGGCATTGCAGCGGAGAGTTGCTGTGGCAGCCTCCCAGCAGGAAAGTTGAGTGTGTGAGAGAAAACTCAACCAATATTCTTGTCTGGCGAGCCAATGAAAAGGAGTAATAGGGAGGGAAGAGGCAGTAAGAGTGAAGTAGTAAGAAAAAGAAAGAGAGAAATAGTCACAACTGAAGTTTATTATTAGTGTATTGTATTGCTACCTGATCATGAATAAGGAGCTCATTATGCTACATCCTGTACAAATGCAACTTGGAATAAAATGATTTCTGCCTGAAACCATCAGTAACCTCAGCAGAGGCTTGAAACAGCCATCACTGTTCCAGGACTATATGCAAAATGTCAAAACAGGCAGCAACTGATCAGGCTGCTCAGGGTATACAGCATATTTCCTTGGCTCAATTAATTATATGCTCTCCCAGTGGCTTTTTGGGTGCAGCTTTTTTGCCTGGGTCTTTACAGAATCTGAACAAGTCAAAAAATGTGTAACAGCCTGAGACCTTCAAAAGCACCAGAAGTTTTTATAAGAATAAGGCATCTGCCTTCCTCAGGCAGCTCTGGAGATTCCTGACATGCACTTCTGAGGGAAGAACAGACATGTTTTTAAAATCCCTGCTTGCTTGCTACAATATTTTCATTTCTCTTTATGTGGTAAGTTGGATGGTTTTTGATATAGACATATAGACAGTATAGAAAGAGGGAGAAAAGTGCATTTCTGTTCTCAAAAATATCTGAAATAGAAATCATACACGATGCTTTACAGAAGTCAGTATTTGAGGTCAACAAGTGGGTTACACACAGCTAGAGGGCCAAATTGGGATTGAACGCTGGTCTCCAGAGTTGGACCTGACAATGTTTCTGGTCCTCATGCGGTCCCAAGGGGATCTGTAAACCACAGATCACTCAGGCCACTCACTTTGAGGTTGGAGAATTAGATCTTCTGCCTTTCTTATTCTATCAAGTCTATTTGTAGCTCAGTTATCAGACGTTAACCTAGTTCTGACTCACATAATCTGTTTACAACATTAATAAAGTGTCTTTGAAATAAATCACACAAAAACTGATCTCAGTCATTGAGATAATGAAAAGTTTTCAATTGGTCTTATGCTTCCCTTTATTTCTGCATTCAAAGGGGTACTGTAGATGCATTTTTGTTTAAAAAGCAGATAAAGAAACATAGAAGTGCTTTGGCCTGTTTCACAAATAGCTGTGCAACTCCCGTTGAACAGGTAGACCTTCAGCTTGGGGACAGGTTGCCTTCAGACCTGCCCTTGTTCCCCTCTCACTGCTGGAGATGCAACTAACTCAGCTGAAGACAAAACTTAGAATAGCAACCTTCTAATTTATAGTCTTCACGTGTCTCCCTTGTGAAAATAATTAGCTTTCAGAATTAGTTTTGGTCCTTAACTGAGCCTCATTGACTTTATCTGCTTCATTTGCAGAATTAAGCATGATGTGCAAAAATAATTCAGTAATAGAAACCATTCTTCATGTATCATTTTTCATCAAAGGACACATAATGAATAATAATAACAGTCAATTTGTGAAGGAAAAAAAGAGATTCCAATTTAAAAATGGAACAAAACAAAAATTAATTTGGCTTCTCTTAGCATTTTGTCAGAACTAGGACTGTGAAAGAACCATGTGCACCAAGAAACAGAATTATCACTCAGAAGGGCATTTCCCCATACTTTTATTGAATTTTGAAACCTCTGGTGTAAATTGGTTTAGACTAATTGAATGTGATTCAACTATGCCCGTATGTACCAGCTAAGAATCTAGATAATTTTATAGATACTGTGTAAGGATATCAACTAAAGAGTGCTACACTTCAATTCATAGAGCAAATCGATAAACAACTAGGGAAAGAACTATGCACATCGATTGGTAGAAAGTGACTTGAACCATCATTACAGAAGTGAATCAAGAGTCAGGGCAAATGTGCATTACTTTAAACTGTGCCACTGGCCCTGCATAACCTTGGTTACTTCACATCAGGCCTCTAAAGCTTCCTTGCCTTAGCATTGAAAAGAGCACAATCACTGACTTACAGGGTCCAGCAGGGATTTCTTGAGATCTTTTAATGAATGATGCTAAATTCAAGCTGCTGTGAGTATCCAGAGGTACTGTGAGAGCACAAGGCAGAGGACATTGCTATGGTTACTCTGGGACAAGATATGAACACAGAGAGACCCTGGACATAAAAGCTTTAGATGAACAAAGGTCACCAGAAGGAGTCTTGAGAATCGAGGGCTGCTCTGTACACTGAGCAAAAGATGAAAAGGCGGGAAGGATGATGGCCACACATGGCAGGAGTTAACTCAAAGACACTAAGACAAGATATTTAGACAGCCTCTTCTACGGCACACAAGCAGCTGATCAAGAAAAGCTGGCTAAGGAAAAAAGCCCTTGGTACAAGGTCTTCTGGTTCATGTTATTCCATTCTCTCCCTACCTGCCTTTACTACTTAAATATGGGCCCAACCTTCCCTAAGCACCCACTGGAAGACTTGGGCTGCATACAAAGGTATAGATGTTAAAAAAATCTCTCCTAGTAAACACTAGATGATTTACCCTTCTTCCTGGGATTTATTTTCCAGGACTGATTGTCACCATTTTTGGTAAGATTTGAAGGTGGTCACTGTCATGATCTTGTTGCTAAAATATTTTGGTGACAGGTACAGATGAAATACATCAAAGGAAAGAAAAGTAGTGAAAGTAAATATGCTAAAACCCTAAGGCTTAGGAGGGTGGGTGGGAAAAAATGTATAAAAATAGATAGAAGCTCCATCAGCTACAATGAAGCAGAAGTAAAACTAAACCTGCTTTAAAGAAAGAATCCTAAGACATATACACATACAGGCTTCCTACTCTCTATAGTGTTAAATTCGCCAGAGGTATTTCATCTCCTCAGTTCATTACTGCCCATTTGATATTCAGTCACCCATGTAATTTCCCATCTCTTTGGCTGGATACAGATACTGGCCACAGCTGTGACATGTTGAGCACAGTTGGCTACCAACCAGCTGATGTTGCCATTTGCCAAAGACTCCATCATGCTTGCTACATCGCTGATACCTCTTTTCAGAGGAAAAGAGTAATGGCCTCAAATGGCATTAGCTAGTTGCTCCTACAACTACTTTGCATTCTGCTTTTACAGTTATTTTGAGTGGGCCAGGTAAAAGCATGCAAATGGAGAACTGAAGGGAAACACACCAAAACACTGAAACCTTTACATGACATGAAAACATCACTTTAGAATTCTCATGTTCTGCTTACATCTCATTTGACTAAGAGGAGATACATTTGCTGTGTTTGACAAAAAGCCTCCACTAGCAAAAAATGTGGATGGAAGATAATTTGTGAAATGCATAAATAAAAAAGATAACCCGTTAGAATCTTCCTATTGAGTAAAACCGTACACTGAAATAAATTGAGTAAGCATATCTGTGTATTTGTATCACTGCCCTCTACTGAGTTAAGAGTAGAATATCTTCCCACCATGCATTTATATTGAATAGGATTAGTGCTAAAAATTACTCAAAAATTACTTGAAATGCTACTAATTAGAGGTTTGTCCTTCACTGAAGAGAAAGAATTCAGCGCTTTTGAAGCAGCAGATCTGAATTCTGTAATCGTCACATTCACCAAGCCCATCCATAAAGATTGTGTAACAACTGCATACTGGCCCAAGCGGCCAATGGTGGTTGTGGGTGGCTGTTTTTGCAAGACTTGGGATATTTTAGTTATGTGGCAGTGAGAACATGCAAATCAAACAGCAGCGTTTTACAGCTGCCAATTATTTCTACATTTTTAAGCAGGTTGGTTGTCTGTCCTCAGTTACTATAAAATGGGAAACCAAGTGCTCCAACTGGGGGGAAAAAAAAAGTAAAGTCACAACATTTTGGTCATAGATACAAGACTTTAAATATGCAAAATGCTTTGGGATTCTGCAGGATGAAAGGCCTTTTGATTCTTATAAAGCTGTGAAGAGTAAGCTGTAAGTTTACACTGACTACAGAAAGTGGAGTGGATCGAGCAACCTGAAGTCCTCAGAAATTCTGTAATTTTGTATTAGGTGAAATTGTCCCATGCTGCACATTAAGAAAAATTTCCCAGGCTCGTATGTACTGGGTTTTTTTCAGCTGTAAATAGCAGTTAAACTTTTTAAAAGGTACTTTTGTCTCCCATGGGGAGACTGCATCAGGAATACAGAGTTCACATTTCTAAATGAAATCTGCAAACAGATATGACAATAATTGGTACTGTGTGTACACAGAACAAAATAATAAACCTGGGGCACTTGAATGAGAGTGGTACATCAGCTCAAGGAGAACATGACATCTAACGTCTAACTGCAGTCCCAACAAGAGCATGAGATTTGCACCATGAATGATGATAAATTAGCATTTAATTTAGATAAATAAAAATTCAGTATGCTAAATGCATGCTGAAGACATGCACCACCCTAACGGAAAACTGCATGGAAATGTATATTTGTCAAGCGTGATGTAGAGCCTAGGACAGCTTCCAGTGCCACTATTACTGTACCCAACAATTCATGGCTTACTCTGATTAGATTCATAAAATATGAGTGGCACAGAGTAGTTTAATAGACTTTGACAAATGGGAAACTAAGACCTAGATTTTCAAGGGACACTGGACATCTAGTTGCCTCTGAAGTCAATGGAAACTACATACCTAGAGACCACAGCACGGCTGGACAGAGAGACCCAAAGGTGTGCTAAAGAAGCCAAATGAGTATGTACCAGATAAAACCAGCTTAATCTGCCTCAAGAGAAAACAGTGAGAAAGTAAACCGCCATGGTTGCTAGGTATGTATCACATTTACTGGCAAATGTGAAAGTCCATGAAACCACATGTACCCGTCATTGTTTTACCCATGGCAGCACAACGGTCTGGCTCAGGTGATGAAATACAGCTTGGTTAAGCAAGCTGCCCAAAACCTCACAGATGCTCTGTAAAAGACATGGCTTGCAGCAATTTTGTGAGTTTAATGTGGGGAGATGTAGTCTGAATTCCCTCTTCCGCTACTGTTTCTATCACTTTCCCCTTCTTCCCACTCCAATCAGCTGTCCTTAGCTTTGCTTGCTCTAGCTAATGAAGGTTAGCATGCACCACCTACACGATTTACATGGCTTCTGCCTTTCAAACCCAGGCTGGATGAGCAGAACATCAGGACTGCCAGGTGTCCCTTGCCTCTCTTCTGGTACCTGGCATGTGAATATGATGGATTCAGGGTTGTACCACCACATCCATGTCATATGATTGCAACTTTAGGAGGCTCTAACAGGAGGGGAAGAAGAGGAGGGGGCTGTAGCACACTTCATTCTCCTGTGCCTACAGTGTTCATGGTGGGTTTCACGCCCTTCTACGGTATTTCACTCAGTTTCACCAACTTCTGATTTTGAGAATGAGTTAGGTTTTCCCTCCCTTGGGTACTGAAACAAGAGCTTTTGCATAATAGAAACATTAATTTCTGTAACTCTGTCCCACCTGATCTATTCTAACTGCAAGTGTTCCAGGAACAGAAACTATTTGTCACTGTCTCTGGACAGACTCACCATGAGTCTCATGTTGGAGAGTAGCTTCCATGTGTGATATGACACCACGAAAAAAGCAATCTACATAATTGCTTCCTTAAGGAACCTTATTCCATCGCAGTTTGTACAAACTATTTCCACTTTGTTCCTGTACACGTTAAAGATTCTCTTCCAAATTAGAAAAAGTCACACAGAACTATAAATCCTTTGGGCGCGCACCTGCAAACACACAAACACCTTTGAATAGCTTGTTGCTTGCTCACGAACACAAGACAGATTTTTGTTCCTATCAGAAAAGAACACTATACATTATAAAGTACCTAAGAAGCAACTTAAGCTGTCATCAGCAGAAACATCTGCTCCCAGTATTCATCCCAGTGACTTCCAAGCACAGAGAGAAGGTGTTGAATGGACTCTGAAACACTTTGGGAAAGGGATAGTGAAGGATCACAGGCCAAATGGATGACAAAACAGGAACAGTATCAGAATACACTTCAGACCTGAAGGCAGAAACAGATGTTTGGGCCCTCCTTAGGCAGTTCCCACTGAAAACAATGCCATTTTCTAGTAGAGTAATTAGGAAGGGGAAAGCAGTACCCACAGACTAGTAAGAAAAACATTCTGATCATCCTGATGGGAGCCAGGGAGATACTTCTCCACAAGAAACAGCTGGCTGAAAATGGCAAATAGTTTCTGGCTCTTCAAAGGTTACCATTTGGACCCTGCAGGATGCCAGAGAAGCTGCTGGAGTCCCACTGAAAATGACATTTCTTCTTGTCCATAAAAAGGGTCAGGAGTGCACTGTCAGGGCTTCCTTTCCCACAGCCACAGAGACCCCATTTTTACAGGGGGATAAAAGAAAAGGACAAAGAGAGGGAGTAATTGGCAAAACACAATAAGCTGCTGAGTGCCAGAGGGGAGCTGGGTCAGATATAAATTTGAAAGTTTATGGACTGGCTTCCTTGCCAATTTGTGATGAATGAAAAAAGAAGGGGGATGAAGGAGAAAAGGGAGGAAAGGTTTTGTGGAGCAGTAAATCTCCATCTTTTTTGTTTATTACATGGGTGGTGAAAATTGCAGAGGAAACTAATTTGTCAAAAAAAGAAAAGATGATTGCTAAGGATGCTGAGCAAGGGAAAGTTTAACAATCTGGGTGACCTAGTGGTTTCAGGCCCACAGCTAAGTTAACAAGGCCTTAGACTGCTGCAAGAGGCAGTTGCAACTGCCAGTAACAGGTCAGGCAGTTGAAAAGGCTGCTAGAAAACAAGAATACAAGGAGTGGAAGATATTGTTGATAGATGCACTGATGGGAAGACTTCACTTATTCACAAATCGAGGGACAAACCCAAACAGAAGTGCTAAACCCCTTGTGCCATACAGTGGAGCAGCAGGCATCCAGGAATGCTGAGGATTTCACCATAGCACTGATGCTGGTATTTGTGAGCTGACAACACCCTCTACACCAATGTTCATATAGCTCGTACCGACATGGGGCATGTCTGCTTGAGCCACAGACATACTGTATGGAGAGGAAGAGGTAGGGTGGTGCTTCACCCACAGTTAGTTATCTTTGCCCCTGGAATCTGAAGTAATAAGCTGAGAGATATTTCAGGATTTTTGGCCAGCATAGCGTTTCATCTTTTAGTCACAATCATGCTAGGGTCACCTGGTGGGCAGGACCTTTGAGGCCTGCAGGGAGATACAGTCCTCCAGTTGTCATAGCCTGCTTCAGCCTTGCACAGAGAAAACAATTTATAGTGGCTGAACCCCACTGCCAGCATCATGAAGAGGACAGGCAGATAATCCAACCCCATCCCTGTGCCTTAAAGTAGCGAAGTTCTGACCTGCACAGGTCTACCACCCAGCTCTGTCCTCCAGTGCTTTCTAAACTCTTGACAGCCTCATAAAGTTTGGCTTATGAGGCTACTCCGGTTCCTGTGGGCAGGAATCATCCCCTGAATCCTTCCTGCTTTTTTTCTACTTCCATGAAGTAGAACAGAACTTCTAAGAGGAGAGACATGGTATCATGCAAATTTATGTCAATTTAACATTATTGAGGAATCCAAATGGAGTCTCAGCTTCTAAATACAGCTCCAAAGTGTTTGGGCAGAGTAAAAAAAAAACAAACAAACAAATCCAACAACAAAAAAACAACAAAAAAACCCAAAAAGAGGCTGTAGCAGATACCACAGTCATTACATAGATGCCGATGAATCAGATGCATTTATACCACAAGTACTTGTTCTAACCTGCCTTGGAAATCCCATATATATATATATATATATATAAAAAAGTATATATACACAGTTGGACACAAATAGATAAATATACACTTATCCAAGTAATGGACACAATACCTGCTCTAGGTCTGCTGCCGTTCTTTTACTTTCTCCTGTGGCATCTTGATATGGTAAAATGAAGAGTTCAGCAGAGGTGGGCAGACCAGGGAGCACTGCGACCAGAATATGCTTGCTTGAAATACCTGTTGCCTGATACACAGACAAATAATGAACAGATAAAGAGTGGGGATGGCACTGAACACTGAGAGCTTCTTTGCTCAGGCATCACAGTACATATACAAATTATGTAGGGTATATCTGGTACAACAGGGAGAAACTTGTTACAATCCACTGCAGGTAAAAAGTCAGGGATTGATAATTTCCTGATCTAAGCTATTTTACGAATGTTCTCCAGTATAATAGGCAGGGTCCTAAGGCAATAGCGATAATCAAACATGTGCTAAAAGGAGCTCCTATATAACAGTTGCATATGGCACAATTTGCTTTGTCTAAATTTAGCTGCCTTAAAGTTATGACTATCCCAAGTTAGTCCCTGAGGTTCTTCATTTAGTCAGTGGTAAGAAGCTGCAAGTTAAGGGCCCAGTATATGGGCAGAACTGCACTCTGGAGGTGTGATTAGCCAAAACATTTTAAAAGCCATGTGGAGACTCAGGGAGGGAGAAGATGATGAACCAAATTTGAAACCCAAAAGCCAAACAAATTCTTATAGCTCACATCCTGAGTCAACTCCAAAAGACTTTTTTTGTTGTTGTTTTGTTTGTGCATGTGTTTTGTTTTGTTAGGTGTTACAGATTGTATTAATGTGCAGATTTGTATTTTTTTTTTGTCCTGTTGCCTGAAAATCTTAAGCAACCAGTTAAAACTCAAATCTCCCTTTGGCATAAGTTAGCCAAAATTCAAAGTACCCCGCAGGCATCGTTATTAGGGTCATCTCTGGTCATGGGTTTCAGCTGCTGTTACCATGACATTACCCAGTCAGACTGCAGCGTTATTCTCCAGAAAAGAAGCTAGTGTGTCCTTCAGAAGGTTTCGTGAGCCAAAAGAAGGCGAAACATAGTTTGCTGAATCTTCCTCCATTGCCTTTTTGTGTTCTGGATTATCCAGCAAATGTATTTAAATCTCAAGGGTATTTTAATTTAAACCTTAAGTTTTGAGGTGCTGAATTTAGCAGGTCACTTTTAAAGGAGTAAAAAAAGTGCCCTCAGGTATGAGGGACAGTCCACAGCAGCCTGACGCAGCACAGAGACTCCCCTGCAGCCAGGACCTGCAGCCCTCTCACACAGTAACTGGACCTAAACCACAGGAATTCTCCCTGGTAGTTCAGGAGGAAAGACGTGGAGCAGCTGCTCATTGAAGGAAATTATGGATGGAGGATAAGGAGTCAGCAAAAACTGATTAGAAATCACTAGTACTTGAGCTAATTCTGTGGCTATCCCACGCATGACTGCTGACAGTCCAGGGAATACCCTGTGGAGCTATAAAAACTGAATGCTTCCCCTCCACTGCACAGCAAGGAAAAACCCCTCCACTGCTCACCAAGGAAAAACGTGGGTTTGTTGCTGTTGTCTTTTTTTTTTTTTTTTAATATGGATTTAGAAAAAAAACAACTGTAGCAATGTAAAGATCTCACATTCTTGACAAGTATTCTGTGAAGCCAGGGACTGCATTATTTGTGCTGGCCTAACAATTTGTTCTACGATGTCAAGAAAAAGACACAGGATTACTGGTTAATGAAAAGTGTTCGTTTTTAGAGTCTGGCAATGATTTTTTTTTTCTTTCTTCCCCTCCTTCCCCCCCCAGAAGCTTTTGGCTGATCTACTCAATTCATTCTTGACTTCATCAAAAGTGGGAGACAGGACTCAGAAAATCAATGACGTGAGCAAATAATTATGATCATATATACAAAATAAGATATTCTGTGATAATATGAAAATATCCTTACTCTAGAAAGAAGCTGAGATTTTACTACAGAATTATAAATTCTTATGCAGAATTTTTATCCAAGACTATGGTACTCTGTAGTAAGAGTGTAATACTTTAATAAAAGTTCATAAATATTCTATAGCACAGCTATAATTTCCTATTGAATTATTCAGTTATTCAAATAATTTTAATACAGTTTACTTAATTTCTGTATAAATCTATCTGTTTTTTCTTTATTTTTTACAGAAACCTCTCACAAAGGCTTGTTTAAGGTGAATCATTTAGCTATGTAAAGAGGGATAATTAGCTATCAATTTTTTATGCTTTTTTAATTCAAACAACAAAAAGATTTTGTGTTTTCACTGCTCTGCTTTTGGAATGTAGCCTTGGTACTGTAGTTTTACAATCCTTTTTTTTTAATGGCTTGATTTTGTTTTATTGACTTGTTTATATTCTGAAAATTCATCCTGAAGATAAATGGATCCTTGAACACTTGTTACAGACATACATAAGTCAGAAAAACCACGTCCAGAAAACATGTTCTTTTTTTTCCTTTCCTCCTCTCCTCCTGTCTTTTGAGGAAATTGAAGAAAAAAATCTCAGAAACAATCCAGACAAGTTTGTGTGATTAGTGCACAGTGTTTTTCCAGTCATTTTAAACACAGAGGATGCTATGAATGAACATATAAGCTTGCTAATATCATCTACAAGCCTTGTAACCTTTCAAAATCTGAGTATCTTTATTTTTTTAAAAAAGTAGAAACCCTGTTTCAAATGGTTCCTTTCACTGTTTTTCTGCTGAGCTGAGAAACCTCAACTGTTGTCTCTAACTTTTCTTAGCCTCTCAGTTTGAAATCCAAATCTTCAGCCACACAAGTATATTTTTATGACATCCTGTTCCTCCGTTAAAGGCGGCACTTCAGAGCTTCTCCACAGCGTTGACGGGAGAACCAGCATCCAATCCTGACCCGTGAACCTCATGCTATGTGAAAGACATAAAGCACTTACTGTGGTCTTCTTCTCTGTAGTAAAAATTGTTTTCTTTTTAGTCTCCTAAGTTTCCTGCAGTGTATTTGTAATTCCATTAGAACAGCACTACTTTACACTGCTGTATAAGAATAGCAGTAAAAGAAGTAAGAATTCTTTGCAGCTGTAAAGGCATTTGTACAGCTATAGGCAGGTATAAGTAATTAGTTTTCTATATGGCCTTTTCTCAGAAATATTCCACATAATCCACTGTCATTAAAAAGAATAAACTGAAGGCTGACTCTGAGCACCAGATTGTCATAGCATGGGACAGTTTCAGCTGTCTAAAATTTAGGATTCTGGCCTCAAACACCAGTCTAGTCTCCTTTTATAGCTAGTAGAAACAGAGAGACACCTTGAGAGAACAGCTGATCCAGTTGGAACATAAAGCAGGACCACTGCAATGCAGGTTGTGCACATTGCTTACCTCCACCACAGCTCTCTTGACTACTCTGCCAATGTCCCTCCTCCACTCTGGGATATCTGGGTTGTAGTCATCCAGGTCTGGAGAGAATGATAACCGCAGGGACTGAAATTGCTCTGTAGATACAATGACATGGTGGTGAGTAAAGAATGAAATGCCTCAGTGCCAAACGAGCGGGCAGAACCTAGTGAAACCTGCTGCAGCTCACATTTTGCTTAATCAGTCTGCAGGTGAGGCACAGACTGTCAGAGAATCCAGCAGTGTGTCTGAGAGGTCTGGAGAATCTGAGAGATTCACTGCTCCAGTGTCACAGAACTGGAAAAGGTGATCAGCCTTTATTTTAGTGGGTGACTACCACTGGAAAAGGAGCTGTGTGGGGAATGTAAACGAAATGCTACCTTAATCTTGACTTCTGAAGCAGGCATGCCCTGTGAAAGAAGTTGTGATTGTACTCTCATAGACATGCCCCAAACACTTGAAAGTTAATTGGAAGGGGACAGGGATAAAGCTGGGGAGAGAACTAGCCTTGGAAAATGTACTTCTTAATCCCTGTTGCTGTTAACAGAGATGCCCACACTGATCACTACGACCACGTGTTTAGCACAAACAGCTAAAACTGGGATTCTCAGTGGTTCTCAGGCTCCATTTACACTGTATATTTGTGTGCCCTAACTTCTTCTGAGGCCTGAGTACAATATCAAGCCAGTACAGATTTCTGTACAGAACTGCAGCACAGCATTGACTTATCTTTCATATTAAGCAGCTTTTGCATGAGTTAAGAGGCCTCTACCAGCCAAGAAGGGGGAAAACCAGCTCCCAAAATGACCTAACATTTTGACAATCATGTAGGGTGACCAAATAGTGATAAAGCAGGTGCAGGGGGCTCTGGGAAGGAGATCAATGTTCTGCAGTCATCACAGTTTGGACTAATGTCAGTCAGTGGCCTTCAGAGATGTTATGCTGAATGGATAACACTGGAACTGAGTTTATAATCTCACTCAAAGCATCCTGGAATAAAGACCACACGTTGCTGCCAGCTAACCTGGCTCTCTAGGTCTTGAATATGGAGACTCCTATGTGAAATGAAGGCAGAAGAACTCACCATACACAGCAATAGTCTTTGTGTCCTGAAGAATTGTGTTTCCCGCTGAAACCTGAACGGTAATGGTGTTCATCCCTTCCACAGAGAATGTGAATGTGATGCTCCCTTCCAATGTGATCAGCGGCTGCAAGTATATCAGAAAAGGAGAAATTAAAGCAATTTGGCTAGAAAGGAAAAGCAAAAATGAATTTGGCGCTCTGGCCTGTCGGGATGGTTTGTGGAGTTAGTTTCAACTTGGAAACTTAAGACCTAGAAAGGCTGCCATGACACGGAAGCCAATTTTCCAGAGAAGACCCAGCAATCCAGATGGGGATGTCCTCCTGAAGCTCAGAGTAAAGTACCTATAATTTCCAAAGGAACTAAGTTTTAAGATATCCCTGTATTTCTCTCCCACCTAGCATGCTGGCTGATCTGGATCCCATGTTCAAGCGTCCATCTTTGCTGCACTCCCCAGAGAGGTCCAGATCCTAATACAAGGGCCTACAAGACTCACTGCTCAGGTATCACACTCCTTAGAGATCTAGCTGTGATTTGTTTCAGGTGACTCAAGGAGGTTTTGAGAGAACCAGGAGGCAAATTAAGATGGCCCAGTTTTTCTCCCATGTTACCCTTAGACATGGAGATGTTATTTTTGGAAAGTGATGGTGTTCAGAGAGGACACAAACCCCCTCAGCTTGCTTCACTCTGCAACCAGTTTATCAACAAGTTGTGTCCCCTTTCAGCAGTCTCTTCCCTACCTTCTCTTTTCACTTATTAATGAACTCTGGCTGAGATCTTCAAAGCACCCAGTATTAAGTCAAACTCTGTTGCCATTGTAGTCTGTAGTAAAACTCTCACTTCAATGAGAACAGCGCTAGACGGACCCTGATCACTTAAGAGCTTAGCAGATCAGAAAGAAGGTTAAAAAGTGACAATTACAACCTGTAAGTACCTCTAGAGGGAGATGATTTCTGATAGTACAGACAATTCTTTAATCTACACACAAAGGTAGCTTGAAACCGAAGCTAGATAAATTCAGACTACAAACACAGCCTATGTGTTCAACGCTCGGCATAATTAACTGTAGGGAAATAGTTGGGGGAGAGGGTAAAAAAACCCGAGCAGTGTATTCTCCATCATCTGAGGGAAATTATTAATGCAAAACAACAACAAAAAGTCATGTTCTGCCTTAATCACAAAGAGTTAAATAAAGCAGAAGGTACTGATGAAACCTTTTGACCTGCATTATAGAGAAGATCACCACTTGTGGTTGAAGGTCACCCTTGGTTCTAAAAAATTTGTGAAAATCTCTCCCCTTAGAAACTAATTAGGGTCTCTGGGTACTTCAGCCACAAAGATACATAAAATAACAGTTGTAATGCCCATGCAGATTTACCAACACTGCAAGCACAGAGGCAGCAGAATGCAGTGCATGCTGGTTTTGTATCTGAGCCGAGCCCAGAGGCAGGGAGGTGTGTTGGGAACCATTTATCCACTAGTAGCACATGATAATAAGGTCTTCATGCACACGTGGTTTAGCATAGACTGTGATGGCTCAGTATTGGGCTCAGCACATTTAAAGGGAGGCATAGAACTGATGGCAGTCTCTTCCCTTGTTAGTCACCAGAGAAAGGAGGTTTAAACTCTCGGGCTATGTTAAGTCAGTTCCAGATACAAGAACAACTTCAGTTTGAAAGGTTATTATCCTAAAAAGAATCCAAACCCATAAGGTGTTTTTTTGTTGTTGTTATTGAACAATGGAGAGTAGGGGAAAACACAGTAATTCTGGATTTTTGTTCACTACATCCATTTTGGATGTAAATACAGGGACAAAGCTATTGGCAATTTGCATGAAATGGCAAGAAACCCTACAGCTAAGTCTCAGCAACAACCACAAAGCAGTTTTACATTTCACTGACGGTATGTCACAGAACCACCAGTCTCCCGGTTTCTGGTTTATAATTTTCTTGCTTGTGTGACTATTCAGAAGCATTCCCAGATCCCTCCCTCCGTCCTCAGAGGGCTTCTCCAGGATTATATTGATTTCAGTCCATAAGGAATACAAACCTCTGTGTTGTTCCCAAACCACCAGACATAAGTAAGTGTTCCCACTTGGCTTGGCCACAGTACCGCCGTGGCATTGACCTCCTTGTTCTTTGTGGTGACAAATGGTAGGGCTAAGTGAACATGTTCCAAGGGGCCTGCAGAGACAGAAGCAAGAAGTGAGTCCCCCTTCCGTCAGAAATGTCAGCCTGAGGGGATATCCATTGGTTTAGGGGGGAGAAGTCCTCCAAATCACTGTCAGGCATGCCAGTTAATATTTCTGCTTGGTGCCATTTCTAAAGGCTGGCTTAAATCTGTTCCTCAGAGAGCAGGAGTTACCCATGTACCTGAGGCTGAAAAAGCTGGACTCTCTACTGCACAAATGGCATAAACTCAGGGACTTTATATGCAACTTCACCAAAAGAGGCAGAGCTTTGTTACATGAATATGGCCTTCACTGGGAAGACATAAGAATGTGCAGGGCAAGTGGCTTCAGTGGATATGAGGCATCTCTGCTGCTGCAAACTGCTATGATATGGTGAACTTCAGCAGTGGTGTATCCATTTATGTCAGCTGAAACTCTATCTGAAGGCAAGCTATTCACCAAGCGTCTTCATTTAAATGTTACCTTATAATACCTCCTTTTCCTCAATAACTTCTTTTATTTCTTTAGTATAAACAGAATATAATTCATTCAACAAGTGACATTATGCCCAGGGTTACACATTTCCCATCTTCTGGAGACAGATGGGCCTTTGTTGTTACATCTTGTCCTAGAGATTATTTTTTTAAAATGTGTTCTGACTGTTCACTTAGAGAACAAAGCATCTGTCCTGAGAGTGACAGAGAAAGAAAGAGAAAGAAACGCCAGGTGACATGGGGACATGGATTTCTTAAATAAATGAAGACCACATCTACATGTACTACATCTGCAAGCTCCCTACTCATCAGAAGCAGAGACCACAGCCTGGGAGGATTGATTGTCCTTATGGAGCTCAGATACGAGAGGGTTTTATGTATTTCAGGAGAGGAATTTCCAGGACATAACCCATGCAGATATCACCATTTACACCTTACTTTTCAAGCTAAAGGAACACCACACATTTTGGAGCAAGCACCTTGTACCCTACACATCTCACACAGGCAGAGAGAGAAATATGAAAAAAATATCCCAAATCAAACTGTATAAATAACATCAGAATAAACAAGGGCCAGTGTTCCTGACTTATTAGCAAAATGTATCTTTCTCTGGGCTGTAGACACAGCCGTTGCTTAACCTGAAGCAGCCCAGTTAAGACTAATCAAAGCCTGCTATAGACCAGACCACAGTGCATTTTTCCTTTTAGAATCAGCAGTCAACAATCTTCTTGAAAATTCAAGAGAAGCCAGAATTTCACCCTTATAATCTTAACAGCATTCCCCTGCTCAGATATATTTCTGTGACTGGGCTGCACCTGCTTTCAGCACGACGCAGAGACCTGAAAAACAGCAGCTTCTCAGGTTAAATATTTTGCAACTCTGGTGTTCTTTGGGATGTTTGCCAAATGCCCAGTGTCAGCACAGCCCTTTAAATGAACAAATGTCCTAACACCAGATTTGGTGACAGCAGCGACAATGGAGCCCATGTAAAGTCTAATATACTCCAACATAACTGCATAGCTACTCTGAGCACATCTCAAATGACCCTGCACTGCAGAGAGTGCCCCAGTACCTCCTTGGACCTCCACCATATGCCTGCTAGGAAAGAACATGACAGAATGGCTCCAGGAAGCCAATTCTGCTTGAGTGCTGTGCGTGTAGCTGGGTCAGCGGCTGAAGTGCCGAACTACTGTCTGGCCAGCAGATGGCGATAGCTCACTCTCGATAGGCCCTCGGCTTGGTACCGCTTTCTGCCAGGGAAGTTTGAAAAGCGTTCAAGAGAATTAATTTCTGAGCTTCGTGCAGGACCGTGGAGACTACAGACCTTCACCTGCCCTAGGAAAAACTGTGTACAAGACCAAGACAATAGGAAGGGAGAAGCTTCCCAAAAGGTTCCCTTGGGTAGGGGAGTTATTCTGAAGCGTTCAGGAAAATGCATAACTATCCAGGGGAAAATTCTGACCTGTCAGGACAGTTCAGAGACAGCCTGTTGGCTAGAGAAACAGTTTATATACAATTTACTGTACATCCACCCCAAAATACTTCTACCTCACAATAGTCTGTGGTTTTGAATGCCTGGACCAACTACTATGCACTGGCCCCGTGGCTGCAGAAGGATGAGAGCACAACACAGAGGCTTTACGCTCATCTTAGAGATCACAAGCACTGTGATTCAGTGCCTGCAGTTTTCCCCTCAGCACATCTGCTGGCCACAGGTAGGGAAGGGTGCTGGAATGCCCAGACAGGCTATATGTGCTCATATATTAACTCCGTAGCAAGGGGTCACACAGTTCATAGCCCTTCCTGAAACTCTCTGGATGTTCAGGCTGCACACTGCTTTTCTGTGGGTCTTAGCAGCGTAAGGTGTGCGTCTATTGTAAGGACAGATATTTTTACAAAACTTCCCAAAGGCCAAGCTTATACTCCACAAGCAGAATACTCAGCAGAGAGCTGAGTAGCAATGCAAGCATTTAAATAGGATTTAGAAGCTTTTGTAAATCTGTATGTTAGGCTCTGGAGGGGACTGGATTTACTGTGCAACTCTGTACTCAGCAAATCTAATGCTACTCTGAGTAGCACCACGCTCAGTCTGCAACCTGTTTTGAAGTCCCTAATTCTTATCATGTAGAGAAAAATGAGACATATCCCTTAGAGTGTCACTTCTCCAGGGGGTCAGACACGTATAATCTGGGACTGGCTGCAATAATCATGCAGTATTTAAGTCCTGTGCTGGCATTACTTACACAAAACACAGAAACGTACACTATCAGCTGCTAAGTCACATGAATTTATCTGAATATTGCTTATTTCTCATACTGCTTAAACAATCAAAATAATTCTTAAGCTTTTAATGTCTCAAGAAAATGGATTAAAACAGCTCCTGCTTCTCTAGTGCTCCCTCATAAACCCCCAGTGTTCCACAGCTACACCTCCCACTGCTCCCATCTGTTGATATGATGGTGCACCATTAAAGAGCTGCCCTCTTCCCCTGAAGAGGCAGCTGCTTTCATGCTGTATGAACTACAAAACTAGAGTTAAAGTGTATGGAATGTGCTGAATTATCCAGAAAGTATATGGAGTTAATTTGGTACAGGGTATGTGGTATTTCTGTAAGCATAACTTTAAGTTTTGGAATTTCCTGGTTTTTTACAGTAAATCTGGCACAGAGGCACACAGCTGAAAACACAAATAAGCCACAAAAAAACCACCCCACTGTATAAAGAAAATGATGGCTCCACACAAAATCCATTTGGTATGTTACAAAATTTCAGTAACAGGTTGACCCTTTGTGTTCATAACCATGTCTGAGAATAAATATGAAAGAACACATTGCTGGTTTTATGTAAGGACTTGAGATACATTTCAATTGTAAATAGAGCCAGCTGAAGTATAGAAAAGATTAAAAAGAATAGCAGAAAAGCAATGTGAAGATAATATTTTTTCTTGAAATACTCTTTAACACCAAGATTTTGGTTCCTATGACAACAGGAAGACTGAAATACACTGGTTTCCATTCCAGAGGTGGTTGCATTTCATTAGAGGGCAAAACACATGTACAAAGTAAAAGTCAAGGCTTTTAAAAGTGATTAAAGATCCTGGATGTCTTTGTATTTCTGGAATTGTAAACACGCTAATGAAGGTGCATTCAGAAAGGGCTGGAGACTCCTTTGATATGTCCCAAGGTAGAATACCCAAAATCAGAGGTGGAACATGTCACTATTGCCTGTGGCTCCCCTCCGTCTGGAGTCCTTTGTTGGAGGACAAACATTATAGCCCAACACGCTGCTTCCAGCTGCAAAGCCCCAAATGTTGTCTGTAAGAACAAGTAATAATTATTTAAAGAACAACAGAAGCTAACAATGAATATGAACATACATACATGTTACATGCAGGTAGAGGACAGCGTTGTCAGAACCCAGGCTATTTTCCACCACCACAGCCACTCGGAATATGCCCACGTTCTGGTAGATGTGCTTGATCCCATCTTCAGTCGAGCTGAGATTGGCATACGACACAGCAATGCCGTCTCCAAAATCCACCTGAATGAGGGATCTCTGGAGGTCTCCCTGTGGTGATAGTAAAGACAAAGGGTCAGAAAAGACTCTGCTTTTCTTTTGAGAGACTGGATCAGTGCAATGACCTAGACCAACCAGAGGACAGTTGCAAGGTCTGATGTTACCAGAGGAAAGGTGGTCACTTCATCAACTTCCTCAGCAGTCAGTGAAGAAAAAGTTGCACCCTCTTGAAGGTGACTCAGCTGCACTGTGAAGCTGTCCTCCAAGGTGTGTGCTGTAGCCCTGCTTTCCCAAACATCAGGGGGACCAGAGGATCTTCTAGAAAATATGCTGGCTCCTTCCCCTAAGTTTTCTTATAGGGAGGAACAGAGTTGTAGTGGGGAATGGTGTTCACCTCAGTAAGTGCTAAGGACATGGGTAGCTATTGAGATTGCCTCAGGAGTCCTTGGAATGACTCACACAGTGAGCTTTTGTATCTTGTGTCTGAGGTGCTGACCAAGATCTTATGGGTCAGGATTAAAGTGAGGGCAGGGACAGGTGACATAGGAGGGGTCTGTCTGCAACAGGGCACCGGGCCAGGAAGGCCGAGCAGGTGAGGCCCTCTATAGACAGATAGGAGCTGCCTCACACTCAAAAGCCCTGGTCCTCATGAGGAACTTCAACCACCCTGATACCTGTTGGAGGGACAACACAACAGGGCATAAACAATCCAGGAGGTTCCTGGAATAATTTGATGATAACTTCCTTCTCCAAGTGATACAGGAACCAACAAGGCGAGGTGCTACACTGGACCTGCCTCTCACCAACAAGGAGAGGCTCGTGGGGAATGTGAAGCTCAAGGGCAGCCTGGGCTCCAGTGACCATGAAATGGTGGCCCTTAGGGCAGCGAGGGGGGTGCACAGCAGGCTCACTGCCCTGGGCTTCAGGAGAGCGGGCTTTGGCCTCTTCAGGGATCTCTTGGTAGCCTACCACGGGACAAAGCCCTGGAGGGAAGAGGGGCCCGAGAAAACTGGTTAATATTCAAGGATCACCTTTTCGAAGCTCAGGAGTGATGTGTCCAAACAAAGAGGAAGTCAGGCAAAAATGCCAGGAGGCCTGCATGGATGAACAAGCAGCTCCTGGATAAACGTAAACACAAAAAGGAAGGCTACAGAAAATAAAGAGGTCACTGATGACAGCCAACATGGCTTCACTAAAGGCAAATAGTGTCTGACAAATTTGGTGGCCTCCTGTGATGGGATTACAGCATTGGCAGATGAGCAACTGATGTCATCTGCCTGGACTTGTGCAAAGCATTTGACACTGTCCTGCATGACATCCTTGTCTCTAAACTGGAGACACACAGATTTGATGGGTGGACCACTTGGTGGATAAGGGATTGGCTGGATGGTCACACTCAAACAGTTGCAGTCAACGGCTTGATGCCCAAGTAGAGACCAGTGCTGAGAGGCATGCCTCAGGGGCCGGTGTGGGGCCAGCACTGCTGAACATCTTTGTCAGCACCACGGACACCGGCACCGAGTGCACCTCAGCAAGTTTGCTGATGACACCAAGCTCTGTGGTGTGGTGGGCACGCTGGAGGGAAGGGAGGCCTTCCAGAGTGACCTTGACAGGCTTGAGAGGTGGCCCCGTGCAAACCTCATGAAGTTCAGCAAGGCCAAGTGCAAAGTGCTGCACCTGGGTTGGGACAACTCCCAGTATCAATATACAGGCTGGGCAGAGAATGGATTGAGAGCAGCCCTGAGGAGAAGGACTTGGGGGTGTTGGTGGATGAGAAGCTCAACACAACCCAGCAATATGCACTTGCAGCCCAGAAAGCCAACTGTATCATGGGCTGCATCAAAAGAAGCATGACCAGCAGGTCAAGGGAGGTGGCTCTCTCCCTCAGCTCTGGGGAGACCCTACCTGCTGTACTGTGTCCATCTGGAGCCCCCAACATCAGAAGGACACAGGCCTGTTGGAATGAGTCCAGAGGAGGGCCATGAAAATGGGTGGAGGGCTGGAGCACCTCTCCTATGAAGACAGGCTGAGACAGTTGGTGTTGTTCAGCCTGGAGAAGAAAAGGCACCAAGGAGACCTTATAGCAGCCTTCCAGTACCTTAAGGGCCTACAAGAAAGCTGGAAAGGGACTTTTTACAAGGGCGTGTAGGGACAGGACAAGGGGTAATGGCTTTAAAGTGGAAGAGGGTAGATTTAGATTAGATATTGGGAAGAAATTCTTCACTGTGAGAGTGATGAGGCACTGGCACAGGCTGCCCAGAGAATCTGTGGGTGCCCCATCCCTGGCAGTGTTCAAGGCCAGGCTGGATGGGGCTCTGAGCAACCTGGTCTGGTGAAAGGTGTCCCTGCCCGTGGCAGGGGGTTGGAACTAGACTATCTTTAAGGTCCCTTCCAACCCAAACCATTCTAGGATGATTCTATGATTCAAAACCATAAAAACCAGGAAGATAAGAGACATTCTCAGGGAAGGGTCAACTATATCGAAGCGGTGTTTTGTCAAAAGAACTGCTTCAGCCTCATATGATAACAAGAGCTTACAGCAGCTTAAGACTTGCTCAGTGGCCTAATTTAAAATGAGCTGGACTTGTATACATTTCAGAACAGCTACCAACACTATTGACACTAAGTGGGATATTTGGTGCTTGCCTTAGAAGGGAAGGGCTAATAAATTGACAGAGCTGATTAAAGTCTTCTCCTCTTGCCTAGAGATTATCCCAGCAAAGTAGGTTTGTGGTATAACTCAGACTGCCACTTTGTTACATTAGTCTCCTGGGCTGCTAATCTAGCACGTTTCAGAATTGTTACAATAAATTACAATAAATAGATAATTAAATAAAAAGCCCATTTGGGAAACAAACAAACAAAACCTTAGAGCAAACCAAAAGCCAAAGATACCAGGGATCTGTATTCTCCATGACAGAACAGGGATCCGCTAATGAGAAACAATCCTGAAACAGGTTTTAAACTTCCACTCCTGAAACAAGTCCAGCTTGGTGCATGCAGCATTGTCAAACTCTACGTCAATCACCCAACCCAAAAAGGCTTTTGAAACCTTTTTTCAAAATGCAATGTAATTTCCTTACCAATAAAAAGCAATTAAAATATTTTTTTGGTTGCAAACCTGTTTAAAAGACGGAAAAGTGAGTCATGCTTCCATATAAAAAAATCCATATATCCTATGTCATACACACTAGAAACAGTTGTAAGATTTTCTCACCTCACAGTGCAGTGACATGCCTATGGTAAGGGCAGTTTCTGACAGCCAGATAGTTACACAGCCCACACTGACCTGTATAACAACTGTGGCTGCTAAAGATCCTCTCCCTTTCAGGTAAGATGCAAGTACCTTGTCTTAACTTTAAGCATTCTCATGCCTTTGGAAAGTCTCCCTCTGTGGCTCTGCGTGATGCTTACGGTGGGTACGTTCATGCTGGCTGGCTGTTGCTATGCAGCAGCTCGCTCCACAGCCTGGCACGCTGAAGCAGCTGCTGCTGTCTGGAAGAATGCTGGTAAATTAATAGCCGAGGGCAGTTCATAAAATTGGCTGAAAGGACATTTAATTTACTTTGGTTTCCTTTTCCTTTTTTTTTCTGTGGTGGTTGTTGTTGTTGCTTTTCTTTTCCCTTGAGAAAGAAACAGCCCTCTGGATTCCCAACTGGCATGAAAGGTACCCATGTAAACCATTGGTGTCAGGCAGGTTTCCACATCAGAAAGGGAAATGTGTGTGTGTGTGACTATGGGAGGGAATTGCAACATAAGCTTTATATTCCTCATGGTCTCTCAGTCTTTTTATAAACTGTTGTGAAAGCAGAAATAGCAGAAGATCGCCTGAATGGAAAGCAGAATGAGTAGAGCTATACCTGGAGATGGCTTCCAAATGGATGAGACAAAAATAACTGTGTTGCTCTGTTCTGGAGGACCCCAGAGAGAAGGATGTGGCAGGGAAAAGACATCCCTTGATGGAGGCACATGTTTGCGTATTCTCACACATACCTCGTGCCATTTCCCTCCTGGTGTCCTGAAGGTGAAGACAACCACTCCCTGTTCACTTGAGAGAACCAGTGAGGGCAAAGGAACCCTGAGGTGCTGAGGCATTTACTGAGAAAACCAACATGAGTATCCTTTTAGAAAGAAACATGAGGGTCTCGCATGTTAAATCAGCTCCAAGGTTGCCCTTGGGTAGTTCTTAACTAAGTTTCTCCAAGTAATTAACTCGGAAACATCTGGAGTTTTCAATCTGGAGTTGACATATTGTCAAACCTAAGAAAGGTGCTTGAGCAATGCAAACTAGTAAGGCCTCCACTCAGCAAAGATCTTAGCAAATTCCCCATTGGATGCTTTACTAGGAGTTTAAGCACCTGCTTACCTTCTTCTTTGACACACCAATCACTGAGACAAGAGCTCCTACCTGCGTTAGAAGATCAAACTAGGATGATCACACCAGTCCTCACAAAGGGCCATTAGGAACACAGGAGATGGTCTTAAGTAGGAGTTATGTCCTTTGTTGAGCTGAGTTATTTGAAAGAAAACATCCAATTTCAAACATGTTGCAGTGATTTGGGCACTCCTGACTGCCCAAGCCAACAGAGGACATCAAAAGGCATATAACTTCACGGATAGAAGTGAACATATATGACCACCTCAGCTCTAACCGCTTTCAGAGGGGGAGTGTATTCTCTCAAGGGCAATGCTGGACTCAGACCAAAGACATAGATCTGTGAAGTACCCTAAGATGCTCTCCCAGTTCCTCTAGGTCCATCATCACTAGGGTTTTAGCCATCTTTTCTAACTAAAAATGAGATTATGTCCTCAAACAGTGAAGCCATACTGCTGGGACAAAAGCTGTTCATACTGTTAAAGCTGCACCACCACAGCGACCCTGCTGGCTTTATCATCTCTGAGTATGGCTGAGGTCATGCAGTTGAAGTCTGTTTCAGGTTGAGGTATATTCCTCTGCATATTTGAGGCAGCAGCAGAAGATGAAAAGGGTGAAGCATTTTAGAACAGGCCTGTTTCTGCAAGTGTCAAAATTTATGTTTTAATGAATGTTTTTTCTCTTGTCTTCATTTTGTCCATAGTCATGAAAACCGTGGTGTCTACAGGTGCTGCCAGGGAAGGGAGCCATTTCTAAGGCATGCAAGATTTAGGTTTCAATTTTTCTTCCAAATTCCCTAGGGAGAAAAGATGCTGACAGAGACAGCTGAAAATCTAATTAGAGAAGAGCTGCAGCCACTGTTTCCCCTGTCTTTTTCATTTGCCTTGGCCTTTCCTGTTTTGTTTTAAAACCCTTTGAACTGGAAATACATTTTCCATTCAGTAAGATCCAGGCTATAACACTTCTCTAAAAATGCCACATTTTGAAAAGCTGACATTTAAAATTCTAGCTTAGGAAGTGGGAGAAAAAAGTCAGGAAAACAAAAAGAGTGTGTTTTGACTTGTTCTAATGTTTTATATGTGCCAGGTAAGAGCATGGGCAGAAAAAGACAGGAAGAGAAAGGGGGTGAGCCAAAAATCAAAACATTTCCCACACAGCCCACACCTGATCTACACCAGCCCCAGCTGCCTCTGTCACAGGCAGCTCTCCAGATCTGCTTGCAAGTGGCTATTTTACCAAGCGAAGTTTTATTCTGCAACAATTTGATGCAGATACATACATCTTGTGAAAACCTCTCCTGTTCCAGAAGTTTTTCCAGCTTCTCATCATTTTGACAAGGCCAATACCACATGATAGGGGTTTTCTGAAGCTTTTAGCTTGGATAAAGCAGACAGAAGACTCCCTGCATTACTTTGGAAGCCACAGCAAAGCACTTGGATGCTATAAGCACTAAACTTTGGGCAGCCTCTCTGGCCTTCATTGTAAGAGGTCTTTAATGCCAATGCTCTTAGGCATCAGGGGAGAAATTTAACAAGTAGGCTGCTTGTGGTGATACCTCTGCATTCGGCTCCTGTATTCTAATCACACTAAGCTAGTCAGCCAACAATTGCCATAGCTGAAAAAAATGGAAGTACTTTTGATGGATGTTTTTCACCTTGAACTAGGTATATGCAATATGCACAAGCTTGGATATAACCTGAAGTACACTGCAATCTGGATACAGGCTTTAGTCTAGCCAAAGACTTAAGCAGATGCTGAACTTTAAGCACACCAGTACTCTTTTTAGCATGAAAAGAAGCCCTGGTAATTAAAAACAAGTTTCCCAAGGCCCTGTATTATGTCCTTTACCTATACAATATTTGTTACTAAAATGTAAATCAGATATTAACTATTTTCTAAGGGATTTTCTCATTAAATGTCCAAGGGGGTTCCAAGTATACACAAAAGATTCTCCTCCCTCCTTCCCCTCCCTGCCCTCCCCAAGCCAAATGTGCATTTTACCTGTATCTTGCCAAAAGAATAGAAGTCTAGAGCTTACAGAAGACCTGGATGTGAAGCTTCCTGCATCAGGGTATATCAAGAAACAGATCATACAGTTTGTGACAATAGTTTTACACTTTGATTACTTTTATCCAGCTCTCAATATTTTAGTGTATGTGAGTGTATCCCACCTAGCAGGATTCTCTCTCAAACACTATGTTTGAATCTTGCCCAGAAGGTTGTAATAATGAATTTCCTTATTGACTTCCAGTATTTGTTTCTAAATGGAAGTAATAAAACAATGAAATACAGTTCAAGGTTTTTAATTTTGATTTGCATATTTCAGATTCCATTTTTAAGTCTTTAGTTATGCACTGGTTTGTGCATTTTCCTTCCAGATGTTGGTAGTGGATTTAATTAACCTTTGCAAGAGACAGATACTACTGTGGTTGAGTTGTCTTCGTGAATTAATGCTTTGTGCTTTCTTTAGATTAATGCTTTTCCTGCTTTGGCATTTTCCTGTTACCATCAGAAAACATCCATCAAAGATTATTTCCATTGCAACTGAATATCTGTGCATGGGATAACTTTAGTCTAGGTCTGTTTAAAGCATATCCTTAATTTTAAACAGCTATTCAAGTCCAACTTGATCAAGTACTGAAAAACATGTTTTCCCATGTAAATTCCTGCTTTCAAAGAGATGCTTTTAACTTTTTAAAATCAGAAACTGAATAGAAATGTGTCTTTTACCAGAGAAAATAGCTTGATATTTTTCAAATATACTTCTTTTTCTACACCAAAGCAGTTAATTGTACTAATCAAATCATTCATTCTGACTGCCAGTTGTGCCAGCTCAACTCAACCATGAGCTTTTTCTGCAGGACTAGACCTGTGCTCTACAGGAATCAATAAGCACAACCTCTCAGCATTATGCAGAACATTTCAACTTGTGTGACTGTAAGTGCATTAGAAGACTGAAGCACTGTATGTCATCATGAAGGTGAGGTCAACTTTCATACATTTTCATGGAATTTCAGCAGTGAATTTAAAACTGCATGAAAGGCTCCGATTTTTCCCAACCAGCTTGTAATTATCAGTAATACAGAAAATGCAATTATAATTCAGATGACAGTGGTATGGAGGAGGGGATGTACTGATATTTCATCTGTGTGTTATTAACAGGAACGTGGTGGTGGTAGTGAGATAAACAGCCATGATGAGCATATGCATTGAAAGTTAGGATGAAGGTTTCGTATTTCTGTAGTCATTTCTAACTAACTTGTGATATCAAAAGAGCTAACACAGTAGGATACCACAAAAAATACGGACTATGCTTTTATGTACTGCTAGCCTTGCATCTTTAATTTGAGCATATCAACTATCAAAATAATCCTAAACTCATCTCCAGAGGTTTCAGCTGAATTGAACTCTGAATTGCACCGAACAACAGTGCTGAGGTGGGAAATGTTAATGGTATTGTCCCTCCAGCAGGATCTCCAAGCTCATTAAATGTACCTGAGATATAACATACTTTGTACAGCCATTTATTAACATTGTCATTGCAGAAAACCATAGTGGTCTTTAGAAAATTCAGGGCTCTGTTTGTATATTCACATGGTAAGAGAGAGTTCTCTGGCCTCATGAACATTCAGCACATAAATGAAAGGCATGGAAGGCAAGAGGAAGAAAGTAAAGCTCTGTTTTCAAATGAGGGAATAAAAAACCAGAAAGGCTAAGTTTCTTACTCAAGGTGATGCAGAATGATCTCAGAGTGAGGTTCAGGAATGACTTCAGATTGCCTAAATTCTAGCCCATGGCCAAAACTGTAGGAACAAATGAGCTTTCCCCACGTATTAGTCTAATCCAAACATCATATAGCAGCAGCAAGCAGTCCAAAGCAAGCCAGAATCTACTCCCAGTGGAGTGACTTTGTCAAGTGAGAACACAGGCAGACCTGGAATGTCAAAGAGGTTTGGCTGTCATTTTACCAAGATATAAAATAAATTAGAGGAGGCAGTTTCTCTGTGAATTATCTGTAATGAAACAGCCAAAGCCCTGAACCTTTCTGCCCTCAATGTCGTTACTGTCCATTTCCTCAGCAAAGATGTATGAGCAACCAGATGAAACAAGTTTGAAAGCCATTGTGTTGAACACCGTTGTTCTGGGGGCTGCAGCTTTCTGTGTCTCCACTGAAGCTGTACAGCAAGCACAAGTGTCTGATGTTCATACAAATAACTCAAACACACAAATAACAATTGGGTTTGCAAGGGGCAAGAAACCTACACGACCATGTGATGAGGAAGGCACACAGAAACAACACCTGCTTAATAACATTCCTCTGTTTTCTACAGCAGAGCAGCAGCATCTGTCGAGGACACTGGGCTGAAGAACTTCAGTAGGAAAACTGGCTTTGTGATTCCTGGTTTTGGGTTCCTTTTGTTGCTGTTCAAAAATAAAGGATTCAGGTTTAGGCTGAGAAACAACTCTGTTGTTGCAGTGTGAGAGGTACCAGCCATGGGTCTGAGCAAACAGCCCTGGCCAGGGCAAGGATTAACCTTTAAACTGGCAGCATTTTGAAGCAATAGCAAAATTTTCTTTTAAGCATAACTAGTTTTCTCCTGTCCTGCCATGTAATGACAAAGATGCTGTTGCTATTCTCCTTAGCTCAACAGAAATTTAAGAGCAAAATTACCAGCTTAAGTATGGTACTCTGCTTATTAAACACTTCCATAATGCTTCGTACAATGGGACGCAAGCTAATTAAAAAAGGAAATATTGATGCTTCCTGGCTGTTGTCACCCAGTAGGAGTATCATGATGATTATACCCAGATTAATAGGAGAACTAATCTGGACAAACCTTTCCAATAACAGGAACAAATTTAATAAGTGCAATGTGACTTTGCAAACTGTTTTTAAGAAGTCATACTGAAATCCTAAAAGGTGATAGGAAAGTCAGACCACTTTGGAAAGCATTCTTACATTCAGATCATTTAAACATGAGCTGTTGGTTGGTTTTGCTTTTAATGATATTTATATGCTGCCAGATAGAAATGCTTTACAGGCAAATTTTATGTGAGTCAGGGTTAGAGAAACTGGGACAGAATCCCATCTCTCAGAAACCAGCAATGCTCTATGCACTGCTGGTTTTGGTGCCTGCCCCCTCTCCACTTGCACAGACTTCAGTGATTAGTTTCCTTTTGTGTCTTCTTCAATAGCAAAACACTTCTGAATGCCTTGTCCTTGTTGCTCTTCAGACAGCTTTTACTGACATTGTGTTATTGTCAGAATGACACAGTTCCAGCCCTCAGCATCACCACAGGCACAAGCAGGCTCTACAAGAAAACCATGAACTGTGGTTCCTTTCCCTGAATCCCACACCTGAATGAAAAAAATCAGTTTTCTTCCGCTGCCATTTGCCTCTCCCTATGTTTTTAGTAAGCCACTACAGAGACACAGTGACTTTTCAGGGCCTCTAGTGAGTCTACCTCTGCAGCTTATTCTTCTTTTCAGACCCAGGCGGGTCTTTAGATGGAGCAGAAATCCCTAGAAAGATAATAGGAGTACAAATCTAAAACAGACTCTTGTACCTTGGATCACCAGCTTCTTTTATTTTTTTTTTTTTCCTGCAGGTCAAGTGGAGTATAGGCATGAAAAAAGAGAACTGGGAGGCTGCAGTGTATGGAACAGCTCTGCAGATCTGAAGGTTTAAACAAACTATCTCAGAGGGATACAGGAGATGTTAAGGTGCAAAGGGACTACAACATAAGCAAAGACTGCTGTTTCTTTACAACCTAAAAGACAGTAACTTTGACACAAGCGAAAGGAAGAGTCCTCACACCAGGGTGTAGCACTTAAAAATACTGATCACCACTCCAGGAGACAAGATTTGAATAGAACACACTTTCTTCATATGCAATTGTGAAAAACCTCACATGCATACACAGATATATCCAGCCTTTTTTAGCTTGCCTGGTACCTTCTCTTCAGCAAAAATGGAGTGGCAGAGATTCTGCAGATGCTAAACATCCTGGATTGTACTATGCTGTATACTTGTGCAGGGCAGAACTAAACAGAAAGTAGCAAGTTCTTCATTTATGATGCTTCTGCTTTGTTTGCAAGGGAAAGAAATTTCCCTTTCAAAAGTGGGGTTGGACTAAATCTCCAGGGATCCCTTTCCAACCTCAATTGTTCTGTGATCCTATGATAATAGTATCTATTCTAGAAAGGGGTGGTTGCTCTTTTGCTAGGTTAACTTTTCTAATGAGTGTGAATTTTTGTTACCAAAACAGTTAATTTGGGAAATGAAATAGTCTATGTACAATTATGAGGCTATAACCACTGTTTATTTTCCCATAGCTTGCATACAGCTGGGAAAATTTTCTTTGCTGAATATTTCTTTTGCTGCAACATCAGCCCAAAGTCATTGTCAGACTGGGTCAAATTCACCCAAAGGTTTTGTCTGTTGCTCTGTAAACTCTTTATATTGTCAAATCTAGAAGCAGGAGGTCAAGATTCATCTAGCAGGGAGAGTAATCAGAAATGTTGGAAGTTTATCAATACTATTTCAGCCCTCGGAGCAATTCCTAATGTCTTCCTTATCAGATATACTGAAAGAAGGGCCCCTTTTAGATGTTCTCAGAAGCTGACTCACTCATGAAAACATACTACTCATGAAAACATACTTCATGTACTCCCTGATACAGAGCATGAGAAAGACACCACCTAATGGAGAAGGTGTTGCTTCCAGACTCTGGAGAATACTGAAGCAGGGCTATCAAAAAAGATCAGAATCAACAGAAAAGACAGGACAATTCACAGCAGATCCCTGTATGACAGAATGGCCAGGGTATTCTTACAGGACAGATGTGCTGAAATACAGAAGGAAGAGCAGGACATTTGTCCCAAGTTTCCCATATTGTGGGGGATTGCCTCCCCCCTGACTATTGTAATAATTCTTTGATAGTTTTGTGACTGACTTCTCAGACTACCCATCTCCTTCTCTCAATCTGTTTTAAAATTTTGCTGAGAATAGAAAAGTGATACAATGAACACTTTTTATTTTTTTTTCCATTTTTTTTTAAAGCCTGAAGACTTTTAATCTTGTTTTGGACTTTTTATTCTTCATCTTTAAACACAGAAATCAATAATTTATCCAGATGCAGTTATATGTTTATATGTTGTGACAGAATGTACACTAGCAATGTTGTATGGCTGTCACTACTGAAATAAAGTGGCCACATTTCGGAGAAAATCAACATTCAGCTCAAACAACTGCTTCAAGTTAGCTATGATTTATTATATGTTATTGCCTTTACAAATCAAGACACCTGTTTGCTGGGGAAAGCATCAATAACAGAGATGTAAAAACCCCAACACACCCCTACAAAACTCAGCTCTAGAGGTCATCCTCATTTCTCTTTCCTCACTGCAGATGACATTTACTACAGAGAGGGTCAGAAGTAATTTCCATGAATGCTCTAAGCTGTAAAGGGATGTACGTTGTCGCCTAGTGTAAAAGCATAGTTGTTTTAGGATTTATTGGCCAGCTATACAGTAAAAAGGGCAGAAGTTTAAAGAAATTAGATTGGATAAGGAAAAAAGATAAAATAGTTACTTCGTGAATGCTATTATTTGGGCACCTACAATTAAGCATAGATAAAGAAGTGCTGAGAAAGAAAAACAGGCAAAAAGATTTTAAATGCTTTTTTCTAAGGGTTCAGAAATAGAGGGAGCAGAACAATGAAATATCTAGTTAAGTTACAGATGTAACAAAAACACAGGCTCTGACCAGAGTCTGAATCAGCTTCATATTTGCAATCAATTTCAGACTAAATGCTGTTGATGGCATCTTGATATTTCATCCACAAACACCTAAACAGTATGTACCAGGGACAGATCTGCACATGTACTTTTAGTGATGTTCGGTTGAAAGTCAGCGGCAAGTAAAAATTGAAATTCCATTTCAAACACAGCAAGAAATCAAAAGCACAGTTAAGGGTGGGGATCAAGATTAAAATCTGCACTCTCCAGTTCTACTGTGAAATTCCCAAAACAAACCACTTCCCAGTCTTTATAAGCTTCTTCCAGCTATTATCCTATGTACTGCAATACTCTCATCATCTCCATGCATCATCTGTTACATTTTAGAGCAAGCTCCACCAGCTACATTGTGAAGCTGACAGACTTTATCCCACCCTCTCTTGGTCCACACCTCTTCACCACTTTGCAAACTTTGGCATGAATCAGACTCAAATAGAGCCATGGGCCTGGGATACAGCATAAAAATAGAACCCACCTCTTCCAGCTGCACCAGGAAAGTGACATTGTGTCCTTGCTCAGCTGTCAGTTTGCCATCAGATGTGATTATGCGAAGGCCCTGGGGGGCTTTGCCAGGACATTGCTGTGGTTTTGCTGTGTACCGTTCTCTCACACCATCCGTGCAGTTATTAGAAACAACTTTCCGGTATCTGAAAAGGAAAAGAGACTCTGTGGAAGATACTGACAGGGAGCATAACAGGGTTAACTGGGAACAGGGAGGCATTTTTGTGGTTTCTTTTGAATAAAACAGATTCCCAAATGTATTTGAGCATTTGTCTCAGCCAAGCATTCCTTATGTGCTTAACAAATAGTTAATATTGTTGTTAATGGCAGGTAATATTTTCTTGCATAGCATACCTATACACCACATTAATTAATTCCTAAATTAATAAACTGTCTAAACCATAAAATTATATGATGACCTATGTTATATATTAAATAACACTAAAGTTATAAATAAATTAAATACACATTCAGTATGGAATTGTATTCAATTATTATACTGTTAGGCATAGTTTAACAGCTTTTTTTCCACATGCTTTCCACTTCTCATCAGTTGTGAGGCAACTCTAAAGATGCAACCCCCAAGAGCTACAAAAATAAGGGTTGAATTAGAAAGCAAATTCTGCCTGTCTTTGAGTGTACAAAACACCAAAACACAGCTTGTGTTCCTTTCTTTGCTTTAATCACTTGCATCAGAAATGAAGTTTGAGGGCAGTATCTTAACTTATACTACATCTTCCACTGACTTCCAATAGGGCCAAAGAATAACCAGCAGTCAGGCTAGATGCCCATCTCTTACTTCACATATAAATCAGTTTCATCTCTTTCCTCTAATTTATCTTCCACCATTTCTCCCTCACCTCATCCCACATGATTTTAAGAGGAGTCTTTTCAGAGACTTTAGTGATTTGGCCTTTGCCTTACAGTTTTCCCCCCAAGCTTCTTTAAGGCATCATTTTTCAGAGAAAGTTCTGGACCATCCATGATGGAGATCTGGAGTGCCAGACTGCACCCTAAAAAAATCAGTGAAGAAGACATTCCAAGGGCTTCAGTCATCTTTGAGACACCTATAATAAATGCAATCTGTAGTTGTCATTGGGTTTAAGCTCATATGGGCGCTTTAGCTAAATAAAGTCTGGTGTGCCACTTACCCAGTGCTGTTGAGGTAACTCTGCCCGAGGCTACAGTCTTTCGATAAGGAAGATGGGTTATACCAAAATGCTGGTAAACACTGCCCATTGCTGTGACGTTCATATCCATAATCACTGTTTTAGCATTAAAAGAAAGTGCCACACAAGAAAACAAAAGAACAGACACAGGTATTATTAGCTCATGCTCTCCACTATTGATACAAGTTTTGATTTTCCTCAACCCCTTTACTAGGACTTCTGATGTTTTATTGATAGAGCAGATTCTTCATCCCTCTTTTAGCTTTTTTTTGGGGCAGGGGTAGAGTCACCTTGTAAATGTCCCAGTATAAATAAGCAGAACCAGACCAGGTAGTTTATGAGCTATTGTGTTAAGCATTCTCCCTCTACAGTCTAACAGTGCTTCTCAGGTTCAGCTCCAGATTCAAACATAAAAGCTAGAGATCTAAGATAAGTTCAATCACTGCTGTCTCAGTCACACCTTAGAAAACTGAGGTGTTAAACAGTTGATTGTATTTGGAAAGTATATCACATGAGCTATAGAGGAAAATATACAGCCCTGAGAGAGCTCTCAGCTGAAGGCATTAAGAATGTATTTGGTAATGGAAAAGGAGGCTGCAATCTTCAATTCTACTTTTGTTTGAAGAGGAAATGTTAACAAAAATCAGGTATTAGAAACAATGAGTCAAACTGTAATCTTTTATCCCAATTTGGAATTAGCTATGACTAAATTTGCTTTGGTTCCACTGAACAACAAGTTCAAATTGGTTTTGATTCCAGGTAAACAAAGGATCTATAAAAACTGTTATTGTGGAACAAAGAAAAAACCAAAAAACCTCTTTAATCAGTATTCCATTCACATGTGGGTTTAGTCTCCAGCCATTGAATAATGAGGACTGTTTGGTTGGAACATAATTCTTATTCCTTTTACTAAGCTTTCTCCATAGCCATAACAGAGAAGTTAATGGGATGTCATTTCTGAGAACTGCTACACAGACTGCACCAGCTCCATTCCAATATTCCAGTTGCAATTTGATCCTTGATCTTAAAACGGCACTTCTTTGCAAAGCACTTTTTTTGCTTATTATCTTTAATGTCTTGGTATCAAGTAGCTTGATATTCTAAGAAAAGAGGATTAAGGCAACATTAGATTATGTGATTAAAGGCTTATCTCTGTGTATGTAACAAGACAGAGAGGAAAAACAGGAGGCAGAGAAACCCCAATAACCTGATCAGAGCCAGTGGAACCTCTGACCCAGCATCTCCCAGGGCTCTCACAGGACAGCCATCAGCCCATGGCCAGGGTGAGACCTACTAGATCGTCAACAGAAGAGGTTCTCCCTAGATCACTTTGCAGGTCACTGAGTGGGATTCCTGCACACAGCGGTATGGGGCTCATTATGCCATGTCAGGGAAGAGCATCTGGTGTCTCCATGGCTGTTTTCCTGGGTGAGGGGCTATCTCTTCTCTGTGTGCATGTGGCGGTCTAGGTCTCAGCAGCCAGGCTTGGACCATGAGTCACAGGGATCCATGTGCCCACACTGCCAGCAACGGGACTGACTGGAGCATGTGCAGACTGTGCAGGCGAGCACCAAGCCAGATAAGCCAATGAGTAGGATAAAAGACTTGGGAGCTAGGTGTTGCTGTAGTCCTAAGCCTGGGCTGGACACTAGGTCTGTGAGTTGGCTATTGGAAAGACCACGAGGTCTGGGGGAAAGGCTAGTGGTGTAAAGCCATATAGGTCTGGACCTGCTTGTGAGACCTGTTATGTATGTGTCTGTCTACGCACGAGGCACCTAGGGATATCCAATTGTCAGCAACTGGGGATACAAGGTGTCCAGGGGCTAGATACTGGACAGACCTGGTTGTCTAAGACCAGGCACTGGTGGGATCAATATTGTATGTATGTTTATAGTGCAAACATTTTCCAGAAATGGGATTTGATCTTGATCAACCAGAGAGAGGAACAGGATGACAACAACTGGTGTTTGTGTGAGTGTTATATTTTCCATTTGTGCTGGTTTGTACACCAGACATGTACATATGTGTACAAGTACTGTGCGTGCATGCATACGTGTGCCTATCAGGAACAAACGCTCAAACTTGCTACGGCTTGTGTCGGGGACATGGAGCTATGGGAGCCTCACCTCTATCAGGCTGCTGGATACAGCATCTCCTAATAGGCAACAGTGCAATTAATCGTATTTGTAGAATAATATTACAAGAAGAATAATGCTTAACATAATGAAGACTTCTTTCAAAAGTCTTTTTCTTTCTGTACCAAGGCATGATAGCTTAAAATAAAAATCTGATGAATCACTATAAGACAATTTTAAGAGGTCTGGTACTGATATAAGATATGAGAGCAAGGAAAAAAAGGAGAGAATATTTCGCAATATGTTTTTGTTAAAACTTCTTATGCTTGTTATCAAAATCAGAACATTGAAAAGAATTTTTTCACCACTTTTTACTCCTGACTGCAATTTTTCCTTCTGAATCTAGAAAATAAATGTTTTGAGGTAATCTAAAAAAAAGAGAAATTAAAAAGATGACATTAAGCAAAAGCAAATTAAAACTGCATATCATGTGGGAAAACTAGACATCTATTAGACTGCATTACTGTTGCAAAGGAACATTTTAGCAGATGTGGTGCTGGGGGTATCTACAACAAGTAATTGAGAACATACCCTAGGAAACAGCAAGGAAGTAGATGACCTAAATGGTCTTTTCCTCAGCTACTTGATTGAATTTTCATCAATCTGTTTACTCAGATGCTAGTGGCTGGATGTAGTTTAATTGCTTTGGAAGCATCAGCCAGTCTATTCTCCCACTGCCATGTGCTTCTCTAATCATCCTTGTTGGAATACGAACACTATAGCTGCAGAATATACTTCATAACAAAGAATAACACCATTCTGATTTGCTTAGAGAAAACAAATATTTACGTACAAGTGGGACTCCTGTATTTTTGTAATTCGTTTGTCAACACTCTGTAGCACTGTATTCCTAAGTTATAACGTGTCACTAATTAAAAAGCTGTAACACTGCACACCCACAATGTTCTGTAAATAGTTAGGTGAAAACAAAACAAAACAATACAGTGAAATTTGCCTCAGAGGGGATCAGTACCCACAGTCCAATTTAATGAAGTAGTATTAGTCTGGAATTTCTTACTATACACACGTCTAGACTCATGCCATAATTTTAGTCCTTACTAGTATCTGCACATCTGGACAAGCCAAGCTTGACTTAACTAGGCTTGACTATACTTGGATCGTATTTCTCAAAGACAAGAGAATGAAATCATAGGATTTTCCACAGCAGAAATAGTTCTAAGATAGAAGTTTCACAGTGTTGTTTTCAGGCTTGCAAATTGTCTGGCTCATTAAGGCCCTGCAGAAATGTCATCCCAGTAAATGACATGAATTGCTGTTCCATATCTCTCTACAGATGCATCAGCCGCCCGTTCACCTCCACAGTCTTGGAATCTAATAAATTCCTTGGCTACAGCCTGGTGCACACAGAACACTGATGTTGACAACAAATTGCTGCCTACAATTTGGCACACCAGGCTTTGTAGCAATCAACAAGCATTAGCATGAATTGGATTGCCGTAGCACGAGCCAGTATAGCAAAACCTGGAGACAGGGAAGGCATCAGCTTTAGACTGCAATCAGCTAGCTAAGCCATTGCCTGGTAACTGGGAATTGGAATTTACATATATTGATGATATTTTGTGCCTGCCTGAAAGGAACTCAGATGAAATAGATAATGTACCTCTCAAAAAAGAGTGGAGCATTTATCAGCAGGGTTTGTTTTATCCACATGAAGTAGCCTGTCTTACAGCTCTCACTGATGATGGTTTTACCCTGGCCAATTTTACTGGTTTAAACTGGAATCCAATTTGTCTTAGTCAAGTAGGATTGCAAATCTTTCTCTGTAATTACAGACAGATAAGAATTCATTCCACAACTTCTGTGTCCCTGCCCAAAGCCCATGGTAAATTCCCTTATCTAAGATCATTTGCTGCACAGGTAGTAATAAAAAGAAAAGAAATCCCTTAAGAAAGTTTGCAGTTTGAATGCAGGCCTGACAAACTTAGTATCATGGAAAAACTGTAAACCCCTGTGAAATTATCAAAATCCCACTGTTTTAAGATATAGAAATAAGTCAGATGAGTGAATGCTGTGCTCAGACATTCTAAAAATTGAGATAAGTTAACATGTAACAGGACTTAACACTAACAGCTTCACCTTAAGGTCAACTATGCCAGAACTGAAAATGCTACTTGTGGTTTGGTATGCTGTGCTTTGAAAGTTTCTAGACATTAAATAGGGTGGAATTGAGGTATCTGTGATTATAGTCACCTTTGAAGTGCAGTTTCCAAAAGCCCTTGTGGAAAAAATAGCGGCAGCCACAGGCCTTGAAAAGTCTTATCGCCTTTTTATTCACTTGATACTATTGCCTAATATTGAAGTACTATGCAAGTATAATTTGTGTTAAAGGGTAGCTGTGCTTGCTTCCCTGTTCTATAGGATCTGACATGAGATCTGTCTCAGAGAAGGATGGATTCAGCTGAAGTTTAAATTATGAATCTATGAAAGCATATGATTATAACTGCATCACAGTATGTGGAGTCACGCTATACCAGCTTATGTGAACAGCGAACCTAAAATCCCCAGAATGTTTCCAGTAAATCCATGCCTGGTAGAAATCTAGGCCCCTAAAGATGCAGGGACACTTCATCAACTTAGCATAGTGAGTCTGTATTTTCCACAAGAATTCAAAATTAACTAAAAATTAATTCAAAATTACTACTCCTTTAGCTAATCAAACCCACCTCAGTGATAAAGCAAAGTTAGTTAACCTAAGGATGCAAATGTATGCGTATTTCCAAGCTAGCCCCTGCAACATTGTCTGAACTGGTGAGTGGGACCACACACAGCTGACAGGCTGGTCACACTCAGTACCTGCCTCTGCCTCCCCACACTTTGTCAGGATGGTTTCTTATGATGCAGGACTCCGTAGTTTTAGCAGAAGAACCAAACCTAGCAGGCGGGTCTGTCATTTAAGTGCCAGACAATAAAAAAAGAGCAAGCCAGATCCTCGCTGATATCGGTGAAATAAATAGACCTGATTCCCAGTTGCACTAAGGCTCCATTATGCCTCTCCGGCTATCCAAAGTCACCAGTGCCAGCATCAACAGGTTTATACTTCCCACGAAGGTGTGAGATATGGGAATACCGATAGAAGAAGCCCTCAGTATTAATGACAGTGGGTTCAGGGGAAAGACTGACGGCGAGATGCTTAACTCAAAGTTTCTATTAAAGGGCTTGGGAGACAGGTAGCTGAAGGATGAACACCAGCAAAGATTTCCATCTGTGTCTGGGAGGTGTTTCTACTGAAGAGAGATTGCCGTAATAATGCTCAGACGGCAGGAAGGAACACAATGTAAGGAAACCGGGGAAATTAATGCTTTAATAACACAGAAGTAACGGTGTCATCCATTTACCCAAATCAATGAAATGAAGAAGGACATCCTCGTTTCCAGGCCGTTGCTAGGGCAGACAGCGCAGGGCTCCGGCACAGCCCCACTGCCCCTATTCCTGAAGCTCTACTGCCCCCTGGCTGTGAGCCTCCGCCCCTGCACGGAGAACAAATCCTGCCGCTTCAGCCCCGGCCACTGCCACTTCTGCTTCCAGCCCATGGTAAGAGATGTCTGCTGTCGGCAGAGTTCGGGTTCCCAAGGCTAGATAAACTACAGTCATTTCTAATGTCACTCAGTTTTGTTGCTGTGTAAAACAATAAACAAATGTGCCCTTTTCTCTCAGAAAGAGCTACCATGGGCTGAATACAGATGTGAAATGAACCTGGAGTTCTATGATATTACCAGCAGAAAAAAACCCCAACAAACCTTATAAAATCTATATGTCTTTTATAACTGGCATTTTTTCCCACTGAACTGATAAAAAAGCACTCACAGGATTAACAGCAATAACTTTCCCCCGCCACCACTTGACCACAAAGATACTTTTTTTTTTTAACTCCAATCTCTGACAAACTTAGATAATGAAATTTTCTCCATACAAATTCAGTTTTCAGATAGCAAAGAAAGTCCTGCTCTGGGGCAGGGATTGTTGTCTTCTTCAATTCTGTATATAAGTGTGAGTCCTGTAACCATTGATGTTAACACAAAAAGCTGCTCAATTCATTTCAAGACTGCAAAATCAAGTCAGCAGCCAGCTAAGAGGCTTCTCCCTGCCTGGGGGATACATGTCCCCTTCAGTCTCCTTCAATTAAAAGCCCTGCCCAGCAAGAAAAGAGAGAAATGGAAAAATCAAAAGCACTGCTGAAATGTTGTTAGTGAGGATGATGAAAGCGTGTCTTCCTTTTTCAGGAAGGACCCCATGGAGGACATCCTTCCACAGCAAGAATTCATTCACCAGTTTTCCTCCAAACGCTACTTTGAATCAACTTCTGCAGGGTGCATCAGCAGCGCAGCCCAGCGCAGAGTTAAACAAGGCAGGCACTGAATGCTACGGCACAAAGCGGCAGCTTTGCCTTTCTTAGCAAAGTGAAACCGGACAGAAATTAAGTAGAGCCAGCAGAACTGCTTTTTTCTTGCCATCTCTTTTCTCCTTCCTTGGTAAACCTCCATCTTCTGTTCCCTGTGGCTTTTCGGCCCTTCTCTGGCAACTGTATGTAAAACTATGCTCCTGACTGTATTAAATAGATAAATAGGTGATTAATATTCCTGGTAAATATTTCTGAACTGAATTCTTAAAGCAATAATTCAGTCTTTTTTCCTCAGAGGTGGTGGGGAAGAAAGCTGAAACCAATAAAGTAAAAATCCATAGCTGAGGACTGTAGGAATAGCAAGAGCTCAGAGAGAATTGGAGGGGATCAGGACAGTCTGCTCTACACCAGCAGTGATATCATCATCAGGAGGAAGGCACTTCTACGTCAGGAAGGCTTTCTACCAGTCAGCTCAGCACAGAGACCTGCAGTATTTCTGAGGGTGTTTTTCTCAGGCTGCTTTTAACAAGGTGACTTTTGCACAGTCCTAGTTTTGCCTCTTCCAACAGATTTGAAGGGTCTTGTTGGGGCATGTGAACTGCAAACGTCTGTCGTACATCCCCAACCATCCAAGCTTTCTCTTAGAGATTCTGTCACAACCCAGCAGACCTTTTGGAGAAAGTCTCCTCAAAGTGAATGCAAAAGAAATAAAAACATGTTTCCCCCATCAAATGTCACTGTGATACTTTTGTCCTGTACCTAGCAACAAAGTTTTGTAGTAGCAAACCAGACAATCCATTTCAATGAAATAAAATCATACTTTTCAGACAGAGAGAAGTTCAGGAAGGAAAGCATATTTTTATCAGAAGTGTTCCATGAGTGTCTGTACCTTACAAGTGTCAATCCCATCAGTTATTTTCTTGACACTGAGCAGGAGCTTAGTACTGCATGTTCTACAAGAGGGTCAAAACCTTCAGGGAATTTCCTCCCTATTTGTATCTCTTTTCCAGTTGGCTGTTTTGGGTTGTTTTTTTTTTTTACAAGAGATATGTTAAATGGTTGAAATCCAGGACCTTTGGGCCCCCAAATGAACTACACACAGGACTTGAGGTATCTGCTCCATAACAAAGAACTCACTGGAAGATGGGGAAATCATCAGAAAACCATATTCAGAGAATCAATGCCCAAGTATGCTCATAATTCTTAATGTTTGGTGCAAGTGGATTTACATTTTTGACACATGGAAAAGCCTCCTGTGATTCTGTGTTTTTATATAGAAAAATTGGTATTACTACAATTATGGGAGGGTGAGAAGGGAAATGCTGTAAATTTCCATGGTCCTGGGGGGAACTCCTATAGCAAGAAACAAAATATTTGTGAGATTAACCTCTTCAGGGTGTCTGTTACAGATTCTGGGTTTAATTAATAACATGGCATAGATCTAGCTGAGTAAGGCACAAAGAGGGCTTACTAGCACTGCCCAAGATGCACCATTTCTCTCTTCTGAGATACTCAGGACTCTCTCTGACTTGGAGAAGACAGGTGATAGAGAGATTTCAATAATGTGGTTCCTGCCTTTTTTGTGCAAATTGCCGTGAGTCTGCAGGAATCTTGAAATTAAACTAGAAGCTGAACGTGTTACCAAGCCATTCATAACTCACCGATAGACTCTTTTCCATAGCATAAAGCTGAGGAGAAAAGGCCTCAGAAGGAGATTAACCCAAATCATGAAGGCAATGTCTGTTGGATGCTATCAAACATGATGGTCCAGATATAACAAAGGACCCAGGAATTCCCTAGATATCTGATTTCCAGAAGCTGAAGGCCGACTTTGCATATGCATATATTTACTTTTACACATATATACGTGTGTGTATGCATGAAGAATTTATTTTTTACACACACTACGTATGTCTTAATTACTACTTTCACAGCATCTCTGGTCATTGCTGAGGTTAGATGTGCTAAATGGACCTTTTATCTTAATGCTGCACAGAGCTCAGATGTGACCTCCAAAACAGTCTGTTCAGCATCAGTTTCGTGGGAGCCTCAGCAGATTACAGGTAGCTATTACACCTTTCCTTCTTTTGACATACCTGCACCATCAGGAAGCAACCTATTTGGCCACTTACATGTTTATTAATTTCTACTCTCTGCAAGCTCTGCATTGGTGTGGTAGAAAGGACACTGTTCTTGTGCCCATTGCTCACCAGTCGAAGTCTGCCTCTGTGCACACGCATGGCTCCGAGGTCATAGCCCCAGCATATTTTCCTTGCATGCATTTCTTCTCTGACTTGCGCTTCCTGTAGATCCTTTTTGCTCCCATGATGCAAGCTTCTCCCTGGAAACAAAACCAAAAATACCTTTCTGTGACACCCACCAGGCTATTTTTTTCACTTAGTTTTCCAAGCCTCTGCAATGGGATCTGTGACTCAAAGGAAGAGGATGGCAAGTCAAATGCCATGTCAGTACACTGGTGCTAATTAAAGCTACTGAAGCTTTAACTGAAACTAAAACAGCTTTTCCAATACACACTAAGAAATGATCTGAGGTTGCTTATATATTTGTTCTAAAGCCAATAAGCAATTGATTCGGGCCCATTTCTCACTTATAGATTAGGTTTCAGCAAGTGAAAACACAGCCTGATCCCTCTGCAATCTAAGAAACAGAGCAGGTCTACTTCTTTGGTCTGACCTCTTTAGCAATAGTTTTGTTCAGCAGAAACTAGTAATACATGTATATGTAGATATTTTCTATGGACTATGAGTTCAGGTTTTACAGGGTTTGACTTGTTATGTGGATGCTAAAACTTCCTTGTCTTTTTCCCTTCTATCTTCAGCACCCTGCTAAATATTTCTACCTAGGGAAAAAGGCTCAGCCTTGTAATCTCAATAGAAAGCAAATGAAAAGGCAAGAGTCCACAGCAACCTTCCTAAAAATAGTTCTGCAAGCTCCAAAGCCAATATCCTCAAAGATATGCTGCAAATCCTTGGCATTTTTGCTTATGCAAGCACAAGAAAGTAAAGAACAAATACAGTGGGGTCTTACTTGTTACCTTTTACTGTTCAAATCACTGTAGGAAAGAGAAACTTTCCATGGCTTTGATTTGCCCATGAAACAGAAGGGCCTGAATGGCAACTGGTGTAAAATACTGTGCCTCCTTGAATTTCAAGGAAACTGTACTGATTTGAACATCTAAAGATCTAAGTCATAACCGGTATTTTTAGTGCAGAGTTGTGCCTTGTGTGAGCAGCTACTCTGAGTCAAGCTACTTTCATTTCATATTCATTATTAAATTCTTGCCCAGCAAGAGATATACAGAAAGACAGCCTTTGATGATATAAATGGGTGTTTCGCTTTAGACTTCAGTAGAGCCTGTGGAGTTTATGTAACCACAGGATCTGGGTCATATTTTATTCTAACTTGATATAACACAGGCTGTTGTGTCAAACTTGGCAAAGCTGGGAAGGTGCCCCAAGGCAGGTGCAGGCACTGTGCAGAGCACCTTACCTTACTTAAGCAATGGTTCTGGGAGTGATGCAGCAGCTGCATCCAGGATGCAAGGGACAGGGCACAGGGCCCCAAGGAACTGAGGAATAAAGTGTCTTGACTCCCACAGCAGAATTACCACTGCTGGGAAAGACAGAACAAGGATGAAACCAAGTGAGTAAGAAATGAGGCTAAGAGGGCAAGAATTGGAGAAACAAGTGTGAGAGCAACCAGGAGGACCTTAAGACACTGAGGCTCTGAGGACAGAAAGATGTTGAGGAAGAGAAAGGAGGCAAGGACAGGGGAACTGGATGGGAGATGTAAGAATGAAGGAGTTCAGGCCTCTTTCACTGGCAGAGCTTCTGCTGTTGTTTCATTCTTCAACTCTGGATAAGTCTGAGCTAATTGCCTACATGGACAATCAAACCCAAAAGACAGCTGTCCATCCTTCGGGGATCACAGAGTGCAATCTGTGGCCAACACAACTATGTAATGAAACAGGCTCATCCAGTTAAGAAACAATCTGATACACCAAACTAACAGGAAAAGACATTGGATCATGCTGATCTTTCCCAGCCTCCTTGCTTCTCACCTGGCTATGGAGTTGCCAAGGCCTGTAGTCCTCTTCTGCACACCTCCGATCAAAAATGGACTTGTAGTCTACTTTCACCAGCTGCCACTCCGAGCGGTGGCTGAAATGTCCAAACACTCTACAGAATACAGCAGAAAGAGCATGCAGTAAAAGGTAGAACCAGATGGAGCCTGGTAGTTACAGAAGTATGGTCACCCACAAATTTTCAACAGAGATTAATTGCTTTAGGAGTGCCAGTCCTACAGATTTTCGCTTGACTGACATAATCAAAGTGAAATTTAGGCTGCTAAATATCTACAACACTCTTAAAAATTGCATGTAGCCTTTATTCTGTGGAACAAGATCCTCCTACTTGCATCAATCCCCAAATCGACTAAACATATAAGACTTGACATGGGGTTTGAGACAGTTATACCTATACGAGTTTGGTATCTCAGTTGTAAGTTTTAGGAATCCCTTCCACACAAATTAAAGTCAGAACCTGAACGGAACATCCTACATACATCTCTATTAAGTTGTGTCAGTTTCCAGCCACATGTTCTGTTTATTACTGATCAGTCCATTTTTTACAGACAGCAACTGAATTTTTCTCCTGTTTTTGCAAATCTGATCTCAGGCAAAATGTCACAGTTTCTGGCAGGGTGAATCCAGATTTATGCACCATGCAGAACTCAGCATACCACACTGAAACTAATCATAATTTTTCATGAGTCAGCCTCTTGGCAACATTTTGTCATTCATTTCTGCAAAAGAATGTCTTCATTTTTCCGTGTCTCAGTTAAATAGAAAGTAGCAGCAAAAACACAGTTATAAAAATACCCCACCATTTTTCTTTCAAATATTCATCTGTCAAGAGTAACTCTGCTTTTAATCACCTTCAATTTGAAGAGTCAGGTTTCATGGTGGTAACCTAAGTGATAATGTTTTTGCAGCATGCAAGGAACCATGTTGTCATTCCCTCAATCATATCACAAATAAACATTGATGATTTAGCAAGAGAAGACCGCATACTCCTGGCTTCAGATCGTACTTGGTTTGGTCCCCAACCAGAAATGCTATTGTGTTGTGAACAGCCTTATAAGACATTTATGGTGCAGTTCTCATCAACAGTAGAATGGTGGCATGCTCACTTACGTCATGATGAGAGTCTCCTCTCCAGGTTCCCCTAAAACTCCATCTACAAACAGTGGGAGGGATGTGAAACTGTATTTGCTCCAAGATCTCCCTTCATCAAAACTTAACCTAGTGGAGAAAGCAGAATTAGTGCCTTCTTTCCCTACTCTCCTCCTACTTTACTTGAGGAGACTCTCTAGTCCACTACAGCTGCTATAGAGAAGTGGGAAGCAGCTTCTGTTCTTGGATACTGCATTTTTAGTCCTTTAAATAACTTTTTGGGGAAGCATTATAAGAGCATCGATCAAGGTTGTTTGGCATTTGGCAACCCTTGGCCAATAATTAAGTGATAGAAACTAATAAAGTTACCTTAGAGATTGACGGTTTAAGGGCAAAATGTAGCCTAGGGCGAGGATATTTTAAAAATAAGCAAGTGATTTTGAGCTTCATATTTTTGGGTGCCCAACATAAGACATTTTAAGGAGGTTAGATTGCTGAAGCACAAGAGCTTTGCCTCTTCTGACCAGCAGTCTTCCCTGTAGTGGGTCTAAGTGAAAGCTTGGAACCACTCATAATTTCTTAAGACTTAGGTCTATGTGTTTCAGATGTTGATATGACACTGACTGTAGAGGAAGTGAATTATGCAAAACAGCATAAAACTATATTCTACCTACCACAAAAACTCAAAAGTGCTACCTAGCGAGGACACTTTTGCTTTATTGGCTGAATCTATTCAACAAAATTCTGGTTTGTAAGTGCTGCTTGCCACACAGAAAACGAGTTCATCAACAATTTTGAAAACAAAGAGTAATTTGGTAACTTAATAAGAGACAAAGGCATAATCCAGATACATATTACATACATAAACAACTCAAGAAATCAAGTTGTGGAATTACATTGACAATATCTCAGATCTGGCCAAGCTGAAACTATGTAAATTGGAATTGCCAGGATATCTAAGCTTTATCTGAGTTAATATTTGCCAGTATCTTAACTGATCTTTTCTAGATTGTAGTTACAGAAAACTCTAGATGCAGCCTGTTTACCTCCTGGCATTTGAAAAGAGGGACAGCAGATATTTAGCACAGATGGAATCATTACCAGAGATGTCTGATAGGCAGAGACGTGTGTTTCATCGCAACCAGTACTCCACCTTGATCCAGGTACAGAACACTGTGCTCTTCCTCAAAGATCTGGAAAACAAAGCACATATATTTAAACCTATTTTCCTTAGTATCAAGAAAATGTCATCATTCTTTGAGTACAATCATGACAGAGGACTGATATACACTGAGGAAGTTACAGAGTAGAGGAAGACATTCTGTATAGAGACAGTTCCTGGGTTTCGTTTTTTATTGTTTGGGTTTGGTTTCATTTTGTTGTTGTTGTTGTTCTGGGGGTTTTTTTGGTGTTTTTTGTTAATTTTTTTGTTTGTTTTTCCAGGTCCTTGTAAAATGCATTCTGCCTCTGCTTGACAGAAAGTTAGAAACATGAATTTTTGCCAGGATCAGCAATTTCCCCCTTTCAATGACTTGGGTTTTTTTAAAGAAGAACTTCATGCGTTTGCACCTATCTGGCCCTGTCTCACAGAATTGACGTAGGTGGAAAGATGTGAGCTGGTCAAACACTGTAAAATATTTAGATTCTTTGAATATCAAGTATTTAAAGATACTTTATTTTCCTTTGTCTTCTTTTGTATTGGCTTTCTGCAAACATCTGCTCTCCAGTTTATATAGCAGCATTTGTCAGTCTGGGAAAGTCACTCTTTCTCTCCATGACTTGATATGCCATGCAGAAAACAGGGTAATAGAACTTCCAGTCCTGAAGATAAACACATTAAAGGGTAGCAATGCTTTGTTAACAGGTGGGATTCCACTAAATATTAGGAACTGGATTTAACTTCCTCATCCAGTTTCCTTTCACAATTAATGGAGAGAGAGGTAGCTTCAGAAAGAAGATGAGCTAAATTATGTCTTTTTCTCCATTAGCTTAAGAGCAAGGCAAAATAATCTGTTTATATGGACACTGAACTTTGGACAACTCAACTTCGGTGAAATGACTCCCACAGGGAGTGACGGAAAGTAGACCAGTACGACTGCTGATTCTTGGGGAAGTATTATCATGGAAGGAGAGAAAAATGGTTTGATTGGTACAAAGGATGTACAGTAGTAAAATAAAATGCATTCTCTCCCTTTAGGATTCATATTTTAATGTGTTTTCTTTGCTACAGGTTTAAATTGAAGTTAAATTATGAGTAGAATTATAAACATAATTTTCTGTTATATGAAGTATAACAACTTATTCAATCTTTTTCTTTGAGCATCTCTCTACCTCTCAGAAGGGAAGTTTACCCTTTTGTAAAGACCTGCAAAAAGCTACTTTGAACCAAAAGAAACAAACATTGAGTTTGAATCTACATTTATGATATTTTCCTAGATTACTATTTAAAACTGTGATTCTGCGTCATTTACCTGTCTCCAAGTGTTCCCAGCATCAGAAGAAACAAACATGCTGATGTCATTGTCTGATAGTTCAGTGCCTATATTACCTGTAAGATAAGCATTGATTAGTGATGCAACACTCTAAGAAACAGTAGAATTAGCAAATCAGAGGAGTTTTTATTTAACTTTTGCAATTATAGAACTTCTAGTTTTGGTAAGAGAAAGAGCAGGAAGGGAAAGACTTTCAGTTTGAAGAAAATATATATAAAAGAATCAATCCATACAGCTCTACACACCTATATATGCAAATCAAATGCCCTGATTTGAATCTTATGTTTATGACAGTAGAGGACTAGAAGTGGTCTCCTTGGTCTTGAAGGCCAGTTTCCTTAAAAAAACATGTCAAGTTGAAATAAGGACTAGCCTGCCCTACTTCCCAATACTGGTGGTGTGACACCCCACAAGACACAACACCCTCCAGACCCATCATAAACTCAAGATTCTGTCAGTGTTTGCACATCATACACAGGCAATCTTTAAATGTTTCGTACCTGAAGCTACAATAATACTGGGGGCAGTGTCTCGACTGGCGATGTTTCCTGAGGTATAGGGATTCTCTGAGACCTTCAGGTGAAGATGAAGGGAGCAATAGGGCTATGGAGAAAGGGAAAATAAAAGTAAAAAGTAGACACAACATGAAATGCATGCTTCTCTTTCTACAGGCTTAGAAATACATAGTGCCTTTCTGTACTACTTCCTAATCGTTGCATTCAGGCACCCCTTGAGAGACATGGCCACTGTCCTGGTTTGGTTGCGAGAGCTTTGTTATCATTTCCTGATGCAACATGTTCCCGCTGGGAAACTGATTCACTAAGCTGAAACCCACTCGCAAGGACAAGATCTTTGAGGCTATACCCACAAAGGAGGCAACCAGGTTTGCAAGGGCAGGCAACGGTCTGCCTGGCTCCCCTGGCTCCTAGCTTTCTGGAGAAGCAAGCAAGGCAGGAGTTATGATGAAGTGACTCTCAGAGCAGCAGTGCCCAAGCTCTCTCTGCAACAAGAAGCAATTTAACCCTATCAGTGTGATGCTGAGTCATCACCAATTAGCCATGAGAAACAACTTAATTCAGACAGTGTCATACCATTTCTTGACACATGACTCTGTTCTGCACTGCACTAGGAAGAAATACCAGGACTGGAAAGTGTCAGTTTAAAAGTTGTTTAAAACAATGCTTCATCACCCCCTCTGGATGTGGCCTTTGAGATTTCAATACAAATACATCCATAGAAACCTCACCTATTTGTTATTGATTTTGTATGTCAGGTACTGGGATATGACAGGAATGGTACAGAATAAATCAGCTAAGCAACAAGGTAAGACAGACAGGCAGATTTCCAAAGTTGCCATTACAATTCCTTTCAAATCCGTAGTGTGATAATTTCTGAAAATATTTTTATAATTTTGCTTTCTCTTGGGTTTTATTTTCAGTACTTTTTTCTTCCAAACCTCATGAAGAACCCTTCATGAAGCATTCTAAGGGAAGGGAAGTGGAAAAATACTGGCAAGAAAACCTGAAGCAAACTAACCCAGCTGAGGGGGACATCACACAGGAACACAAACATAGCAAAGCCCAAGCTTTAGCTTGCACAGCTCTGCAAGGTGAGCAGAAGAGGTTATGCAGAAAGACCTTCAGGCTCTAAGGAGGCAGGTCTTTCTGTCTAATATCAGCTGCCTAAAGGCTAGACCTGCAGCCCCAGTAGTTTTGTAGGCTTTAATTGCAGGACACCTAGCCCCATAAGTCACTGGAGCAAGACGACTTATTTATGCCTTCTCAAAGTAGGTGTCTATGACACTGAAAGGAAAATCCCCCTGTGGAGAACAGCAGGGGTGCTTTTTGGCAAAGGCAAATGAGGGTGGTGAGGAGGGATGGAAACTGTCACTTACGTGAGACAGGAAAAGCGGGCATGAGTTGTGCAGAAGGGAACACAACCTGCCAAGTGGAATGTACTGAGCAGCCTAACGCTAACTGACAGCCTTGTGAGGGCAGCCGCTGGAGCAGCCTGGGGGCGCAGAGAGGGAGTGGAAACCAAATCGAGCTGACATGCATGCAGGAAGTGGAAGAGCATTGCAAGAGCATGAATTCTTTCCTTTTACATTTTTATACGTTGTGAAAAGACTAAATACAGAACATATTTTTTAAACATACTCCAAGCCCACTTTAGCATTTTCAAGACAGTAGCTAATGGCAGCAGCTCAGCCAATTCCCCACTCTGACAGAGATTAGCCCTCATTAGACTCAAATCTATGTGCTACCAGAGGTTTTCATTTCAAATTGTCTCATTTCAAAGATACAGTACACAGAAATGGAATATATATCTGAAATATCAAAAGCCAGGTCACCTGTCTAAACAGAGCAATGGGATTTCTAGTGGCCTAACTTCTTATCGGTTGGAGTGCAGTAGTGCTTCTAGTCTCTAGTGACAATTGGGTATAGTGTAAAACACAGCGTCTCCACTCTAGCCAGACATCTAAAGTTACTTCCCATGGCCATCTCACATCCTTACTGTGGCAGCATTCTCTTCTCCATCCCTGGCGTACACCTTCTCCATCTATATCCATATATAGTTCACCTACAGATATTTATCCAGACCGGTTTGTGTTCCATCACATTGTTGGTCCCTTTGTGTTCTTCCTCTAGCTCCCACAGCTTAACTAACATACAGACATCTCAGCTTTGGTTTTTTTGAATTTGCATCAATTGTCTCTATCCTTTTTTTTTTGTTACTAACAGGCTAATGAAATCATCATCATCATCAGAATCATCCCTGTCATTGCCTAGCATCCAGGTGTGCTAGCTGCTGCACGGTCACTAAGGGAAAGACCACCACTGCCATGATGCATTTACAGCCTGGATAGAAAAGAAAGTATGAGCGACATAGCCCACTGCTCTGCTCACTGCCATAGTTCTTAGAGTCATACTGGAGTTTATTACTTGCTTCCTAATATTTTCAAGCCAGCCCTTTTATGCTCCCCTCTCAGGAAGTTCATCAGTCCTTAGTAAAATGTCTAATAAATATCAACAAACCCACCTCTTGACTGTTCTGCAAAGCCCACTTGAACTGTCCCCAACAGCATGACACACACAAAACAGCTATTAGTGACTGGCCCTGATCAGGAGTGGGGCAAAGTATTACAAGGGTGATGCTAGACACCATTCACAAACTGGGGGGGAGTCAACAGGATTGGCTCACCTGTAATAGCAAGGAGCAATGAAGAAAGACAGACACTTGTCATCTAGAGATAATAAAAATCACTTAGAAGCTTAAATTGTTCTGTAGCAGATGGCATGAATGCCCCACCACCACTACCACCCTTACAAGAAATGAGTCTCTGTCCTGAAATCCTCATAATCCATACAGACAAGACAAACAAAATGTGGGAGGGAATAAACATATGTCTGGGGAAGGGAGGCACAGAGAAAATGAATGACTTGCCCAAGATCACATAGGAAATTTGAGATAGGTCTAAAAATTGAAACAAGAGTCTCCTGAGATTCAGCTCTGTGTTTTTTACCACAAGACTATCCTTGAAACCTAATTGATTAATTCTTCTAGACAGATGCCCATAACTTGCAAGGTAGAATTACTCCTCAGTTAACTACTTCACAGCACAAAATAAGTATCAGGCAAAACCAGCATCTTTGGGATATAATACTTTGGCAGCTATTTTATGAAGATTAAGCATATTCAGCTTAGAAAAAAAAGTGGTATAAACAAGAAAAATAAAACTTTGGGATAGATGATATTTCATTGCTTTCCTCTATCATCGTTATTCAGAGCCATCTCACAAAAATGCAAAGAAATTCTTTGAGTTGCTTTGAAAAAAACACCTCAAGCGTATTGTCAGTAGGGGGATGGTTCCATCTGGCTCACTTGTATTTCAACCAGATTTGCTCCTAACCTCCTTAGCTGCCAGCTTAGCTGCTATGTACTTATTTCTGCATTAACTCTCCCTTAGTTTAGGTTTACAGACCAGATGCACAGAGGACTCACAGCATTGCGCTCACAGGCTGGGGACCTTTTTGTCACTCTGGGAAAGGGCAGATCCCATTCTGCCAACAAGCTGGAACATACATCATTGCTGTGTCCCGAGCTATTGCTAGAGACAACTACGCTGAAAACCAGCAATGTGAAAGCATCAGTATCTGCCATGGAGGAAGGATGGGAGCTCAGCTAGGTATACAGTGGACTATTAAGAATTCCCTTAGCTATGCCATAAGGAAAAGCAGAATCATGCCAGGAGATGTAATGTGTAGAAGGAAAAGGAGCAACCGCTGTAAGGAGGTAAAACTTATGATGATGCAGGGGTTAACAGTGTAGCTAAAGAGGTGAGTGGAGTTTGTGAACTGTTTAAATACTACAGCTATGTCACATTGACAAGGAACAGAATTACCTCAGAGCAAGTGACAACCACTTTTCTCCATGTTTTCCCTCAACCCTTATGGTTCCCTGACTTATTGCCAAGCATGTACATTTCCAGTGGTTTTGCGTCAAAGATTTCCCTACCACTCCCAAATTCTGTGGTCTCTTCTCTATCATTTCTTGAATTCTTCCATTCCATATTCTGCTTTAATCTTCCCCCACCATTAAGTGTGAAGCTCAAATCAGTTTCTAAATAGCTTGGCTCTCTTTTGCAGGATTGTCACTTCACTTTGTATATTTTCTGTACCATTACTCCCTTTCTTTTGCAGGCAAACTGATTACTCCTGTAAAAGACCTAACAAGTATGTTTGGTTCAGATTTCACCTATGTGCTTTCTTGCAAATTTGCAAGGTGACCACCTGAGACCCTGTATGCTCAGCTGACGATCCCTGCTCTACTACCACTCCACTAGCTTGTGACAACCTATGCAGGAAGGAGTCCTCAGGCAGGCTCAGACAGTGAAAGAGGCCTCTTGCCTGTTTTAGCTGATGTTAAGGGAAAAGGAAAACCAAACATGGCTGTAGATTCCTCTGGCCTTCTCACAGGGAAGGGCTGGCTAAGTTCCTTCCCTTCTCCTAGAAGTGCAAAGACTGAGATACATGGTTCAAGTCACTGAGGATCTGTCCCTTGCCACCCTGAAATCATGGACCCATTTCTCCAGATGCCCACAGATCTGAGATGCTTAACCCAGCCAGAGTCACAGAGCATTTAAGAAGTGGTTGCTTTCCAGTGCAAACAGGATAACAAGCCTACATTAAGGCTGCACAGGTGGAAGCATTCTCAGAGCAAGTACATGGCTGCATAGAAAGCAAAATAAAAATCAACCAGTGTTTAAACAGTTGTTTGTGCATAGTGGAGCTACAAGGATGTAAACACAATCCACAGAAGACCAAGAGCTTCTTTGGGTGAGGTCTGACTATATCCCTACAAGTGCCTACACTTCTGCCCCTGCTCATGACCCCTTGCCTGACTTGTTCAAGTTTACCATCTTCAAGGGAATTTCAGCTTGTCCAGGAATATCTGGTCTAATTTTAACTGAAATGAATTGTGTTCTCAGGTGCCCATGACTATAGTAGCAGTTACAGTACGGATGGGAAGGCTTAAAGCAGCCATAATCCCTTCTCTCCCTAAAAACCATCCAGTCCTGGTTTATACACAGTCATACAACGACTTCCACTGGACTGTGGATAACTCCAGTAGCAGCATACACTTGTATACAAAATACACAGTTCCTGCAAACATCTTTTCCATAAGGTCTCCACAGAGCAGTACCTCTGATTCATTTATAGCACAACAGCAAGTCAGATCTCTCTTGATCAGTGCACAGCAATGCCAAGAAAGACCTTTTCTCAGAACTCAAACTTCAAATTTATGCAAAAAGAATAAAGTTTACTTCGAGTGTTTACTTGCCTGCATGTTTTTTATTTCTTCTGCCTTGTTCACTCCCTAAAATATTACACTATCATATAATAAAAATCTTGGGTTTCTGATAAAATTGGTCATAAGGTTTTTACCAAATATGTTCACTTGATTTAAAATTAGATTACAATCCATTTGAAACACAAAGGCTTCTACACATGGTCCCTTCCAAAAAGTTAAACTGTTTTATGTCTGCAAAGTTTTCTGAATGTCATCTTTTAGGTTTTCATCTCATAAAAAGATTTAATTTTAAAATACACTTAGTTACAATTTTTAAAAAGAAGAAAATAAATACAAACAAATGCTCTAAAGTAACTCTTCTGTTTCACCCCCAGTTCTCCCTATTTATTTTTTTCCAAACTGGACAGAAAATGAAAGGCTTGCATTTTGGCTCAACCAAAAAAAAACCCAAACCATTTATTTGAACAGCTTCAGATACCAACTTATTTATTCTTTGCTTTTGCAGTAATGCATGGGGTTAAGAGATTAGTGCAGCATTCAGCTACTTAGCACAAAATACAACAATGATTCAGATTCTAACAAACTTAAAGCCTCAAAATGAAAAATGACAATTATTATATTTTTTTTTATGATGGAAAATAACATGCAGGTACAGGACAGCAGAAGGAAGAGCAGATTAAATAGTGCCCCTGATTCTGCCTGGAACCATGTTAGAATTTGTGTGATATAAAAGTTATTGAGAATGCCAAAGGGTGGGGTTCTAAGTATTATCCCACTACTGCGTATAGATTATATCAGCTGAAAAATACATTGAGACCAGTCTAAGCTTTCTTATTTGACAGAGATCTCCAATTCTATTCACACTGCTTATATTTCACTTTTGCTGTTGGAAACGGTTTGCATATAATGTTGATTAAAGACTTGTCTGCCTGTGGATCTATATCAATAAGTATAGAGACAGATACAATATACACCCAGCACATAGATATACATATATTTGGATGAATGTGTCGATTCTGGCTTCTGAGCTTAAAAACATAAATATTAATACTGCCAACAGAGTGGCCTGAAAGAAACCAGAGCCCTCCTTTCCTTTGGGCCTGTCTCGTTCTGAGGTCCCTGAAAGTTCTGAGCTACAAAAGCTCACTCCTCCCATCTAGTGTCCAGAGAATCAACTGCGCAGAAACAGCATCCAGCCTCACCTGCCTTTTGAGGGGAGACCATCAGCTCTGCAGAAGGAAGCTGATCTACGATGATTCCTTTTGTTCCAGAAATGAAATTCAGTTAAACTACAATGCCAGCTCTTGCAATACCACTCAGCAGCCCAAGTCTTGTGTACTGCGCTTTTAATATGCAGTATTCCTTCCATGAGATGCACTGCACGGAGAGAGGTGCCCTCTCCTTCTTGTGTTACCTGGTAGAAAAAGATTGTTCTGGGACATTACCACCCCCCAAGTTCCCCCCCAGGTACTTACTAGGAGGCAGTGAATGGGGTTTCCTTTCAGATCAGTGTCCGGAGCCTGCAACAAACTCCAGTCTCTTCCTTTATTGTAGGTGATGAAAGTTTTCACTTGGTTGTCAATCTTCTTGTTAGCCAAGAACATTCCCTTTATCCCTGCTACCTAGGAAAAATTGACATGGCTGAAAAATAGATCAAGCCGATGCAGGTTCTCTGCATGTGTCTCTCTTGCCCTGTCAAACCCAACAGAGATCTGGCGCCCGTGTCAGTACTGTAGATTTCAGGGCAAGAATTGCCAAGGAGCATCACAGGAAGGCAAACTGAGGAGCTGGGGACAAGATAAGACCGTCACGGTTGGAAAGGAAAAGAAAGCTTATATTTCAGAATCAGCATGTGAACATAGTAAGATGTCAATAGCATTATCTGTAAAGTGACAATCTCTCAACTGTGTAGGCATCCTTGCCCCGAAAGACAAAATATGTATAGAGCAATCATTTGGCTCTTGCACTGCAGCAGCAGGAAACAGCAGCAATTTTGGCCTTGAACACCTATAAACTTGGTGTTCAGTGCTTCTATTCTCATACAGACTGCTTAAGACACTTCATCTAAGGATCCCAATGTGTTTCATAATTATCAGTGTTTCAACATGATAACTTGGGGCACAGAGGTATTTTTATTACAGTTTTGTATTTTGAGGAAGCCAAAGCACTGGTGACTCAAGCAAGGCAACCCAGAAAGCTAGTTACAGAGCTAGCAATGATATTCTCATCCTTTTATTTTTCCTGGTGTTTTATCCAACAGCTTTACTCCATAGACCTGCAGGAGGATTTTGTAAAGATGTGATGCTAACAGACTCACATTGGAACCAAGCCCAAAAGTGTCTTAGTGGGGAGATAAAGAGTCAACCTCAGACCACAATTCACACTGCAGAATGTTCCCATCTTCTCAGCACACTGAAAATCAATAGCCCAATAGCTGCTGCAGCTTGCGAATGAATTTGTTAAGCTGCCATTCTGCAATCTGAGTGCTGCAATAAAAAGGGAAGCGAAATCAGGAGAAGGAGGAGGAAAGTGAAAAACTTTCTGATTTCCAGCAAGTCTGTTCAGTCATCCACCCCATCTCTTCTTATGATGTAGAACTAGTGCACAGAATCATTCAACAAGACTTTTTACTCATAAAGATTATTACTTAAATGGCATCATGAGGCCAATGGTTACACAGCAGATTCAGAGGCTGTTCCAGCTCAGCTGATTTAATTATGTGGCTGGATTTTTGTGCTATAGCTCCCATTGAGTAGGACTGTATTGCACTTTTGGTCACATGCTGTGGTACTGCTAGTGGACAGTGCATTGGTACAGAACATTGGTGTACTTCAAATTGTCTTTAAATTAAGTAGTTAACTAATCTATTGTTGATATAAACATAAAAAGATAATATTTTCAATTTATTAGCTGGATTGTTTGGTCCTAACCAACTAAGTATTCAGGATTTCTTTGTTGTAGCAGAAAAGCACCCTGAAAAGACAAGGGTACTTTGTCTCCCAGTGATACTGCATGAATAGACAGGGCTGGAAAAATAGCATAGTTTTGCCTTTACTACCAGAGGCCAGAGCCTATAGCTCCATTTGTACTTTTCTTTGTTGTTGTCCTGAAATAGTTGTATTATATAGTCCCTGTGAAATAGTGGCTATAAATGATTAAAGAGCATTTTATATATCAGGTGATAAATGTGGTCTGAAATCCTGTGATTTTTTCTTTTTATGATTCCAGTCATGGGCTGGGACTCAGAATCCTTTCCTGAGAAAGCAGTGTAAGTTATACTGTCAGTCTTGGACAGCTTTATCTTAAGATCACACACACTATACATGTTTGTGTGCTCTCAGTAGGAAGAGATACACCTATTGCATAAACACAACCATGACATGCACAATGATCTCTGTTCATCCCTGCTGTTCATAGAATCGTGAAAAAGAAAGACTCATTAAAGTAAGTGCATGACCAACAGTGGTCACAGAGAAAAGCCCTCCATTAGCTCCCACGTGAACATTGTAGACAATCCTCACTACCCTGAATGTGTCGTGTGCAGATAGAAATGCTGTCTACAGTTTTAGAAAGATCCATACCAGAGACTCGAACACACAACTCAAAACACATTCTTCACTCCCCATCACCAGCTTCATACATCAAACATACTTCCCATCCAACAACCATCCTGCTAAAAAAAAGTAAGTCCCAGAGTAACAGGCATATATACCATAGCTATAGACACATGTCCTCAAGTCTGTTATCTCTTCAGGCATGGATTCCCACAGGCAGGATTGTCTTGTTGCAGACCAGTCCAACTACAGAGCCAAGCAGAGCCATACCATATCAGTGGAGAGGTGCAGGAATTAGAAAGGATACTCAGACCCAATGGCCAGTGATTTTTGCTGTTCCCTTGCTCTAGGAGATGGTCAGGCTGTCTGGGACAGCCCTTTTATGACTGAAGACCCACTGAATGCTGAGTCCAGTGTGCTACTGATGAAGTGGCACTGGAAGGTGGTAGAGAGAAGGGCTATTCTTTTACCCTGCTCTATCCAACATGCAGAAGGGGGAATAGCATCCCTCTAGGAGTGGCCTCATCTTCTACAAGTTCCAGCAGCAGAAGAGCCCACACACTGGAGTAGCAAGGTCTCAGTGAAAGTCTCCTGGTGACTTACAGAAGAGAAGGGAAAATGTGATGAGGCACCATGAAAGAATTTCTGTTTTCTCTTTATGCCCAACACAATTCCTGATTGAGAAGCATTGAGCAGTTTTACCCTTGATGTAGAATCAGTTTAGGAATCTACAGACACAAACACATTGACTACAATGCAACTAGAAGAACTTGTAACACCTAACAGACATGCACACAGACACATGCACATTAAACAGGGCTTCCTCTGGCATCTTCTCAAATAATCTTGCTTTTCCAAATATATCACTGTCACCACAGGACTCAATTTGCAATCTCTTCACTTCATTTTAATTTATCTATGGATTTTTTTTCTTCTCTTGTCTTCATTTACCCCTAGAGCATTCATCATTTGCAACAACCCTACTCAGAGAATCATGCTGGCTGGCTTTCTGTTCCCTTCCAGCTAGAACATCAAATTGAAAGGAAGGTTTGTGCCAGGTTCAGTGTCAGCCAATATTCTTTCTATCTAGATAATCAGCAGATATGACGCTACAAGTCTGATTCCATCAATTTCAATCCAGGTTACTGTATGGTGTCAGCCTAATAAAACAAAACAAAGGCTTTTCTTTCCCCCTGGGATGTAGGACACCTTTACATAATGTAGTAAAACTGCTTCTCGAGCTGACAGTAATAAGAGGCAACAGTTTTTCCATGGGCTGCCAGCGCTGCAGAGAGATTAATAGTAAAAGTCTCCAAATGACTGAAATGCCAGTGCCCATCCTCCTACAGTTCATCTGCATCTACATACAACACTTGCACTCTCTGGACAATTCAAGGTGGTATCCAAGTAAAGGGCAGCTGAAGGCAAACTATACAGCAGAGCTAATATTCAGGCAGCGATGGGGAGATATGGGAAGCATCTTATTTGCACAGAAACTCAGATCTACTTCATGGTCTTTATTCTAAATGGTCAGAAAACCCCCTGGAGGAGGCCTGAAAAGAGAAGCTGACCCTCAAACCAGCAGCTGAGAACTGAATTTCTACTTAGCTGAGTGCTGTCTCCAGAACTAAAACAGGCAGCAGAATAAAAGATGTGTGAGGGCACATTAAAAGCCCTATTCTTAGGATCAGTTGTTATAGAAGACAATGTAAATTGGACGGTTTACAGGGGAGCTTAGGCAGAATGCACTTGTCAGAAAAAGGCTCAGAGGTAAAAGGGACATCAACATGAGGTAGGAGAGTTTCCATGCTCATGGGATAGCCCTAGAGGGCGTTTCTAAAATCACTTTGTTTCCCAGAATAGTCCAAGTTGAGGAGGGTGACAGAGCTGAAAACTGCTGTCTCCCCTTACCTCTAAAACAAGAGACTAGAGGCTGTCAGAAATGCAACACAAATTGGAGAATGATGCTATTCAAAGTATTGGGAGCTTTCAGAGCCATAGGCTGGACCAATGTGGGTCAACAGGATTTTGGCTGAGAAGGCTAGAGTTCCTCTTAGGGACTGAATGTACTCTTCCATGACCTCTTCCGATACCTATCTGCCTATGCATGAAAGAGGCCTGAGCGCTTCCTCACCTGAGAACCTACACGAGGGTACAGCAGTGAATCTGTTCATAGTATTAGGCTGGGCCTGAATTCAACACCTGTGTAAAACCTGGCCTTGAAACTCAGCTGGCTCCATTGAGGCCCTTAAGCAAAAGGAGGACAAAGCTATGTGTTCAGTCACTTTTTGGCTCTGTTGTTCACATGCGTATTACGGGACTGATGCGCAACAAGGAAAGGGTACTGGCATCATATGAGCTCCTGAGATAGGAATAAAGTGTTTGGAGTTATGACATACCTCATAGAGGTCAATCATCACATTCCCCTCCAGCCCTTGACTACTCTTGACATTTTCCAAGGCCAGGGTGAAGTACACCCCTCGGGTGTCGGAGATATACAGATTGTATGTGTCGTTCTGGTTCCACTCTTGAACAGCTGCAAACACCTGATTCTCATCTGTGCTGATAACATGCATGTCCTGGGGAAAGAAAAGAGATGAAGGTTACTAGAGGGAGCTCTGCTCTGTCATTTTCAAGGGCACCAAAGTAATTGTGGGGATACAAGAGATATATTTAGGCTGGAGTTTAATTGGAAACTGTAGACAACTGTAGACACTCTTCTAAGCGGGTAATTCCATCCAGGAATATTTTACACCAGCTTTCTTCTGCGAATTTTCAAAGCAGTAATTAACTGATGAGGTGTTAATTGAACATTTACATTGGCAGTACAGTGTTACACAGCAGCACTTCCCCCCTCCACCAACACTTTCATTTTAATGAGTACTTTGTTTGGGGGAGGAGGGTGGTGGTTATGTGTTAGCTTTTTTTGGCACCTGAGTGATTCCACTTGTAATTGTGGAATCACAGATATTAAAAATGTGGTGGTGGTGTGGTGTGGTTTTGTTTTTGGTTTTTTTTTAAGAAGAAAAAAGCAGCATGTGAAACATCTGTTTCTTGCCTAGCATTCAGAAACCAAGTATGCTTGGGGACTGATACAGGGAGGATCTAACGGCTTAATGTCTGCAGTCAGTGCTGCTGCTGCAGTTTATTATTTCCAATGACAGTGTCAACTAGAAGCCAAGGCCCTGGACTACTGTGCTAAACACTCCCGCCACCCCAAAATATAACAGAAAGACAACCCTAATCCTTACAAGAGGTAAAGAGCAGAATTGTAGTTAGATCACTAGTGTTATAAGCGAGGTTCTGGTTTACTTTGTTCTGTGTATTACAACAGGCAGGAAGCAATGAAAAAATAGCATAATTAAAAAAAAAAAAAAAAAACAACAAAAAACCCCCCAACAAAAAACCACAAACAACAACCAGAAACTATTAAACCTGATTCCCTCTTTCAATGCCTGGAGAAATTATTACCCTGTGGAAAAAGCCACCAAGAGAGAAACTGTTATAATGAAAATCCCAGGTTCTATGTGCCCAGCCCAGGCACCCTGAGTTCTTTGGTGCCATAAAAATCTGTGGAGGTAGGAAAAGAAATGCAGATTTCTTAGCACCAGGTGATTCCCAGAAGATTCAGCTGTTCTGTCTGTTCTGGGCAGATATCCCAAAGTTATTCTGCTCCCATGAATCTCAGCCAGGGCTTTCTATATGCAAAACTGGGAACTTCATTAGAAAATATACTCTTTGGAAGCTGATGTTACTTCTTTCTTCTGTTACTAATAGCGTTTGACAATTCACTTTGTCGTGGTTTTGTAGGGTGAATTAATACCTCCAGATGGAGCCTTGTAAAGTAAAGATGAAAAATAATATACTGAGGAAATCTGATCTATAAATTTGAAAGCGGATTCACCACCAAGTTAAGATTCAGAACAGTTGTTTGTTTGTCCAGATTCAGATGTGAGTATGGAGTGGATGAATATTCATTTGATTTACTTGCTGCTTTGAGCTGGTGAAAAACTAATCCCAGAAGATGGGCTGGTTTTGGGGAGGAAGAGATTGGCTTAAGTCCTGAGGTAACAGGAAAGGCAACATAAGGCCCGCTGCCTTCTATTAATTGTGGTTGTGAATAGATATCTTCTCTCAGCTCCAGCTGTGCTAGTAGAAGTTACTGCTGCAGCTGTTTTTCAGACTCCGTATTTCAGACTGTCAGCCTAGTCAGTCTGCTGGTAGACCTACATGAGCAGGTGTTCCCAATGTGCTTCAGGCAACATTGGCTAGCATAGCTCTAATCTCAAGTTTAAACTTTTGCAAACACGCATACACACAGGGGCAGACCACTCTATTCAAACCTAGGGAGAGATTACAGAGTAAAACATGCTTTGTCTGGTGGATGTACAGTTTCATTAACTTTACATTTTAATCAATAGTTTTGCAATAACTAGGGGAGAGGTAAAAAGATATTTTGACCAACACAAAGGAAAACTAAAGGCAATTTCATAAATGCTTAAGAAGCAAACAAGTTAATCTATTCACTAGATGCTTCCTGAATTTGATCAGACCGTGCCATAAGATGCAAGTCTAAAGAAGATCCCAGTAAGGGCTGGAGAAGCAGAGGCTGAGACAGAATTGTCATAATATATATAGTGCAGAGAGTCAAAAAAGACAGTGTTTCAAATGTTTGCCTTTGGGGGTCAATTAACTTTTCCTCTTAATATGGTCTTGTCCAATAGATGCAGTAACATGGCAAAGCTTTGATAGAAATGGATTAGTATATGTACATCAAAGAGGTCTTTCACCCACATCAGGATTTTTTTGGTTTTCACACCGGGGAAATTAAAATTAGTCATTGTATCATATTTGCTTCAATGTGGTTTTTTTCAGGGTGGGATTTGTTTTTTTGGGGGGGAGGAATAATACAAAAAGACAGGCTTCATCTTGATACAGAGCAAGAGCTTCACTGCATCTTCCACTACAACATTCATTCTACCTCTCTACAGAAAGGGAAAAGGACAGGAAAGAGAAGCAAGGCACCCTTCTCAAACTCTTGTCATCTTCAGGGGCTCCCCATGCATCTGCCTACTGAGAGCCTGAGATTTCCTCTCTCTGCTCCAGCACACAGTGGAAGTACATTAATATGCTGTTCTATTATCTGTCCCTCTTGGCTTTCCAAAGACAAAAGTAAGAGCATGATGCTGTGCGTGGGTTTGATCAGGTATCTACTCAAATGACTAAAGGCCAAGGCTTTCTGAATTACTAAACATGCTTCAATTGCCCTTTTTGCACTTGGTCAGGGAACTTTTCTTACTAGCAAGTTAAACAGCAGGCAGTGTAATGCCTGTTTTATGCTGTCAATTACTGGGACTTTTTAAGGTCTGTATTTAAGGATTTTTTTTTGTGTGGTTATTGCTTCTTCTGTCAGGATGTACATCCTGAGGTTGAAAGAAAGTGTTGAATTTAAAGCAGAGGTACAACATGCACCCATGCCATCAGTATTCAGCCCAGCACCAGTTAAGGACAGGTCTTTCGAAAAGATAAATCACTTGTCTTGCTTCAGTATTCACAGATGTCTGCTCAGTACATTGGTTTAAAATGGAGTGAATGTACCCTGTGTGCACCTTTAAGGTGATTATCATGAGTGAAATTAGAGTCTGTGACAGAGCCCACCTTGTGGTGTTGTGATACAGAATAGGCAGTGCCAACCCACAGATCACCATCACTGCAGAAATTAACAGGTTTCAATAAAGACTGTTTACAGGTTTAACACAACCTGTATGGACATATGCAGGCATCTTATATGGGAGAGAGTTTCAAGTTAATTTAGGCTTTTAATCAAACTGGCTACCAGGCTATCAATGCCAACAAGAAGACTATTTCAGTTTTGATTTGCTAGAGGCCATTCCTGCCTGAGCAGCTGTATCGCTTGCCAAAGCTGCCTGCAGTCACACCCCTCCAGTTCAGGAAGAGCGACATGCAAAGACATTGATATTTCCATTGATAGTTCCAGAAGTCGCTTAGTACTGTTTACCATGTTTGGCCCCTCTTTCTTAGCTGAAGGAGATAAAAGAGAATTTAGGCTTAAAAGAAGCTGTTTGTTTCAATTCCTTGAATAGTATAACTTTTTGTGCATTTTTAATAAAAGCAGCTATCTTGCTTTGATAGCAGCCTCCAAGACAGCCACAGCTCCACTGTAGCTCCTTCCAAGCCAAATGTAGCTCTTCAGTCTTTAAAAATATTCCAAGATTGTGACAAAGCATCTTATCTCCTTAAATATCTGCCTTTTTATTTCGGTCAAATAACATGAATGTATTGCTCCAATTCCTGTTCTCCGAGAACACAGTGCAATTTAATAGTAGTACATTTTCCCTGGCTCTCCAGAGATCTCTTTGAAAAAGTGGACAGCTGGAAAAATATGTGGGCTAAAGGAGACAACCAGTGCAAAGCAAGCCGTCTCTCTACAGATAATCTGAATCAGCTGTAAATGACAAATTTGATTGGGGTGTTACAATAACCATGCTAAAAACACAACTCTTTTCCTAAGGGCTACTTCAAATTAACACCTGTTTAAATTTTATCTGAACTGACAGAGTAATTCCTTCCTGCTAGGAAAGGAAGTTTCCAACCAACCTATCTTTAAACATGACTGAAGATTTCAGGGCAGACCACAGATCCCCTGTGTCAGAGCCAAGAAGATATCATGGCTTCTGGTAGGGTCCTTGAATGTCCTGTAAGCTGGGTTTTCAGGTGATCTAAACAGGAGCAAAGGGTACAACAGCACAGTAGGTCAGGTATGTCATTGAAGGCCTGGGTTTGAGCTGCAGTCTGGTTATATGAAGGTCACCCAGTCAGTCCACTACAAACAGGTCAATTGGATTGAGGAACCAAAGACAGGCAGTTGTAATATTAGCCGAATTATCCCTCTGAATATTTCCACCTACAAAATCTGTCGCGCTTTCAACTTCTAGGAACTGGCTGACCTTGCACTTTCTTTTTCTCCTTTTGACATTCCTTGCTTAATTTCTGGGAATTAATTTGTCTCCAGATGTTAGACCTCACATAGAAACCACAAGATCATTTGCTACCTTTGAGCTTAAATTTCATTTAAACTAGACTATATCAAGAATGAAAAGACCTCAAAAAAAAAAAAAAAGTAAAAATCCTCTCTTTGTTAAGAAGCTGTTAGGAGCCCAGCTGCAAAATGGCGATTTCCTCAAAATGGAGCTAACATTTTATACAGGTCTTTTAAAAAATTCAGCTCTAGAAGGCAGCAATAGCCTTTCAAGCTCCACTGCTAATTCACCATTGTTCTTAATTAGGGAAGATATGGAGCAGACACACAAAGACATCTCTTTGCTTGGTTCCCATTAAAATCTGCTAATGAGGCAAAGCACAAAAAGCAACCCACATAGGACAGGGACAGGAGAAGGGAATTTTAAGACCAAAAAAAGAGAAAAGATAGTCTACTCCAAAACTTAATTAACTAACCATAAAGAAATGGTAATTGACATGGGCTGTGGTATCAGTCTACATTTCATGCTGATGTCCTTGACTAGCCAAAGTGCTGAGCTTGTTTTCAGCTCTTTCTTGCTTGCAGATGTTCTGGTAAATGAGTTTTCACGCATTGTATGTCATCTTCCAGTTACTGTTACTTGTATTGGATTCAGGAATTTCTGTGCAATCAGAGTATCTGTAAGTTTATATGGGCATTCCAGCAACAGCAACCTACCTTGGGCAAGGAGTACTTTGGCAGCTTCATCTGTGTGAATGCATTCCTCCTATAAGAAACGTAGTAATGTGGTCTTCCTCCTGATGTCAACTACGAGAGAAGCAGGAAAGTTACCATCGGGATTTTGTAAAATATTTTTTTTATTATCAGGGAAAAACATCAAGCAAATGCTGTCAAGAGAAATACCATGGTGTTGGTGGCAATGGCTTAAAACTGCAGCTGTAGTAACAGCTGATGAATAAACATTGATCTAACTGACAGTGGCTGAAAAAGAAAGCAAGAGCAATCTCATTTTCTGCAAAGAGGGACAAAGGCCAGAATTTCAGGTGAAAGTCTGGAGGAAGGAAGTCCTGGCTTCACTTGGGCCATTATGCCATCTGCTGATACCACAGCTCTTCTCTGCCTTACCACAAAACACTCCTCTTTGCTGTCTGCAGAGCTGCTGTGTAGGCTGTTGGTTAGATCAGCAGACTGGCAGACATGGTGCTTGATTTCTTTTTCTGCCTCCAGTTTGGTTCCTATGTGGTCCTGTACAAGCCATCATATGTATTTGTTACGAGATCAGCTAAGCATTGACAGATATTGAAGGCAGGAAAAGCTCAGCTGATTTGGCATTTCTGTGAATCTGGCCATTTATTTCTGTGCCCAAATACTGATGGCAAGACTTGAAAATTCTGTGTTACAGCAATGTGAGGTTTAATTTCCTACCACCTATTAAGGGGGAAAAATGGACAGAAAAAAAAAGCTGTCAATGTTATCTGGCTTCCAGTGCTGCTGAACGTATAATCAATGTTTGTAAAGTACTTTTAAATCCTTGGATGAAAGATACTGAAGAATAAATATTCCAAGGGATTCTCCATGCAGAACTTTGCTTTAATTGCCTGATATCTGGGCTTATCAAGACTTTTCTTCAGTACTAAGTGTTTTAAAATGCACTGCAGTAGCTTCAAATGCAAGATACACAGAGGATAGATTCATACCAGATTAAGTAAAATCAGAACTGTATCTTTTTCTAAAGCTCTGCAACAAATTTTTTAAAGGAATTGGGCAAAATTAGGAGAAGGAAAGCCAAAAGCATGGTTTATGAGAAAGTGTGAGTTTGTAAATAAAACACGATGTAGTGGGAGAAATAATCCTGCATTCCCTATATCCTTGTGCTTTTGAGCCTACAAATCCTCATTCCAAATGCCTTAGTTGCAGAAAGCTAGACAGAGACTGAGGAAGGTAGGGAAGGCTAGGGGAGGGTGCTCAGGGTGTTCATCTATTCTTTCAAGCCTTCACAGTCTGGTATAGGGCCCTTCATCCTCTGAAGAACAGTGCCCGGGATAAGGCAGGCACGGTCCAGCATCTGCAACGGCATGTTATTTAGTTGTTTGTTGCCAGCCAGATACGTATGTAACCACTTCAAGAATCCCATTTTGAATTAACAGCCAACAGTGAATTCACTCACTACCTTGAACAAAGCAAAGGTTGTTTCCAGGGATTATAATTTTATTATTTCATACCTGTAAGCATCAATTATTAATGATTGGCAAGTAATAGCTCTTTGACTTTTTATATTTATTTCTGTTTAAGAATCCTACAAAGTTTAAGGATTAAAATGGGAGCTTCCAAAATCCAAATATTATATGATACCTTCTCAAACTGTATTATGAACATGAATATAAAGTTGTGGAAAGTCCCATCGGGCGTTAAGGGGAACATTTTAACAGGCTGCCTCTCCTCACATGCTCCTCCTTACAGTGCAACTAGCATACAGGTGGAACAAAGCCAAAATCTGACAGCACTGGGAGCACTATACAACAGTTTATAGACAGAAAGAGAAACATATCAAAATAGAGGGGCTATCCAGAAAGGTTGTCAACCTCCCCAGCATTAACTTCAGATAAGGTAAAGGGGTTGGCCTTTCTAAAGTGTGTAATAGCATCAGGTCAGAACATAGAAGACTAGCAGTCTTGAAGACTACAAAACCAAGGCATCAGTGATGAAGTAATGAATCAATTCACATATGAAGAAAAATTTCCCAGCTCCTGTGTCACTCGAGCCACAAATACAGTCATTGTGAAACGAGAGACCATGGCTGAACAGTGAAGCATGCCCCTGTTTTCCTTACCACATAAACATTTATTCCATTTATGCCTCAGACACACTAGGCACAAAAGCTGTTCTGGAACGTATGTCCCAGATTTATTTGTGGATGATTTAGACTGGTGCTTATGACTGAGTTCATTAACTGAAGGTAATTAGCAATCAACTCAATTTAAAATATCTGTCCTTTCTCTTCCCTCCACCCCCAAGCATGGCAGAATATAAACTGTCTGGAAAACCAGTTTACTCCTAATGATTTGCAGTTCATCTCCATGTTCCCTGCTATTCTGTTGTTATTTTTGTTCTCTTCAGCTGTAATTAAATGGACACTGGCAGCAGCTTAGTGAAACCCACTCACAGTAGTTCAGATCTATTCACCAGCTCTCACCTGGAACACAGCTTGGCTGAGTACATCTCATCTTCAGCCTTTTCACCATAAACACAACTGAGGCATAACAATAAAGCCTGATTACTACTTCTTCGGTTCTTTCTCTGACTCCCTCCTTCCTTTTCTATTTCCCTCTTATGCTCAAAAAAGCTGTCGTCTACTCCCTTTTAATAGCAGATGATTGACAGATCACTTCAAACTGGGGGGTTAAAGCAGCAACCTAGAGTGCCGATGAGATTGCAGGGAGTGGCACAGAGCACTCCACTTACATATGGTGGAGGTTCCAGCCAGGAACTCCGTTACCCTTCAGCGACAAAATACTAGAGGTAAAAGGAACATTATTAGCATTGTAATGAACAGCCACAATCCACTCAGTGTCTTTATTATTTGGATGCAGTATTATCCGATTAGTTGAGAGCTAACACACATGCACACACATGCAAAGAACTGGAAGATAAAATAGTATAACATAGAATAATAGAATAAATAAGAGAAGAGGGTGTTCTGCACCTGAACAAAGACATAATCATCCTGGACAATCAAGGAGTTATGGTCAATATAGCCTGGAAAGGGTTTGCTGCGAGTGGCTTCACTGCAGTTCTGCATCTTGCAGGTGATGTATTGGGCATCTGCAAGGAAAAGAACAAAACCATGATACTTGAGATCCTGAGCTCAGAGATTCTTCCTACTGTCATGAACCTGTTTGCTGAGGTAACATTTCTGCTTCCCAGCCTCATGTGACATGAAATGATACGATCCATTCAGTGCAACAAAACACTTCTTTCCCTTTCACCCCTTGTAAATCCACTCTTGAACACTTTCTTCCTTTAAGTTCCTTCCTTCTTCACCTGCCTCAGCCTCCCATTATTTCTTTTATTCCACCATACATCAGACCTATACATTGCTCCTTCATACCAAGAGAGAGCCCAGTGTAACTGATCTGGTTACTCCACACCACTCTTGCAATTCTATGCTGGAAGTAGACCAGAGGCAGCATTTGAAGGTGGCACAATGTATTGCTTGTGGCTCAGGTCTGACAGAAACCTAGTCAAGGATATATGATTCAGCAGTGTTACCTGCCCTTCTGTGTTTACTTGGATGCCACCCAGGCTTAGGCTCAAAGCAAGGAGCTGAGTGAGGGAACAAGAGACCTGTGAAGGACCCTTTACAGAGGCAATAAACAGCTCAAGTCCTCTGACCTTCAGAGTAACTATGGGTTCTGAAGAGTTGTGTCTGTGCTGCAGGACACATACTCTGTGCTGAGCCTCTACAGTTTCCCCGTCATCCCCATGGTGTGGGATTTGCTGCAGAGCATGACAGCTTGTCGATGGTCACATGCTAAATTAATTTAGAACATGGCCAAGGTTGATACCATACAGATGTATGAGCATACCTTCAGACAATACTTGGCCCATAGCGTTACCACTGAGAGCCCCTTCCACAGCACATCTCTGTTTCCTACAGTAGTTACACTCTGCAGAATAATTCAGATCACCTTGCAAAGTAATTCAGACCACCTCCTGTTCAGGGATTTTACCTACTTCTCTGTTGACAGTGTAGGTAGATGCACTCTGGCAGACTTGGGCAATCATTCTACACTCTCTTGAAACCAGAGGTCTTAGCAGTTTCAGTCAGTCATATGTTTCAAATGGCCTAAATGCAGTCCTAAAGCCATCTCATCCACTGTCACAGCATGGCTTGTCCTCCTCTACTATTCTGAAGCACTGCAGGGTACTCATCTCATAATCCATCACCTGAAGAAAAACAATTTCAATTCCTTTATGGTGGTAAATTTACCCTAAAATACAGAACCAGATTCTCACTATTCAGTTTGGGCTCTTTCAAGATCAATTAAGAAATTGCACTTTGTTTAATGACAAAGCTGATTTACAGGAAGAAGGATTTTGGCATTTTAGTATTAGCACTCATATGACAGAAACACTACATGGCATTTAAAGTGAGAACGACTTCTAATCTTTTTTCTTGTTCAAGAAGCACAGCCCCTTGTTTGATATAATTACCACCTTCTGATCAGAGAAGTAGCATTTTACACTGAAATAGAAATGGCTGGATTTTTACCACCTCATATTTCATCTTGGTTTTAATTAAAATCTATCATTTGACATTTTTTTCCTTGCTTCTAAGGGCTGTTGACTTCTGCTTGAAACAGACATGGAGGGTAACGAACCTTTAGGAAAGTTTGATGAGGGATGATTTTACCCCAGCATTTGCAGAGTTCTTGGAATATATAAGTGCTAAGTATTATCAGTCACTGCAGTTTATAACATTTTATGGTTTTGCAGCTCACTGCAAAACATTAATTAACATAGCCTGGACAGCATGATCAAAATGTATTTCCCTTTAGAGGGACATGATTTTTTCCGCGTCAGCCACGAGAGGGCAGGGAACTACGTTACTCCCAGCCTGCTCGTTCCAGTAAGCTCAGGAAAGTTGCCTTTCAGAGCAGCTCAGCCCTCTGCCCCTCTGGCCCCAGGAACAAGGGGGACAAGTAGGCCAGAGCCTCTTCCACCACCCAATAGCACTATATGCTGCAGCATGTCCCCTCTCTGTCATAAGACGGAGCACAGGCATGCATCTCTGCACCTGCAACACAACCAGTTCCCACTCCTCCTGTTTAATTCAACCCATGATATCATGAAGGGTAACCTCCCACACCTGCCCCCACAGAATCATAGCATGGTTTGTGTTTGAAGGGGCCTTTGAAGGTCATCTACTCCAACCCCCCCTGCAATGAGCAGGGGCATCTTCAACTAGATCACGTTGCTTAGAGCCCTGTCTAAGCTGACCTTGAATGTTTCCAGGGATGGGGCATCTTCCACCTCTCTGGGCAACCTGTTTCACCAACCTCATTCTAAAAAAATTCCTCATCCTGTCTAGTCTAAATCTGCCCTCTTTTAGGGCAAAACCATTACCCTTTGTCCTATCGCGACAGGCCCTGCTAGAAAGCTTGTCCCCATCTTTCTCCTAGACCCCCTTTAAGTACTGGAAGGCTGCAAGAAGGTGCTCCCGGAGCCTTCTCCAGGCTGAACCACTCCAACTCTCTCAGCCTTTCCTCGTAAGAGAGGTGTTCCATCCTTATTGTTCTTGTGTCCCTCCTCTGAACCTGCTTCAGCAGGTCAATGCCTTTCCTGTGCTGAGGACTCCAGAACTAAACACAGCACTCCAGGTGGGGTCTCTCATTCTCTCAAGAAGGTTCCTGAGTGAAATGCCTGGCAATCCCGATCTTAAACAAAGCAGCATTAGTTGAAACGGCTGACCCCACCGCCCCCTGTCTGAGCTGCTGACAAGACTAGGTGGCTTTCCACATATGGGATTGAATCACCCAGCACAGAGCTATATAGGATCAGACCTCTGACTCCTACCTTGTTTTCTTCTTTTTCCACCACCACCATTGTTACTTTTTACTTCCACAGGCACACTGGTCATCTGGGAAACACTAAGAGGAGACTGCAATGCTGCCTTACTTCCCATGCAAATGGGTTATCTCTCCTGGGAGCACAAGGAGGTAACAAGATGGGTGCTCCTTGGACCAGCCAGCAAAGAAGATTAAGGAATCTCCTTCCTCAGAAATTTTAAAGAGCAGGCCAGACTGAAATCTGTTAGAGGCAACCAAAGTATTTTTGATCCTGTTTTGATGGAGGAATGGGGAGTATGTCTATTTCTGCTCTGATCACACAAGTCTGTGCAGCAGTGATTGTACCATTGATGAAGATTTACTAAGGCAATTCCTGTGAACTTTTACAGTGCAATTCTCCACGGCTTCAATTCTAAAATGCCAGTAATAACTACTAAAGGGCAGAGCACTGAAATTGCTTAAGCTAATCTCCCAACCACCCAAGCCCTGAGATGTGCACACCAAGAAAAACTCCCTCTGCTATGGGAGACGGAAAGAAGGAAAAGCAGGCTTCTTGCAGCGTGTGGATCCTGCTTTTTTCCTAAGGGAAGTCTTTCTGTGCTCACATTAACTCAAGGATTTAATTTTGGCATTTGATTCTCATGGACATTTTATGTGATTCCATTGGCAGAGCTTTGTAATTTAGCATTAATTAATGTCAATTAATGTATTCTGTTGCTAAGCTCTAGAATTAATTTCATTAGTTTTCCCGCACAGATGTTTTCCCTGCCATAGGTAATTAGGACATTATGCTTTTCATTTCCAGAACCCTCACCTCCAACAACAGCTGCTGTTTTTAATATACAACAACAAAGTCATGCTGTGCCTGGAGAGAAGAACATAGCAACTCCCAGCTCTTACACTCCCAGACACTTTGATTTTGACAGTTTTAGACACCTAGAGTAGGATTCTTCTCAGGGAACGGCAGCTGTTTCTAAAGAGGAAGCAAGAAAAGTCACAGAACACAAGAATGGAGGAGACATCTTGTAAGGGAAACCTCTGACAAAATTAATCTGTCTCAGTGGTGAAAGAGAATTGCAAATGCTAACACATAGCAAAAGTTATGAGCCAGGGAGACCCTGTCCCATTAAATACTTCAGTCTTTTCTGTTTAGCTTGAGCTCCATGCTAATACCTTCTCAAGGGAAATGCATTCAGTCTTTCCCAGAGATATTTCTTGGCTTAATTGGTGGAGATGGAAGGTTGTTAGTTACTGGAGGCTGGTCAGCCTCTGCAAAAATACGCAGGAGAGTTTCAAATCCCTTCCTAAAGCAGAGTAGGGCTGTCTTCAGGACACTTTGTTGCAGAGTGTTACTTTGGATGACATACCAAACCCCAATACCCACTGCTTTCTTGTCTAAGTTTGCAGCCATATCTTTCAAAAACCTTATCTGATCACAAGAGGAGTCAGAGGAAAAATCACTGTACTCACTGCAAATGTATCTTTTTTGGTTTTCTTGTCTCTAATTCATTGAGGAATGTGTCCTTCTCTTGACAAATAAATCCACCAAGGACAAAACAGTGGTTTATACAAAGAGCATCCACATAATCTATGACTTGTTTGTCTTCCAGATTTACTATGGAGTATCCCAGTTCATTACTGAGCAGCTTAGACATTAGGGATAGTTTCTGCTTTGGAAGGATGATGCATCCTGTAACTAATGAACCACAAGAACATGGTAGTAACATATCTCACTGAAAGACCCAGGCCTGTAACCCCTCTGCAACAGTGACTAATAACAGAAGCCTAGAAAAAGTTTTAAGAATTTGTCCAGGAGCCTTGGTAGTCCAAGTACATCTTCAGCATCCACAACCTGCCATGGCAATTAATTAAAAAAATTAATAATGTTCTCCCATACTTTCATATTTCTACTCTTTTTTTTGAGAAACACACAAAATGACTGTTCTTTATCCATTTCCATCTGGTCTGAATGTTGATTTGTGAAATGTTTACGATATGGGGAATATATTCGCAACTGTCCAGGACTCAGCAACTGCAAAGCAATTAACCAGTAATGAAGCTTAGTGAAATGAAGCCATCCCATTTACTAACTACTCACAAATCTGTTTTTATCCTGCTGCTACTCTTTCTTTGTTTACCGTTAGAGTCGGGAATCTTTCTTTACATGGGAAGTATATCCTCTGCCATTTCTGGCATAAGGCTATGATTAGAGAAACTAACAGATGTCATTCTCCAGGACAAACACTAATCATGATCAGGAAAAAGTACTAATCACAATCAGGAAAAAAAAAAAATCACTGCACAGATTTAGGGCACTTTAGGAATTAATTCACCACACTAGCTATGTTAGCAAAACACTGCCAGGCGAGGTTGCCTACTTGTTTTTTCTGCTGCAGTGATTATTTTATTCTTCCTAGCAATGTTCTATGAAAACAGAAATTGAAGTCCTAGCACAACTTTGCGATTGAGACACTAGTGGCCAGATGCCCCATCCCTGTTGATCAGCAAGGAGAGCACTCCTGACCCCAGGTGAGGCATTGGCCTTACCTGTAATCACAGCAGCACCTTTCAAGAAGTTGCTGTGAAAATCAGGACAGCAAAAGCAAAGCAAAGCAAACAAAAGTATTTTGTAACTATCAGAGGAACTCTTAATTTTTGTCAGCCCATTAGAAAATCCATTAGTTTCTTTCATCTACACTTAAAAAAATATTAAAATTACATAAATTAAAAACTTTACTCAAAATCAATTGGTATCTATCTACATAAGCAAATTGTATCTCATAAATGTAATAGTTGGTTTTCTTTACTTGCATCTATAGAAACTGCCACTTAAACATTCTCTGAGTCAGCTTTGCCATTCTTTGGAGGACCAGTGGGTACCCAGTTAGTCTCCAAATGCCTTGTAGGAATCCATTTTTCTAATTCTCACCAACAGTCGGGATTCCTCAATAGGCACCACCTGAATAAAAATTACCTCCCCAAGTCAATTAGCTTGAATCAGGCCTTACTGGAATAACCTTCCCTCCCCAGCTCAAAACAGATCAGGCCACTAATTAAGGATCTTTCAGGACCTGTGTATTCTTTACAAACCTTAAACTCACATGTCATTAAGTTTATACAACTTCTGTAAGCACTTCAAGCTGCATTTGAGCAAACATAGATTTAACTTCCACCAGTCACTCTGCCTGCTGACTATGGTGGTGAACGTAACAAAGAGAAGCTTATCATGTAGTTAAGAACTGTAGGGGATTAATTGTCTTACTGGGGTGCTGACCTGAAATCAGGCAAAAAAAAAAGTCAGAATTCCTGCTGACTTTGCTGACTTACCTTTGATCCTGTTCCAAAAATCAAAGTGGAACACCAGGGACAACCCAGTGTACAAATGGAAATGTGAGATAAGGTTCATATGAACTTCTCCCAACCAGAAAAAATCTACCACTGTGCTCTCAACTCCAACTTGATTTGGATTGGGCCTGAAGCCTTTAAAAAATAAAACCAGCACACCTGACATGATGAAAATTTGCCTGGTACTCTCCAAAATTTACACAACAGTATTAAAAGCATAAATGGCAATGATTAGCTCTGCAAATCTGACTCCATCAATACTACTAAATTGCACAGTCTGTACTCGGTTTGTTCATTGCTACATGCACCCCAGTTTGGTGAGACACAGTGTGCTCAGGAGTTCAGATTTTTCTGGATCATGATGGGGGAAAAAAAAAAGTAGGGAGCATGTGAGCTCAGGTACAACATTGCTAGCCAGATCCTCAACAGCTGTAAATCAACATGCCACTGAAGTTTTACTGATTTATACCTGCTAAGAGACTGCTATTTTGGTCCTTGCAAACCTTTTACATTATGTATATAAACACAATAAATAAAATGCACAGACAGACCATAATCAGGGAACAGAGATAGAGAGTTACTGGTGCTCTAGCAGGGAAAGCCCAATACTAAGGCTGTTGCTGATACATATTCCCAAACAACTCTGCCAGGGAGATGGGCTAACACTATACTCTGCTAACATTTCAATTTTTTCTCACCTAAAGCTCCAGTTGTACTACTCAGCTTCTGCTGGAAAAGATACCAGCACAAGAATGAGTTGTTTTTTCTCATTTGTACTGAGTTCAACAGGTTTTTGCTCAGCCCTCATATTTCCACTGCAGAATCTTTTATTTTATTGTACAGATTGCACAGTTGTTTCCACACCACTCCCCTTTCCTTCTTTCTCTCTGCCTTGTTTTGGCAAGTCTACCATTTCAAATTTAATCCATTTATTGAATGTTTGCACTTGGTTAACTCTCAAAAGAGATATTCCAAACAAAGCATAAATAAATACATGCAAAAATATAAAAAACAAACAAACAAACAAAAAAAACAAACTACAAAACACCATGAAAAAAATATTTGCAAATTACCCTTAGCTTGAAAAAAAGATACCTTTCTCAGTTCAGCACATTTCATCCCATCACCCCACTGGCAGTGACACAGCTGCTTCATTCCAGAGAAGGAATGTTTGTTCATCCATTGGAGGGTCATGGTTACTTTGTCCAGGAAAAGGAGACAGATTTAGTACTTAGAAGAAGGCTCTAGTAGCCAAGAGATCTGTATATAGCAAGTCAGTCATGGTAACTAGAGTAATGGACCATGTGCACACTCTTAGCCTGTCTCAGTCTCAAAATCCTGTGACCTGCAGTGCTACCAAATGTCTTCTGGTAAAAAATGCTGTGATATGTTCCAAGGTTACTGCTTCCAGCTACTCACTGTAGTCCCATGCCAGAGACCAATGCTTCCTGGAACAACGGGCAAAACAGAGCATGCACTTACTGAAAATCCAACACATTTTCTTATATTGCCAATGAGCTGAGCTGGGGACCTCCTGACTCATGAGCAGTTCCATCTAAATGACTGGTTTGCAGGAGGGGTCCCCACTGGCTGAAGGTGTGACACCACCACTATATTCACATTAGTAGTTCTGTCACTGCCTGAACAGAAAGTCTTAATTTGTGGTGCCCTACCACTAAGCTAATATAAGCATGCAGAACCATTTACTAGAGCTCAGTTGATGAGCAATAATTTGTTATTCCACAGTTCTTTACTAATATGCCTGACTCCTCAGTGAAGGCAGTTTCATCTACCTGTTTTTCCGTTTCCATCCTAAAAGCTGTAATAAAGCTTACTAATTTGTTAAGCACTCGAGATATCTTTTGCAGAAATGTGCTATAGCTGTGCAAAATGTTCTTATTAGAGCCTAAGAACTCAAACATTCAACACATTTGGAGCATGGCATCTTCTCTGCCCACTGTGAGCTGAACATCCCTCAAAATCGTCACCAGAATATAGCTCCTTAAACATCAATTGCAGTGCTTCATCTCAATAACCTCGAATTCTTAATGCCCTATAACAGTAATATTTTGTGCTAAAATATACACTGTCCTGTTAGAATAATTCATTCTCATTTAGCATGTCCCAAGAAATAGAAAGCCTCATGTTCCCAGCCTTGCTGCCATGTCCAGGTAAGTGAAATTGAGAGGAGAAATAATAATCTGAGATCACAAATGATAAGAAATAGAGATAATACATCCTTTTACTTTTACTAATCTTGCATATCTTGAAATGGAGACCTTTAAAACTTTATGGTTTCTATCACAACTGTTTCTTTTCAAAATTCATCTTCCAAAAAATTCTCTTTCACGCTAAATTTCAGTGAGTTAAAAAACTGGTTACCTGGCAGTTACCTTTTCAGAGAGTTTGTAAGTTTCCAATGACAAAATACACATAATACACCACTGCATTTAGGGATACAATTCAGGGGAGAATTTTATCCATTTTTAAAGGAATTAAATGACTGCATCATTAATACGTATATATTGCAAATGGTAAAAATCTGCTTGTTATGTTGCAGCAAAGCTGCTGTTTACAGGGGAAAATATATGAAATTACAATGATGAGATCTACGCAGTCAGGCTTTCAGTGTGACGCCTGCCTGAGGCAACCCAGTGTTGTGGAAAAGAAATACATGGACAAAGATCTGCAAAGGCAGTCAAGCTCAAAGATAAACCTTGAGGAAGCATGGATGGAAGGAGAAAAGGCTGGTGTCTGAGAGAATTTATAACCAGTTTTGGAGTTGCAGATAAAGGAGGCTCCTGGAACGGAGAAAAGTACAAGAGGCAAAGCAGGGAGGGAGAGGAGCTGATGAAAGTGAAGGACAACGCCAGGACAAGCAATAACAGTGAAGAATGCACTTAGGCTGGTTGTTAAAAGGTTCCTAATGTGAGACAGATGAGGTACTTTCAAAGGTAGTACCTAAGGCAGAGTATCCCTGGTTTCTTAAAACTGCAAAGCTATGAACAAGGTGATATTATGTACTGTGTGAAATAACAGCAGCTAGATTCTGTGACCCAGGAACTTCTCTCCAATGCCATGTTCACAAGAACAAAAATCACATAGGAAGAAAGAATAGTGTTGTATATACTAACTCCAATTACTGATTATCACATATTCTTCCTTATCATGTTCTTGGCTCCTTTCACAGCCTGTTAATCCCAACTTTTTGCTCTGATGTAAAGACTTCACTTCTGACTGACCTGGCTTGGAACTCGTATTAGGGTCAATCACTACAAAAAAGTCAGATTTCCACCATGACACTGGTTGGTTAAAAGAATATGAGGGCAGTCCAGAACATCAAAATATTTGGAAGCTGCTGTACTTACGACCATCCGCTGTTTTTGCCTCCAGATGCACAAGATCAGGCTCTCTACCAGAACCCATCATAGACCTGTAAAAAACAGATTGACACAAAGGCATTAAAAACAACAGCTAGTGTGAATGTCTGAGATTAGTTCCACAGGAGATCCTGTTTAGCTGCACCTATATTCACACTCACAAGTAAGAGCTGATAATTTTGAAAGTATTTTGGAGTTTTCCCTAAGATAAACTTGAAAATTTGAAAGAAATTCTACCATTTTATTGAATCAATGCCAATGTACTTATGAGTTTTCACCTGGAGACTTGCTTCTATTCTCATTGGCACCTGACATTTGATGTGTCTCCTGATTTGGTGAGAAGGATGCATTTCAGTTCTGGGTGGGATACAGGACACTTTAACTGATGGGATAACAGTGTTTGCCAGCATACTAATTATTGCTGTTCCTTTATATTGGACATTTTATGCACATTTGCTTAATTGACACTCCTAATGATCAACATTCCCTCATTAATTAAGATATTTAAAAACCCCATTTCATCTTAAGACATTTTATCATTTCTGATCTAATAAAAACAGTGTTCCATTAATAAAAGAAATTTCAGATTGACTCAGAAAATGACTGTTTGTTCACTCTGAATCAACAAGCAAAAACAGAAAGACATTGAGCACTGCAAATAAAGGGTTTATGGGCTCATTTTGCTGCCATTGTTGAGGTTCTCCTAGACTGGCACTGCTGGCCTTGAGAATTCCCTGGGACAGTCCAAATGACCATTGGTTTGATGGACAGTCTGAATTATGGCAGTACTGACTGCAAGTATGTGCCAATCCCATCATACAGCAGCCTCAGCAACATCTCTGGCAGTCAGTCTTGTTTCTGGTCCTGGTCTTCTCATCCAAGTCATAACCCTAGACTAAGGCTAAGGGTTAAACAACCAGTTTCTTGCTAGTTCCTGACCTCCAACTTAATAGATGCATGAGGGAACAGCATCATTCATTTCCAGTGATAGACAAATTAGATGCTGTGTTCTGTTCAAAGCCTCATTATTTTTCCGGAAATCAAAAGTGGGATTCAAACAGTGATTTAGACCTTAATTCGGTTCCTACTGACTGCAGCACCAGCCCTTAATCATAATGAGCATTAACTAATAACTATTACAAAAATGATAACAAGACTATTTGTGTCCTGATTAATCCTTAGGTTTGCTTGACAAAATCTGTAACAATTCTCTAGTTAGAAATGGTTTGGATTTTTTTGTCCTCCTTTGCTGGGAAGCAGAAGTTTCACTGAAGACTCTGAGCCAGCACTGCTTTCACCTTTTCTCCATTTTCAATAACATTTATGGCAAGGTCTTTTTCTCCTAAACATTCAACTAACATTTAAAATCTCTGCTTCCTGATAATTGACACCTAGTGGGTGGGAAGGGAGTACCTTCCTAGGGCTTTTTCCTTTTACCTGCTGTCATCAGCAGATGTAGGGGCAAAATGCTGGGCCTGCTAGTTACAATTCAGTTCAAGATAGATAGATGCCAGCGACAAACAGCTCTAAAAAAACGCAGAACTATGTTTCTGATTTGGCATATCTCCTTTTTATTCTTGTTTATTCAAGCGGGCTTTAAGCACACCTGGAACTGGGCTATTACAGAAGATAAAGTACAGCTTTGTCAGTGCATTCCTCCTCCTGACCTCACACAGCCCCCTGGGGATGTGAACTCTCCAAAGAAACAGGGATTATATCCCACAGATTTGAACATTTTGTCTCTTCAGAGACATGGAATAACAGTATTCAGCCAGCAAAGAACTTGTTGCCCTAGTTTAAGCCTGTGAGTCTACAGTCAGGTGCTTTGTGAGTTTCCTCCTCACAGTGCTATCCTGACCCCAAGAAACAACGCTCTTGCATCTTCTCAGGCAACTTCTCTTCAGAATGAGACATCTCACTGATGGATGGGACATCATTGTCACTGTTGTTCTCACTTGTGATATGAGCCATAATTTACATCAAACTCTTAAATGTCTTAAGAGCAGCATATAAATATCTGGACCCATCAAGCCCTGAAAGTTAGAAGGCTACAGATGTAGTGACCTGCATGTAACTTAGTCTCACACTACAACAGCCAGTATTGGGACTGCAGAAGCTTCAATTCAAGGTAGAATTAAGCCATCATTTGTCCCAAGGATGTACAGAACAAGGATGGCTGAAACATGACTGGTGATAAACATTATTCATCTTCTCAAGGGCTTCCTTTCTTTTGATGTCTTCTAACTCCTGCAAATTAGAAATATGATGACAAATGAAGAGGAAAACTGCAGTCCAGAGAATCTAAGGGAGTTCCTGAAGTCAAAGAGGACATCTGAGGCAGAGGCAAGAACCATATCCAGGTTTTCCCATCTGCTAGATCTTTCTTCCTACCTTAAAAAATACACATACCATTGCTCTGATTTATAATAGGCTTAATTTACTTGTGACAGTGCAAGGTCACAGTCAGGCACATAATACTAAATGGTAACATGAACAATCAGTTGCAAAGGACAGGCAAAATACAAATACCTATCTGCTCAAATCAATATTAGCTGTGCACAGCTGACATCCAGAAACATATCACTCCCATCTGGATTCTGCTGAGAGCTTACGGACCAGAATTTTTGTAATGTCACATTTTCTTGTATCATGCCGTCTTGTTCCGTGGTAGCCCTGTGATATTTCTCTATACATAGCTCCATACCACCCGAAAAGCCACTTAAAGTAATATTCACCTTAACCAGTTATACACTATAGATATTTAATCCTGAGCCAGTCACAATCACACTAAACTCTCTTTACAGGCAGTGAGGAGAAACAGGCAGTTTTGCACCATGGTTCATCTGAGCTGTGTTAGATGTGACTTCATGAGAAGACAAACTTTATCCTAGAAAGGGCTGTTTTTCTCCACTGAATATAAGAGGTCTGGACACCTACACCACAGACACCCACATGCGATCATATAAAGGTCCCAAAGCAGGTAACACAATACACCTGAAATACGTTTATTACTTATATTTAAAAACATGAATTACAGATAAACTATGGATTGTAAGTGAAGGGGAAAGAGAATGCCCTGAGATATATAGCTTACCTCAGCTTTATTATTTACTACATGGCATGTGAAAGTCTAGAAGAAATTCAGAAATGCAATATTGACCACAATGAGCATAAATAGGAGAAAAATACTGTGCTCTCGGTTGAACTGCAGCTGGGAACAAGCACTTTGTAGGAAGATAGACATATCCTCTTGCATGCGTAGGACAATCAGGTCTTTAAGCATCTACTGGAAATAAGGTATTAGGAACTGTGGAATATACATCAGAAATCTTAAATTTTTAGTATGTCAACCGGATCTATCACAACACTACTGAGCATTCAGCTACATTATTAGTGGGTCTTCTAGGCTTCTTCATTTGGGGAGGGGGGAAGGATCATCCTTAGAAGCTGAGGAGGACAATGTACTGAGTATTACTAACAGTATTAAGCCCATGGCATCAGTATGAAACAAACGTAATAAACCTAACTGATTAGAAAGACATTCCAGTCTCGACTGTTGACCGGATTTGAAGGTTCTTATACCAAAACTAGAGTGATCAATAAATACAGGCTTCACACATGGAAGAAAGAAACTACATACTGGATTTGCCCTAGATAACACCAAGCCTGAAACTCAGTGTTTCTAACTTGATACAACTGCCAGCTCTACTTCATTATCTTTTGTGCACATGGTCAATGCAACCTGGTCAACGTACACTTCCATGAGCTAAATAAGGAAAAGCGATGTGCATTCAATAGCTTATAAACTAAGCACCCTGCAAAGAACAGGGGTACACATGAACAAAGCTCTGGGATCCACTCATTTATCTCAGAAATTTCACTAAAAATAAACAGTAGCCCAAAACTTTGTCATGCCCTATTTGAGCAATTTTTTTTTAGCTATGCCGGCAGCACTTTCTTCTCATATTTCTCAATTCTGTTCTTCCCTTTCAACATCTGTTCTCAAAGACCAATCACTCACATGTCCACAAACTTTTCTTCTTGTCACAGCCTATGTTTTCACTTTATGGTAAAATGCCAGCATGCCCTTTGTCCGTCCCTTTAATCTCAGGCTTTCTGTAATACTCCCTGAAACTTCAGTACACCAGGGATATGCTTGCAACACTTGCTGCTGAACAGTGCCTATTGTATTTTTGTGATTAGCTTTTTGTGTTTGGTTGGTATAATTGTCTGTATGTTTTTAAAAAAGAAGGAGGAAAAGAGAAAAAATAGACCAAAAAAAAAATGTGGTTTTTTTTGGAAAATGAGGATTTAAAAAAGCCACAGGGAGTGCAAGGCAGTGACCCCACTGCCTTTACGCAGAAGATGTTCACATTATGAAATATGTACGACCCCCACAGTCCTATTACAAAGTTGCTTCCTAAAATTTTAATCACCATCAAACTTGCTAAATAGTCATCTGCACTTGAGCGCTTCACAAATCGATATCACTGGCTGCAACGCAGTAATTGCTCTGAATGCAGATTCTACATCTACCGTGAGAAGCAGCACAGGGGAAAGACCCCGAACCATCCCCTGGTTTAGAACTAGGCTGAACTAAACAAAAGCAGCCTGGCACTGCCCATTGCACAGCAAATGCTAGTTGGCATATTTCTGCAGTGACCAATCCCTTGCCATCTCTGTCTGAAACATTTCTAAAACCTTGGCTTCCTTGGCCTGTCAACTCTTCTGAGCCAAGGAAATTCAATAGAGACCCTGTTACCCTGGGGTTTCCACCTCTTCTATCTTTTTTCACTTCTAGGGACAAAAGCAATTGTTTATGGATGCTGGGAACTGATGAGGCTTGCAAGGCAGTCAGACCACTCAGAACTGCAAAAAGGCAGCATTGTGAAGATAGCAAAAGCTTCCACTTGATGTACTTAATTTCAAACTACCATTTTTCATAAACAAAGAACTTGAAGCACCGGACAATAAGGGCTCCATCTCAAGGGCTTATGCATTCTGGAAAGTAGGTTTGTGTGCCTTTGGTTTTAGGTACTTGATTTCAGACACATTCACACCATATCTGGGACTACAGGCACAAGAAACATGATAACAAACTTTTGGTATATATTCCTTGTAGCATACATGCTCACAGCAGCTAAGATCAAAGGTCTTTTAAGCTAGGCAATAAAAGACAATGTTATTTTACAGAATCTTCAATGTAAATGGCCCAGAATGAAAGGCTGGAAGAACAGAAATGCTACTATGCCCTTTTCACAGACAGAACCAGTGCAAATGTCATTCATTCTTCATATGCAGACAGAGACATTATGCAGCTTTCCCACATCTCAGAGGAAATAAACAAGTGCAAAATCAGGACTCCTATGACTACCCCTCACCTTCTTTTGGAGGTAACCAGGTAAGATTTGTTCTTGCAACAAAGCATGGCAGATGAATTACAGATGACAGTATGGCTCTGCTAAGGTGGGCAGGATGGAATTCACATAGTTCTGGCCGTTTTGAGCTTATCGACACCAACACAGAGTAGACTAGAAATGGCTGCAATGCAATACCAAGCAGGAAAGTGACGCATCACTTGGAAAATCCAGTTTGACCCCTCATCATTAAAAATGTTCATTTGCCTCTGTTCCCTCTCTTCCCATTCCCGCAACCTGTCCCGATTCTCTTTCTGGACATTAGACTCTAGTTGCATTCTTCAGATGACTTTGTGCTTAACATGTTATGTATTTTCAGATGTCTCCCAACCTTCATCATTCCTTCTTTCCAGCCCCCATTTGAGCACACCATATACCTGCATTACACAGAAAGACTAATTACCTGCAACAGACAGGCGAAAGAGAGAACATACTCTCAAAAATCCTTATGCCAAAGTTGTCCTATTAACATAAATATTCTAACAAGCTTTATCCTGTCACAATTGAGCTATAAAGTTGCTCTCTTCAGCGCATGATAATGGCTTTGTAATTCAATTATTGGTAGAATTTGCCTTTGGGGATTTATCTTCTTCCTTTAGCCTCACCACTCATGTGGATCCCTTATCGTAAATCTTACGAATGCAAAACCAGCTCCCCCATTGCCTCTGGGTCACATCCTGCCACTTCATGTCAAAAAATTGACAGCTTATTCCAACTTACAGAATGGCAGGGGTCTGGTTTTGTTTTAAAGGACAAAATGAAAACAACAGTGGATGACGTTCATGGAGTCCTCCATAGCAACAATTTTTTGGTTCCACTTCTGTAACACTCTAAATCCTAATTGCCATTCATAAAAATAGTAACATGTAGCACCGAACAGGGAGCTTTTTGTTCAAAGGATAAAAAAAAATACTTGACAATCAACCTTTAAGTAACCTTCCCTGCATGCTACTGATTTGTTCAAGACCTATGGAAAAGTACAAGACCAGTAGACCAAGTTAGAAATAAGGGTTGAGGAAAATTTTTCTTCTCAGCTTTGTAGATAAACTCCACTGATTAGTCAAGAGCACAGTGACCTCACTGATTTGACCAAGATCACACAGTTGTTATGTGGCAGAGACAAAAACAGAGCCTGAAAGTCCTCCGGGCTCTTTTTTCTTTTACTACTATGTTGACTCCATGAGGACTTTGCATATACTTTCTATTGCTTTTTTGCTTGCAAAGGTCAGTGAATCTGCGCCAGGGAGCTTAGTGTGGGAGGGAATTCTTGTGGTTTCTTTAGTTCAGTCCCTATCATGTGAAATTTTTACAAATTTTACTATTCCTGGGATATGATTTAAAGATTGCTTTCTAGCTTTAATATCTCTTAACCAGATTGTCCTGACATGTTTTAGAAACACGGGGTCAGATTCCAGACAGGCATAAATCTGCACTTCATACCTTTCTATCTGGCCAATTAATATCCCCTGAAAATAACCTAATTAGATTTTCCTTACTACATCTCTGTAGTATTCTTTCCCACATTGTACAATTAGATGAAACGACATAATTTTGTGCAATTCAACCACATCACCCACCAGTCTCTCCCTGTTTGTAAACAGCAGGTCCAGCAGAGCATCTCCCCTGCTTGGCTCACTGACCAGCTGTGTCAGGAAGTTATCCACACACTCCAGGAACCTCCTGTTTCCACTGTGCTGTATTTCCAGTGGACTGTTTCCACTGTGCTGTATTTCCAGCAAACATCTGGTAGGTTGAAGTCCCCCATGAGAACAAGGGCTGGTGATCTTGAGACTTCTCCTAGCTGTTTGTAGAATGTTTCATCTGTCTTTTCATCCTAGCCGGGTGGTCTATAACAGACTCCCATCAGGATATCTGCCTTATTGGCCTTCCCCCTGACTCTTACACATAAACTCTTAACCCTACTGTCACCATCATTCAGCTCTAGGCAGTCAAAACACTCCCTGACATACAGCGCTACCCCACCACCTCTCCTTCCTTGCCTACCACTTCTGAAGGGTAGTAGCCACCCATTGCAGCCCTCCAGTCATGCAAGTTATCCCACCATGTTTCCATGATGGTGATTATGGCATAGTCTTCCTGCTGCACGATGGCTTCCAGCTCCTCCTGCTTGATGCTCAGACTTTGGGCACCGGCACAGATCCACTTCAGTTGCGCTATCGATCTCACCTCCAACCCTGGCATGCCACCCCCAGGCTCATCTCTAACTAGCTTGGTTTCATTCCTTTCGCTATTCAGGTGAATATACCTCTTCTCCCTATTCACAAATGGAGGACAAGACTCTAAGGGGAGGAAGGGGGCAGAGGCAGGTAAATGGTCAAGGTTCTATACAGTTATGACTTTTAGGAGAACATTCAAGTTCCTGTTTTACTCCCACCTTTAGAGTCCCCATGAAAATCAAATAGGGCTGAGAACATTTTTTCCTCTTACATGGTGGAACTCTGCCAAACAGGATTTGGGACTGAGGAGTTATATTTTGCTCTGACAAATCTTGATTTGATTATGAGTAACAAGTTCTCTCAAGAGACTAGTGGGACTAAAGAATCAAGTTGTTATAGACTCAGAGGACTAGAAGTCTATCAACCCCTGCTATGTGACTTAGCGATATTCTCAGCCTTGTCTAGGGATGAAAGATATATACTGTGGATCTGTTTCTTAAGAACTAAAACTTGTCATAAATCCAAAGAGTCTAAATGAGCTTTTAACAGCAACAGAAAAAGGATGCTGCCTGTCATTTTTCTGTCCTTGCTGACCCACATGGGGCTGGAAAGTTTCTATCTCTGGAAGCCAGAGAGGAATGAAATCCTAATTCCCAAAAAAAGTCTATGAAATTTCAACATTCATTTATACCAAAACAATAAAGCTATGTTAGGGTCCAGAAGACTGTGAACTGTAAGCAGAGATTTTAACTAAATCTATTGAAAAGCCAAGTGAGATCTTTAGCGAAAATTGCCAACTGAAGGTATGCTTCCTTGCACTCTGGCTGGGCAGGATGCAACACTGACCTTTCTGGTGAGAAAATGGTAAATGTCAGGGGCACTGAATGGTGACATAGTGCTCTAATGTCTGCTGCTCACCATCAGCATGTTAGCAGCAGCAGCATGGTAAGGGCCAAGGAAGGGCACAGTTGCAGATTTGCTCTTTGCTCTGGTCCCTGGCAGTGTTGCTTGCCTGCAGCTCATCTGTTATCTTTGAGCTGGCAGCCATGAAGCTGCCTAAAAATATTAGCAAGGTAATAGCAGCCTGTGTTACAGAAGCAAAGAGCTTCAGTCTGACTTTCTCCCAAAGCCAAAGTGGAAGCAAAAGTGTAGTGTTCAATTCAGGGGAAAAAAAAAAGATGGCAATCAAGCAAAATTCACTACTCTTGCTATTCTCTGTCAGTCACCTGCTTAATTCAGACTTTCTGAAAACTGTCGTGGGTCCTCTGTGAACACGCCCCCTCTGGCATGTGCCCATCTCCACCATATTTAAGCTATGAAATACATATATTTTTAATTACATTTCTAGTAAAACTCAACTCATTAGGTATGGCTCGTGTGTTAGATCAAGTGGATGACTTTCTGGATAAGCTGTCAGAATGCCCTTTGATTGGCTTCTTCCCTGTCAGCCTCCAGCAGTTGCCCTGCAGCGATTAAAAGGTCTTGCCCAGCAATACACAGCATTATTTGTAAACAGCCCAGATACCATGCCATTTAAATTACCTCAGCCCACCTGGGTGAGTGTGCTAATCTCACCAAGCCAAGATCTGACAAGAACACTTGGACAGCTCACCCAGCTTGCTCTGACTGCTTGAATATAATGAAGTTTTTAACAGGGCTATGACACTTTTTTTTTCCCCGGGTTTTCAGCTTTCAGCTGCTTGAATGAACACAGAGCTTTTAAAATGCAGTCTCTAGCCTCCTCTGTAAAAGAAAAGATATATACTCTATAATTCTACTTTGAAGATTAACTTTCTTTGCCATTGCTCATAAAAGCAACACATATATAGCCCTATCTACTCATCTGTCCTCCCAGCTGCTTACCAGTTTATCTTTTTCTCCCTTTCAGTGTGTGTGCGTATCTTTGTATTGTTTAAGGGGAAGGGTTGGTTGGCTGCTTTTTTACAATGTTTGCATCCATTTTCTTCTCCTTCTCACACTCAGGAAAAAAACCAAGACAGAGTGGAGACATGGCAACATCTCTTACCAAACTGACATCTCTCCTGTAAATTAAGGGAATCATTAACATCATGGACAATGATCCTACTGGAAATGAGATATACTACGGTATGTGTTTACTTCTAATCAGCCTGTTATACTTATGTGGTGCATGAATGCCCTGAGCTGTATCTTTTGCCTAATTAAGACATTGTAGAATCATAGAACGGTTTGGGCTGGAATGCACTGTTAAAGATAATGTAGTCCAACGCCCTGCCACAGGCAGGGAAATCTTTCACTACATTTGGTTGTTCAAAGCCCCATCCATCCTGACCTTGAACACTTGATGGGGCATTCACAGCTTCTCTGGGCAAGTGTCTCACCATCCTCATAGTAAATAATTTCTTCCATATATCTAATATAAATTTGCCCTCTTTAAATTTTAAACTGTTACCCCTCATCCCATACCTACAGTCCCTGCACCAGTAGAGTCTGTCAATTTTTCTTGTAAGCCTCCTTTAAGTACAGAAAGTCCGCAATAAGCTCTCCCTGGAGCCTTCTCTTCTCCAGGCTGAACAACCCCAACTGTCTCAGTCTTTCTTCATAAGAGAGGTGCTCCAGCCCTCTCATCATTAAAGCTCTCTGATCTTGAAGTATAGAGTGGTATTTCTTTTGTATTTCTCCTACTTGCTTGTCTGAGTGCAATAGCCAAATAAGTTAAAAATAATAAAAATCAGTAACACTTAATATAGTGCTACAGTTATATATAGTTAATACATTACATACATGTATATATTAATGTATTACATACATTATATTAAATACCGTATAAGTTAATAATGGTAATTTGATGATAAAATTTACTAGCTGGGCTTTTATATTGTTCATTTTATGTTAGTTTGTAAGACACCTCCGTTATTTGGCTTTATTTCTTTACCACCACCACCCCCACTAAGTTTTTCAAGGTAAGGTTATGATTAGAATTAGCTGAGAATCTTTTCAGAAAACGTCTCATTTTGCTTTAAAAACCATTACATTTTGCAGACACTTTAATGAGCTTTTTAACCTTTTATTTTTATTTTTTCAAGGCCAACTCTAATTGTGATACCTTGACTTTCAGAAAAAAAATTCTGGTTGAAGGCATGACTTGATCTGAGGACCAGAATAAAAATCTGGCTTTTAACGAGCAATTTCTGCGTATATATTTTGGCCATACTGAACTTATATAAGAACTTTGACTAGCCTTTTTTGCAGCTACTGGTCATGAATATGTGGATTTGCAAGTCACAAGGTATCATTTTTGAACTTTGACTAGATGACTGGACCACTTTATAAAAGCAAAGTAATTCCCAATATGACTGGTTTGCCAATTGTGTTCACTTTTGTATTCACTACAAACCAGCGTCCTTGCCAGCAAAATTCCATCATAGGGGTATGCTGAAAATCACCAAGTATCACAAAAATAAACTCAGAATTATTTAGATAAAGCATTTACCCAACTCTTCTAACTAGCATCTACTGTGTTCTCTTCCTCTAATGCCAACTATATTAGTAAACACTCTGCTATCAGCAATAATCCATTTATGTTAACTTGCTGTTTCTGTATTACCCTGCTGAACTAATACTGCTTAGAATACTCCTTGCTAGTAATTACAGTAGTTTCATAGAGCAGAGTTCCAGAATTACTAAGCACCTTGAAAACTTCCATGTGTTTTTCTGTCACACTACATTAAACAGCAAAATCTCAAGAACCTGCCAGAGAAGTAACAAAAAACATGAAAATTGTTGATACAGTGCAGAACTGCAGTGCCTTGGGGTTGTATGCAGTGTGGAGTCTTTTATGTTTCCAGCAGACACACAACATGTGATTGACTGAGTGGATTATGCTTTCCTCAGTATACCACTTTCACATACCTGTATTATGTAGACAGGTATGTGATAAGATACCCAAATTACAGCAATAATTAGAAGTGTAAATTTTACAGTAGCCCATCACTAAAGCCTGCCCAGCACAAATGTGTCCTTACAACCTTTAAATGAGGTAGAGAATTACAGACCTTTTTTTGTCCTTTTTTCTTTTTTTTTTTTTTTTAAGATAAGAAAACTCCAGTCACCTCTCATTTTAAAGGTTTGACTTTATCTGCTCATCCCCTATCTGATATCTTCCTCCAAACAGTGACATTACAATCTCTTTCATCGCAAGTGTGGATGTCAGGGCATCACTTAGAGCTGCCAGACGGAAGAATGAAAAGGGGGAACAGAGGAGCTTTGAACAAAGATTCTATTTTCACGTTAATGACTCCTCTTAATGAAACAGAGGATACAAGAACACAAAATGTGTAGGAGCTACAAGGAGCTGAGTTGTCTCTACACAGAATGTTTTCTCAGAGTTATGCAGTAGGCATCAGCAGACTGCTTTAATGTTGTTCTTCAGGGGTTTAAATTTCTCCAGGGTGGTAGTAGGAGGGGATTCACAGAGCAGTCAAACATAAGCAAATAAAAAAGAAAATTATCTTCAAAACAGATATAAGAAATGCAGCTGAAACAGATGCTACGGTTTCTCTGACAGCATTTGCAGGCAGAGCCTTCCCAAGACTAAAACTAGCAAGCTCAACGGTGTTTATTCACAAGCCTTAGAGTGACCCACAAACTATTTAGAAGACCACATGACAGAGTAAAATGGCAATTAAATTATCAGTGAGCAATCAGGAAAACACATCTTTGCTTTCATCAACCATTCAAATCCAGATATTCCCTCCCCATCAGAAGAAGCAGTGTTAAGTAAATGCAGCCTCAAGAAGGCCTGATGCCAAAGGCTTTGCTTCGTGTGTTCCTGATCTTAGAAAAGTCCCAGCTTGGATAGTCCTGAAAGCAGTCTGTAACAAAGCAACTTCTCAGCCTTCCTTAGATATTGGAATATAGCTCTCATTCTCCACAGATATTATAGCCCTTATTCTCTGCACAATACAGCTGTGCCCTGCTCGATCCCTTCAGAATCATCTGATTTAGAGAAAGCACCAGGAACAGGAGAGATTACCCCACAGTCTGCTTTCCTTGACAGCTGTGACTTGAAGACATTTTCCTTCACTATTCATTTCTGCCTTTATGAATGAGTGGAAGTCAGTCTTCCAACTCTTCAGGTTGATTGACTCTGTATTTTTCCAAGCCCAAATGTCTAATAATTAATTAAAACAAAGCATAAACATATCATAGGGCATCGAACAAGGCTCCACCCAACTTGTATATCAGCACTGGCTATAGAGATGTAGCTGTAGAAATTTGATTTTCAACTGTACATCTGCACCCTCTTATGTCCCAGTTCCCTTTTGCTTTTCTTGCATGGGGAGTCAGCAGCGGCCACACTCTGCATGCAGAGGTCTGCCCTTCTGATTCAGCACTTCAGTGTCTATTTTGTCTTCAGGTACTTGTCTGCACAGAAATGTAAATGCATAGAAAAGCTCAGTGTTGCTCTTTGTGGTGTACATGTTCTCAATTGCACATGCAAAGCTCTGTTTTCTACCATGGATGGCTTTAAGGACAGGCAGTGTCCATATAATTGCAGCTAACTACTTTTTTTCCAAGGTGATGGTGATCATAACAAATAAGCCAGAATGAGATGCAATGTCTCCACAAGTTGTATTATGCTTGCCTTTGATAGCAGAAGTATGGTCTAGCTCACACCAAGGTGTGTTATGCAAGAGACATTTTGTTCAAGGTGAAAATACAAGCTTGCAGTTTCATGTTTTGTTTATGGCCATAGGGAATTAGATAGGTGGTTGGAACATCTTTTCATCTTTTCAACTTATTCTTTGCCTTTGAAGCTCCAAGCCTGAGTTCTCTTATTTGTTAGGTTCTAAGAGGCCTTCAAAGTTTGAGCTCCATGGAAAGGGAAAAATTATCATTTTCATCATTATTCTTATTGCGGGCATCCATCAGCTCAACTCACAATAAACCACTACTGTAAGTAATGATGAGAAACTTCAAAAAGTTTGGAGTGCAGTACAAGACACAGGGATCCAGGAACAGTGACATTCTTTCCAGCTCTCTGACGTGCTTCAGCGAGTACAAGTTTGTTGGATGTCTCAAAGACTGGGTCCCCAGATTTCTAGGACCTTCTTCTTTCATTAGCCCAGAAAAATCAAGTCATGTATGGGGCTGTGTTTTTTCATCTGACACTTTGAAACCCTGTTAGGAGTCCTGTAGGAAAGAAATAGGAGTGGCATACACATGCCTGTCTAAACAGACACTCACACAAAAACAAGTTTAAGCTAAAAATTGAATTTATTTTGCAAAAGCTTCAGCTAACATGGGTTCTGAGAAAGGATTAAAAAGCAGGAGCAGCAAACAAAATCTCTGATATATCCCTTGCAGACCAAATATGAATTCAATTTTGGAAGTAAATTTGACCTAGAGCTCTTACTTCTTTCATAAATTAAAAGAAAATATTTGACTGAACCTCTCCTGAATCTTGATATGCTCAAAACCTGTGCTATTGGCACAAACTCATATTTTAGAAGCTACCATGGGAGTCTCATTTTAATCATCTGGTTGAGCTCCTCCTGACTTCAAGATTACTATTTTATCAAAAGCTTCTCTTTTAAAGGCCAGATTCACAGGACATGAGCCAACTTCTGCTCACAGGTAGACTACTGCTTCCATAAAGAGCTGATGAGAAGTCTCAAAAATTTACACCAGTGTAAGCAAAAAGAGGAGTAAGGCAAAATATAAAAGTGAATTTATCTTTGACTTAGACTATGACAACCCTATTTGCAGGAAAAGTCCTGTGTCTCCTTTGTGCCTTGGCTTTCTTTTCCACATAAGTCAAAGTTACACTAATTGCCATCACGTGACAGCGTGGAGGTGTTTCAGTTAAGTATTACACTACAAGTGTAGTTACAGAGCATTACAGTGGTTATGCAAATCATTACTATGGAAAGCAAATGCAAAGAGATCTGCCTGGAATCAGAATCACTAGAAGAGAATCAGTACACCAGAACCATGGGGTAAATTTGTGCTGATTAAAACTGAAGGAGATGAGGCTCCAAAACCAAAGGAAATTGCTAGTAGTGAACTGCAGAATGAAGTTTGGACATACATCCAGGGGCTACTTTTCAGAGGCTGTGGCTGCTAGAAGTGTCTGAATCTGAAGTCAAATCCTCCATTACAAACACCCCATATATTAAAAAACGTGAGATGCTCAGATTCTATCATAACCATGTAGGCTACAGCACTAAGTGAATTTGTATAGTGCAAGTTAATGCAGCAAACAGTTAAGCTTGCATCAGTGACAAAGAGCTATGAATAATTCTTTAAGGTAACTTTGGCATAAAACATACAAATGCTTTGCCATTGCTGTAACTGACTGACATTCAAAGAGTCAGTGAGAGGAACTCACACATGGCTGATACATATATCTTGAAATCTAACTCGAAATTTTGCACTGTTACTTAGAAGCAATATTGCAGAGTATTTTAAGCTCCTAATGAAGAACTGTGTGTGAAACAGAACTAACAGCAGCTAAAAGCATTAACACCAGCCACTGGAGGATGTCCACTGTTACTAGTGGCAGAAATGCTAGTATCCTCAAAGACTGCAAGTCTTCAAGCCTTTGGCCCTCCCTGGTAGCAGTACCAGAATGATATCTTCTCTATATTTGGTGCAAAAGCAAACATGCTTCTGCTGTGCAGAGTTGCAGTTGAACTCAAAATGTTCACAGGAAATTATAGAAGTCTCCCCTCCCAAATTAATGCTTTCTTCAGACTATTATTCAGTATATTTCAGTTGTGCATCATCATTAGATCAAAGACCCCATTTTCAAGTGCTGTATAAACACGTAACAGGAGGAATAATGCCCTGTTCATACTAGTTCTAAATTAATCTCAACAAATCAGCAGCATGGATTGTATTCAGCCACTTTGCCTTCAAGCCCCCATTTCAACATTTCTGTATGTATGGAGCAGCTATGTATAGGAAATGAGGAAGGGTTTTTTGCTCTTACCAGTAGAACCTGTTTGGTGCAACTCCCTCATGAAGAAGCAGCCATCTTCTGCCAAACTCCACTGAACTGAATAACTGAGGATAAAAACAAACAGTCATGAATCACAGTAAAACACAAAGACAATAGAGAAATTAATCTGAAGAAGCCTGCATCACTTCTCAGATAGTGACTTGGATTTTTACATACTCCAGTCTCAAAGGGACACACCTGAGGCAGCTGAGAAGCAGCAGAGGCAATACTGAGCTGTGTGGTGTGAGACACGACTGGTATTAACTGAGGGACCACCGTACGGGCAGAGCCAGCAACCTGCCATGACTGAAAACTCACCATCTAGGTCTTCATGGCACTCCCAGAAAATAAAATTGTGCAGTGTGGGAATGCTGCCTTTTCCTTTTTCAAACTTGTGGTGGACACCAGACGTACAGCAGTCTGATATCCTACCCTAGCTCTGACAACAGAAATAAACAGTTGCCTTCTTTGATATTATGTTAGGAGGTCATTCTCTTTCCACTTACTGTAGCTATCCCTAGAGAGCTTGTTCCGTCTGGCACCAAAAAAGTGCTCTAATATGTCTAAACTTCTCTTGCAGGACTGAATGAGTTTAAAGAGCACAAGTTACTTGTACCACAGAAACCCTCAATTCTCTCTTTGCTCCTGTCCTTCTCCTGCAAACAACGTGACACCTTCTCTTATTCTGGTTACACAAACAATATTCAAACACATCAATCACTTCAGAAAATCTTTCCATGAAAAATACCAGACCAGACTGAAAAAGGTCAGCAAAAAGGCATGTTACAGGTATTATAAATACTTTGACATGTCTTTGTAGAATGATATACAAATGTTACTGTTAGAGAGCACTTACAAACAGCTGCTCTCCATAAAGGCTGCCATCAGATAATTCTCAGAAGGACAGTAGAGGGAAGGCTCACTTCGATTCTTTCTTTTGCTTTATTTAACTTCAGATTTCTCATATGGAAGCACTCAGCAGCAGTCAGCCATATACTTTACTTGCAGATTCATCTTATTTGCCCTCCTTCCCTTCCTTGGTAGGCTTGGTAAGTCCCCTTTTCTGGAAGGGAAGTTGTTGGATCCCCTTTTTGAACTGTGTACTGCCTTTTCACAACACCACTTTCAGGATCTTGTATAAAATATGAACAATCTGAATCTTTATGTGGAAACCTTGACAATTTTTTTTTGTTTTGAACAAGTTGTGGCAGTGGATTGGCAGGGAAGAGGAAGATAGATGTCTGTGAGAATGACTGAGAAAGAAAGAAGCTGATTTTAAAGCTTTGGGTTATGAGAAAGATGATATGAATGTATTTTAAGAATTATGAGACTGAGATGTAAGAAACCTTGAGATCTACTTCTTATTCTGCATTACATTCCCAGCACAAACCCCTATATCTCTCAGCTTCCCTACTGTAAAACCTTGGAAGGACACAGAGAAACTAATTACAACAGCTTTTTGGTAAACAGTAGACTAGCATATATTGAAATCTACTTTAAAATATGAAAACTAAAAATTCACCTCTTTTTCTCATCTCCCCTTCTCTTGAACACTGTCAAAGAAGAGAGGTGGAAGAAGGGGGAGGGGATAAAAGATAACAAGGGTAAGAAAAGGAAAACCAGTTTAGCTTTGTGGATAGAATTGCATCCACTTTTAAAACTTCAGTAGTGAGTTTGTGCTTTTTCCTTATGTAGAAGATTCTAGACACATTCTTATTTGAAACTTCAGGAGCTCCTAATTATAACTAAGGAAAATGTCCACTTTTTAAATTAAAGAAAACCTTTAGGAACATTTAACAATTACTTTTGCAGAGTCCTCTGAGGTCACCTAATAAAGAACCTTACCATTACAGAGAGTATTTTCCCCCCTTCACATTCAAAATCCATTTCTAGACCTGCTTTCCTAATTGCAGCAAAATTAAAAACATAACAATAATACTGTCAATCTCTCTCTCTAATGTCAATGTTTTACCCCTCACGGCAAAGTAGTTTCTTCCATGCCAGGTAATACGTCTTAAGGGAGCAATCCAAACAACTCAGCAAACACCTCTGTGTTTCCAGACAAGGGATATATAGGATACAAGCTTTCCATGGACACTGATGTTCAGATGGCTGAAACCATCACAGTAAATCTTGTTTTTCCCCTTTAGTATCTCTCATCCTACTCCTTCTCTTGTTTCCCTAAGCACATCTTTCAGCAGGTTACCTCCTTTCTGAATTTGCTGGTGATAGTAACAGTATCCAGAATGCATTAATTACAGCCTGCAAAACCTTTTTCTGTGCTTGTGTAGCATCCTCCTCCATGCCTGCTGTCCCACTGCAGCACCAGGCGGTTGAATGGCCCCAGTGGCACTGCTTCCCTCCAGCTATTTCAGCAGAACTCTTCAGAGGGGCTGTTCACCTGGTGCATCCGACAAGTCCCCCAGCAGAACAGAAGCTGTGATGCTGCACAGCACCCGGGGAGCCCTGCTTTCTATTAGTGTGTGCCCTGAATGAGACATGATTCAGGCAAAAAGTGGAGAAATGCAAGACTTCCTAAGCTTGTTTCACAGGGAGGAAACTGATATAGTAATTCTACTGTCAGGACTAGGCTCTCAAATTAGAGGCCAGTGCCCAGTGAGCTGGAGACAGTGCATGAGAAAAGGCAACAGCGCTCAAAAGGAAATATCAACTCCCTGGGAACCTATGCCCAAAGCTGTCATTGTCTTTGATGAGACACTTTAATAACCAGGCTTTAGAAGGTTTTTGCTCGTTTGCTATTATCTCAGCACCAATCTCAGCCTTTACTCACAGCAGCACAAGCAGCACTAATCTATCTTTAGCAAAGGGGCAATTCCCCATCTTATGTATCACCACCCACAAAAAGAAAAAAAAAAAATCCTTTGCAGTGAGGATGTTTTCAGGTATTTTATTCAAAGTATCATTCATTCTGGACTGAGTTTATTTAGTTGGACCAGAAAAAAGAAATATTTGGAGGGTAGGTTTTTGTCAAGTATCAGTTAAGATACAGCTGGGATTATTTTCCCCCATTTAGCAATTATAGTGCTTGTATGGATATTTTTCAAACCCAGCATCATATTTTTTTGTTGTTATAAAAGCCCTCTCTCTCTCTCCTGGGACTCCTTGTGACAGACTTACGCATGCATTCCCTTCAGAGATGACATTTTATTTTCTTTGGCAAGCACTGTTGTCTGATGACAATTTTCATTATTAGACTGAAGTTAGATAATATTCTTCGCTACACTTCTTTTTCAACCACAAATAGAAAAGGAACCTATTACAATTTCAATGTATGTTTTCATCTGAGGACCAAGTAGTGATCTGACATTTCTGTTTTTACTGAGACAAAACAGTTATGAAGTACAAATCTTGTATTGATCTCTCAGATTTGACCCTTGCTCATCAGGGAATAATTCTCTTCTTTCTTCCTTTTCTCTTGTATATTTATTTTTCTGCGTAATACTTGAGTACTTAACAATCATTAACAGTCTGGGTTTGCTTTGTTTCTCTTTTTAAAATCCTAATATTCTGTGAAGTAGAAACCTGCCCCCTACCTCTTTTATATTGGAAAACAGAAATGCAAGGGAAAAGGAAAGGCTGTCCCAAGGTTACAAATAGCTTCTGAGGTTGAGCAGGGATTCAAATAAACCATCTGAACTGCAAGACAATCCCCCAGCTACAGAAAGAGCCTTCTCTCAACATGACACTACTGTCTTCTGGAGTAGGGAAAGCTGACATCTGAAAACTGAACTTCTTTCCTTATCTACACCAAACACTTATCTGTATGCTACTCTCCCTCCCTCTTGTTTCCCAACCTGTGTGAGAAGTATGAGAGCTGTTTGCATATTTCATAGTGATAGCGTAAGCTTAATCTTAAAATATTTTGGAATATCTGGATAACAGCAAGATACAATTGCCATGTAATCACCTCTTTCCCTTCTAATTTCCTGAATTTTCCAGCACTGATTTTATACTTAAGTAATTTCTTCGCATTTTGGTCTGCATTCATGGATAACATTTTCAATTTGAGATGGTCAAAACATTCTTTAATATACAGATATTTTTAAAAACAAAAAAAAGTTTGTAAACTAACGATAACTTTCCTATAATCCAGTGAAAATGCAGAAGAAAAAATATTTTAGAAATGTTTGTAGTTGAAAAAAACAAAGCATTTGATGAAGAAGCAGCTGTATGCATAAATTCTTAGTAAAAGTAAAATATTTAACAGGAATCAGTCAAAACTGATTGGTTTATTTACTTTAGTTTGACAGTTTGCACTATAAATAATAACTACATTCCAGAAAATGTAGGGAGAAAAAATACTGTTTTTCCAAAATGTTCCACTAAGAGTAACAGGAATTTAATTTGGCTCAACTGATCTAACTGCAATATCACTTCTAGAAGGGAAAGCATGTACTAGAGGAAGAGGAAAAACTCTACACTTTCCTTCAGCTCTGGAAAATCTCTCCAAAGCAGAAAGCTCTCAAGACCTTAGCTTTATAAAACCCTCTATCTTTTGGACAGCTCTGGACATTCCGTCATGCATCCTTCTTTGCCCTTCTGCCCTGTATTTTTTCATAATCTACCTGTGTGCTAGTTCAGACCTGTAAGAGAGCTCTGGCCCCTTCCATCATGTGATTAGATCTATTTTATTCTTCCCTCATTTGCCCATGTGTCGTACCTCCTACACACCCTTCACTCAGATTTCTAAGCTCTTTGGAGCAGAAATCATCTGCTGTAGCATGTGTTTACACAAGATAAAGATTGCTGGGGGTCTTAGTAACTATTATAAATACATGGAAATTATAAGTGCAGAGAAGCATATGGCCAAGTTTTCCCCATAATAGACATATCAGTAAAAGTTTCCATTATTCAGGATGGTGGAAATTAGACGATTTTCCTATATTACGTCTAATACTTTTGGTTGTCACCCACAAAGCAGCACAGATATCCAGGAATTTTGTACTTTCTTCTGGAACAAGGTGGCCACTGTTGGAAACATTGGATAAGATGAAACAATGGTTCTGCCGTAAGATTTCTACATTACACTGGCTTTAAAAACAGTTTTCAATAATTCACAGGACTTAGAAAATATTTAGATACCATTCATTCCATTCTTCTCATTGTTCATCAGTGGCTTATGTTTTATAAGTCTCTGAACTACTACTACATTTGAACACCAGTATTAATATCAACAGAGTCGGTATTAACTTGTATGCTAAATATACATAAAACTTATATGTATATGTCCTATATATAGCTTATGTAAATTGACTAGCAAAAGAGGATTCAGAAGGTAATCAGCTCCTTCAATAGTTCTTCCAATGGACATGTCTTAGTAAGCAATACCTCTAATAAACAAATACTGTAAAGAACACAATCTTCTCACCATCTTACAAACTGAAAAACTATAGATAAACTAACATGTAAATATACAGACTCATCCTTAAAACACCTCTTCCAATGGGACTGTGTGGAAGTCACAAGTGCTATAAAACATCAGACTTCCACTCATTTTTATGGAGCTAAAACAACGATACTGAGGATTCATCTTTCTCGAATCTACCAGCAGTGTTATTTGGCTTTGGTTTGGGTGTTTTGGTTTTTTTTTGTTTGGGTTTTGGGTTGGGTTTTTTTTCTTTTTTTTTTTATTAGTCTATGTGAATTTTAAACACTCCAAAACAAGTAGCTAAAATATGAACTTTGAGGATCTAATGTTCTCTAGACATCAGATAAATTTGATTCATTCCAATGTAATCACCGATGGTATGAAATTATGATTTCTAGGACCCTGTTGTCTACCTGAGTTTGACTGAATTACAAAGTTGAGATATTCTGACATAAACACATCTTTAGGACAAACAAAATGAGCTGTCAACAGTTTTATAAGGTATTGCACCTGGACATACACTTTAATAAAACTGTACTGTGCACCACTTGTTTCCCTTACAAACACTGGATTTCCCCTGAGATTTTCCCAGATGAAAAAATGGCTCTTACAAGTTGAATTGTTTATTTGGCTGTTGAACCTGATGACTAAAAGAAAGCATGGTATCAACCACATATTGCTAGTAAATGCAAACTTGTCTTACAGAGAGAAGTCACCATTCCTCCCCAGGTCCAACAAGCTCTGTGCTCCCCAGAGCCAGCGGGTAATTTTGCTACCTGCATATTCATCAAAGTCACCATACCAAAAAGTTACATTCACAGCAATCTATATATCATCAAAAGATGACAGGAAAACATTCCTCATTTAACATCTGTCTTTGAATGTAAGGTTACTGTCCTGGGTTAACCCTGGCTGGATGCCAGGTGCCCATCAAAGCCACTCTACCATTCCTCCTCCTCGGCTGGACAGGGGAGAGAAAATATAACAAAAGGCTCGTGGGTGGAGATAAGGGCAGGGAGATCACTCAGCTGTTACCAACTGGGCAAAACAGACCCCACTTGGGTAAATTAGTTTAACTTATTACCAATCAAATCACAGCAGGATAATGAGAAATAAACCCAAAACTTAAAACACCTTTCCTCCAGCCCTCCCTTCTTCCCGTGCTTAACTTCAGTCCTGATTTCTCTCTGTCCTCCCTGCAACGTGCAGGGAACGGGGCTGGGGCAGTCCCTCACACGCTGCCTCTGCTGTCTGCTCCAGCGTGGGGTCCCTCCCACCGGAGACAGCCCTCTACGAACTTGACCAACATAAGTCCTTCCCACAGGCTGCAGTTCTTTGTGAACTGCCCCAGCGTGGGTCCTCGGCCAGCGACCCTGCCCCAGCCCGGCCCCCCCGCGGGGCCACAGGCCCGGCCAGGAGCTGCTCGCTGCGGGCTGCCCGCGGGTCACAGCCCCCTGCGGGCACCCTGTGCTCCGGGGGTGGGCCCTGCCCGGGCTGCGGGGTGGGGATCGCTTCCGCCGTGGGCTTCCACGGGCTGAGGGGGGGATCTGCGCCACCGTGGGCCTCCACGGGCTGAGGGGGGGTCTGCTCCACCGTGGGCCTCCATGGGCTGTGGGGGGGATCTGCTCCACCGTGGGCCTCCACGGGCTGAGGGGGGGATCTGCTCCGCCGTGGGCCTCCATGGGCTGTGGGGGGGATCTGCTCCACCATGGGCACAGCGTGTCTCACCGTGGGCTTCGCCACGTGCTGCTGGGGAATCCCTGCTCCGGTGCCTGGAGTCCCCCCACCCTCCTTCTGCACTGCCCCCCACGTCTGCAGAGTTGTGCCTCTCACAGTCTCACTCCTCTCTTCTCCAGCTGCAATCTCTGTTCTGCAGGGGTTTTTTCCCCCTTAAATACATTATCCCAGAGGCACTGCCACCGTTGCTAACAAGCTCAGACTTGGCCAGCAGCGGGTCTATCTTGGAGCCAGCTGACATTGCTTCTGTCAGACACAGGGGAAGCTTCTAGCAGCTTCTCACAGGAGCTACCCCTGTAGCCCTCCTGCTACCAAAACCTTGCTGTGCAAACCCAATACATTTACACTTAATGACTACTGAAAATCTGAATGACCCACCAATTGTGATACAATGCCATTTGAAAGGTCATTATGCTACACCTTCCATCATCCCTTCTGTTCTCAAAGATTTATTTTCCCAACCAAAGATTTCTGTCATCTGCAGAGTCCCTCATAACTTCAGCTTTATTTTAACACCTATACAAACTGCTGCAGATACAAGTGACCCAGAGTGCCCACGATGTTTCATCATTCAGAATTTAAACTAATTGGATATTCTGATTAAATATTTCATTCTGATGCTTCTTCCCATACTGATCTTGAATCATGCGGTAGTTCCATGTGCTTCCTATGCTGACGAGGATATTCAATTTTATGTGCTAATCTCATCTCATGCAAAAAAACATAATGCACATACCAATTCAGAATCTGACTAAAGAAAAGGTGATTCAAATTACATGCTGGAAGTGACATGAGGCAAGTACGCTGAGCAAGCTGGTAGTTCCCATTATTTTTCTTTTACTTAAGGAATTCCCCCTAAACAAGTTATCATGGAATATGGTACGGAGTCTACCTGTTGATTGGATTTACCAACTTTGCTATTCTTAAATTCACAAAAGAAAAAGCTCTCTTTCTCTCACTTATAGTTTGCATGAAAGCATCATTTATTCTTTCTGGACACAGATCTGACCAAAGCAATTCAACCTACGCTACAGTATTGACCTAAAAAAACATATGCAACTGGAAAACTAGCTCAGAACATCTTCGAAAGCACTGGGTTTGATTCAAATTAATCTCTAATTCCCTGAGAAGATTCCTACTGGTCAATCCTCATGACAGTTTCTTCGCATATGCTGACTTCTTGCCTCTTACACTTCCTGGTGCTTCTATGAGGCCATTAAAACCAACCCTCTTCATAGTGTTTCACCATCACCCCTTCAGACTGAATTTACTCACAGAAAAAAAATCTCCAAAACACCAGTGCACCTAAACCACAGATATTGTACTGATGAACCACACAGATTTTTAGAGATCAGTTTTTCCTCATCTGCAGTGTAGTTTTTTTAAGCTTATCTCAAGTTCATCAAAGAATAAAACATTCCAAAATCACAGTTTAGCTTTCTATAAAGATAACAGAGTCAAATTGGATAAAGACAACTCTTACTGAAGATGCAACAAGATAATTTGAAATAAATGCAAGCAAGTCCTTCTTACTATCCTCGTTCATTTATACTGAATAAGTTCATTGCTGATAAATTGTACTTACTACCACCACAGGTGCATTTGAAGAAATTCTAGTCTTCTACAAGGTTTCAGTCATTCTCATTGTCCACAAGGGCATTATTAAAGTGATATTCCACTGTGAAAGACCGTATTTAGATATAAAACCTTCAGGAAAGCAAAGAGCAACAGGATACACACATGGATTTCTTCAGTTTGGTGATGTACTACAGTTTAAGTCTCTCTTGCATTTCTTTGGAGTCTGCAGAATAGGATGCAGCTGATGCACCAGGTAAGGACTTAAGATTGAACATGTTTACATAGGTAATATACAGTAGTCCTTTATGATCTTTCAGACCCTTACTTCATTGGATCTACCTGCTGGATGAAAAAATCATCACAGTAGGAAAGAAGTTTCCACAGCGGTGCTACAGACATCTCAAACCATGAAAAAGAAAGAGCAGGGACTTGGACACACACGTGTTGTCAACATGCATCCAGAGAAGCTTACTTGGGTATCAAATAAAGTACATTAAAGAAATTACTGCACAGGGCATTTCTTCTTCAGAGCAGTCAAAGGCTGGGAGGTATGCTGCTATTCCCTGAATCACATTATTCTTCATTTAGAAGAGCAATGGGGCAGGCTTTTCTCTTCCTACATTGAATTTAATAGAACAGTATGTTTTGTATAAACAAAGAATGTGAACTCGTGCATGGTACTTGCTTCCTAGAACAGAGTGTAAGACTCATGACCCAGGCTACAAAAACGGGCTACAGGCCTGATACTCATTTAATTCCCTGATCTCTAATGTAATTGTAAGTTCCAGTATTAAGATGTTTAAATAACCTTGAAGCAATTAAGTTCATAGGACACTGCACAGACTTTGAACATTTTAAGTTGCAGCAATGCATTAATCATGCCACCCAGAAGCCATCAATAAGGTTATCCAATAATTGGTGTTTATTGAATGCTGATGGAAACACATCAGAGTGATAAAGCTTTCAGATACCTGCTTCACATCCCATTCAAACACCAGTGAGGTCTGCAGCTCTGTGGCTGCTTTTGCTAATGAACTGCACACTACTTTCATGTAGACTTGTTCTGCAATATGGTTGTAACACAGCCATTTCTTTTGTGTGTGTTCATCAGACCAAAGCATCCTGGAGATGACTCTCAGCTTTCTTCTTAACCTATCCCTCAATAACTCCTCACACATGCTCGCGTATAAGCCACATCAGCTGGTGTTCTGGTTTTGTGGCAGTTTGTAAGCAACTGTATTAGCATGACATCTCCATTGCATTCAACTCATACACTGAAAAAGTGGCAAGTTTTTACCAGCAGATATTTAAAGAAATCTGCCTGGTATATATGTTTTAAAGCCAGAAGCAACCACTAGTATCGTCAGTCTGTTCTCCTCCTAACAGATGCTGCACAATCTTTACCACTAACTCAAGTAGTAGAGAGAATTATTCAGGCCAACAACTGATGATGGAAGTAGATTGTATCATTGGGAAAGACATCCAATCTCAAGTCCAAGGGATGATGAATTTACCACTCCTCTTAGTATGTTATCCTCAAGGTTAATTCACTTCTCTGTTAAAAAAATCCTCTCTCTGTAACAGGTAACAGGGTATCCTGCACTTGCTTTCTGTTGTATTGTGAATTTACTAGGCAGGTTCGTAACTGCTTAGATACCTGCATTAAATACATGTATTTTTGTTTAGAAAATTTTCCCATTCTGATATAACACACAACAGAAAAGGCTTATCACACCAGAATTTAAAGTGTCAGAATTGTCATGCACAGATGCATACCTTTAAAATTAAAAATAAATTATTATTAGCATTTACATTATCATTACATGTTTATCATGAAAACCTATGGCTTCAAGTGAATTTAGTGTAGACACAAAAGACACTTTGGAGAGTACAGTCAAAACAAATGACAGACAGAGGAAGGGAGAAGTGAGTCAACTACGGAAAAGTGAAGGGAGTTGCTCAACACCACAGAGATCAGTGGCAGACCTATTGATATGGATTACATTTCTTTATTCCTAATCCAGTGAACTATCCAACTCCAATGGAAAGGCAAAATGTAATTTTTTTCATGGAAGCAGAGAAACTGGAGTTATATAGAGCACAGAAATTCCTGCAGATAAACAACACATCTACCCGTAACTGTAAGTATGCATCCAAAGATCCCAAAGCAGCAAAAGAAAATGTTTGTTGGTACAGAGGGCTGATGTTTATACAGATGGATAAGCAAGGATGTATTGATTTGCCTGAAGATGAGTGAGTCAGTGGTAAAGAGCACAGTGATTACTGCTCAAGTCTTTCCTTCTGTCTCACTGATCACACTCCTGGCCCAGAATTTTACCTTTTTCTCTGGACTGCCAGGCTGTTGCTGGGCTCTGCTAGTTGATGTTTAATTATTTTTTTTTTTAATAATTATTATTCGTTAGAGGAGGAAAGAATATTAGAGATTCCTCCCACTTATAATTCCATTCTTCATTTTAAATTGTTACCCCAGCACATTATGCTTTGTGAGGTATGTAAAAGACCAATGGGTACTCTAGGAAACCATATTTTATGACATACTTTGTACACTGGCTTATGGCCAATTAAAAAAAAATAAAAGATACAATCTGACACCACTATACTTCTTACTGAGACAATGCTGAGGAATTGACTGTATGAGAAGAAAGGAGGAAAACTCCCGATAAAATAGCCAGATGAATAGTTTTGATGTCCCTTCCTTATTTATTTTCGGTATGCTTGTTGACACCAAAAGCTTAGTAGTTTGCCTAGCAATAGCAAGGCGTATTTGCCAAGAGGTATGTGCAAGATGTGTTATCAGGTTGCCTGACAGGTGTCTGTGCTTAAAGTCTTCACACAAATGGTGTGCACAGCCCTAGCTACAAATGGGGATGTTTCTGTGCATGACTGATCACTTACTTGGAAACATAATCAAATGGAAAGTCTTAAAAATAGGGGTTAACATTCACAAGGCCTTTGTGTGGAAGGTGCTTTCCATTCCCCGAACAAGTGCTGGTAACCCAGAAAGGCTATCTAGGATCGTTAGGAAAGTGCAACATTGCAAAGGCTGGGACAACTTCTAATGTGGAAATTCCTTATTACTTTTCATCTTCAACAATACGCACCAAGGATAATCAAGTCTGCTGGAAAACTGGCTTGGTTGATTAGTGGTGCCCTAGATATTAACACAAATTATGTAGACCGTTGCAGGAGTAATGCCGTAGGGAAAGGGGGAGTTATTCAAGTAGGATAATGTTAGCTTTATGCAGACTAACTCCTTGGTTGTGTCTGTAGCCTGTCAAAGGAGATAGGCTTTTCTAGAGAATGATTCAAAGCGGTTAACTTACCACTCTAAAGAAGCTTTTTCCCTCTCCATCAATTTTAGACAGAATTAGCCTCCCTCAGTTAAACATCAGCCCAGGTGAATAGTGATCTAAATGTTCTCATCAGTGTGGGAAACTAAACACCCCAAAATTATGTCACTTGATGTTGACAGCAGGGTTTAAAAAAAAAACCAAACAACCTATGATGCAATTTCCGATAAAATAAATCTGGATATTATTCCCCCTTCTCTGGTCTATGTATGTAGTGACTGTTACCACTCAAATTGAGAGGGTGTAAACAGAAACAGACTAATTTACATCGAAAGGAGTATCTGGAGGTCTCTGGTCCGACCCTTTTCCAAGCAGAGCCACCCTCAAAGTTAGGTCCTAATGCAGTAAAATGAAAGGTTTTAGAATTATGAAGTGCATCCAAAACAGTCCATCACATCTTGAAGAGTGAATATTGGCAATTTCTATGGCAGATAGTTTACCATTAGACACAAGCATTAGACCAAACACACAGATAGATGGGGCTGAAGGTATTCTTGAGAGCTGGCCTGTTCTCTCATAGAAATATCCTGTGGCCATATGCATCCTTATCTATTCTAAGTGGATACTCTGTCATCCCTGATATAAGAACACCTTTCTCTTCTACTTGAATGCATGAGGAGTGGACCTCCTTTACTGTAGGAAAATGAAGAAGATTATATGGTTTCATGACAGTAGATAGATTGTCCCACAAGCAACAGAACCCTGATTTGCTAAACTTCAGCACTTCAACTACACAACCAAGTATCAGTCCCTAACTCATTGATCTCCAGTGTGACATGTGGTCAATAAAGGTAGACAAATGGAATCAGGTATTTGGGAAAGGCCAAAATGAAAAAGGTAAGGGGAAAAAAAAAAGGTTAAATGTAAACCTCTTCATTTACTAGTACTATGTTGACAGAGCTCCTCTAGTATGGGGCACCTTGCTCTTCATTTAAAATGAGAAAGGAGAAGCAACAACAATAACTCCATTTTAAACCTGCTTTCTCAGCCTCTGTTCCTGCCTTTTACTGCTTGACTGCCTTTGCACATTTATTCTCGAGCTGGGCAATTACAACCCTGCATTTTGCCCATCTGACTTGTGTTTCCCAATTTCACCTGTATTTCATCTCTCCAAAGAGCTGTTATTCACGGCTGATTACTAACCATTCCTCTGTGTGTCTGACCCATCTGAATAGCAGAAGATGTCTCCACATGAAGTAGAGGCTCTTATATCCCACCCTCTGATTACACAGCAAATCACTTTTGAAGATTACATAATAATACATAAGCAATACTCCCATAAAATACGGCTCCTCATCCTAAAAGCAAGCTGATTAAACCCACGAGAGCTCACACATACAAGACCTCCAACAAGCTTTTGCCTCACCAGCAAGGCTTTACTGTGTCTGAAGTTTTCTCCCGATTTGTACCTTCTGTTACACAGAAAAGGAAGAAGCATGCAGTAGTTCTGCACTTAAGTGGTCAGAATCAGCCATGTAACAATTATACTTCCAGCCAGAACAATGAAAGCAATCACGAAGCAATTAGTGCAAGCGGCAGATGGTTTGCTGCTCTTTTTTTTGTCAAGACTGGCAAGAAAAAGTCATGACTGAGTACGGGACTGTTCTGTCAGCAGTGGTAATTCAAGTCTGCTGCCCAAGGCAGGGACACAGGGGAGAGATATGTGAACAAAAGCAACCCAGTCACTGAAGCTTAATGAGTTATTGCTCATCAGCTGAACCACAGTAATTAACCACATTCACCCACACACAACACCCAAGAAACTGGGACATAAAATGACTTCAGTTAACACACATTTCCCTACCACTGAGTAAATCCCTATTCAACCAAACAAAAAAAGATCTGTGGTACTTATCATAGTGATAGACTCAGTGGGCTGTGAAGAGATTGGGGGACGATGCTATGTGACCCATTTCCTGTTCATTACAGCTGAGCAAGGAGAGGCATGCAATAACTGTTAGCTTTGCCCTCATCAGTCCTGAATTGGACGGACAACTTCAGAGAACAAAAGCAGTCCAGACCCAATGTGATACCTGTCTCTCCAGCTCTTGCTCTTTTCACCACCTGATTGTCGTGGTCCCACTCGCTGCAATGACAAGATGCAAATGGATGGCAACAGTGCTGTGGCTTCCTAGAGGGATGTAAACATGTTTTCTAGTTGATTCCCACCTGACTGTCAACAGCAAAATTAAATGACTGAGACAATCCTAACTGCAACAATCCTAACTTCATGACTGAAAATGCCTCTTCAGTGGCATCAAAGTCTGTGATATCAAAATGTAAATTCCTTACCATGAAGATACATTTCCCTTGCTTCCTTGGGTAACTTTTCGTCAGTGTGCACACAGTGCCTGAATCCAAGGAGTAACGGGGTCTTTTTCCTTAAACACAGCCTTAGCATGAGATCGTAAAATCGCAACAGCAGTGTTGTTTGTTCCAAGCTACACCGCAGCTCCCATTGTAATTATCTAAATACAGGCAGGACCTCTTAATTATTCTGAGAAAATTCTGCCTTTGGATATACAAGCATGAAACCAATGGGAGTCATTTACACTTAGCCACAGGCCGAACTTGACCCTTAGTTTGAGTAACATTTAATTTAGTTCAAGCTGATTAATACTCTGCCTGTTGGTTACCCTCTACAACAGTTCTTTGCCAAAGTTTGTTGAATTCAGAAAACGTATCCTTTAGGCTCTCAAGTAGAAACCAAGCCTGTGACTCATACCAATACAGAATACTTTTAAAATTCTATTTTCGATTTAATTGGTGGAGATCTACAGACATTGTGCTACACGATTTTTCTCTCACAGCTATAGTACTGAATTACCAAAAGTTACCTAACTTGTTAATCAATGCTATAAAACAAAGAAATTTTACTGTACAGCCTGCAGCCTCTGACCCAAAACACCCCATACACACAACTACAACATCAAGCCCATCAATTCAGATTAAGGCACAAAAGGGTCTTATGTTCTTATATCTGGATTGGTTTTCTATAGAAGAAGAGTGAGAGTTTCCTATGGAATACTGACAATATACTTGCTGGTAGACACCTGCCATAAATTAGATGAGCATTAGCTGTATGGACTCTAATTCAGAATTATTTCCTGAGCAGGCTGAATACCACAACAGCTGAAATTCATATTCTACTATCCTACTTTTACTTGACAAATTTACCACCAAAAGTTTCATTAACCCTCATGTAATATATTTCCTGTTACTATCACACAGTAACTATTGTTCCAATGGTCCTAAAAGAGAGCTGAGACCTGATTCTGTTGAGTTTCATATCAATCCAGAGAATTCAACAGCCACAAGGGCAAGGAAACATTCTGACTTTGTCTAATTACGTACTGCACACCCAGAAATAATTTAAACTGCACCTTCCTCTGAACAAATTATAGCCACAGTACACTCTACAAAATGCTGTGAGAGGGGTGAGTGAAAAACATTCATGGAAATGCCTTTACAGGAAGAATTAGCCAGGCAAGATCCATTTCTTATAGTTGGGAAGGATATTATGGTACAGTCCTAGAAGGATACTGGTTTTGAGTTTAAAGCACAGGACTGAACCTCTCTTCCAAAAATTCCAAGATCTTTTTGTGACTTTACCTACCTATTTAGCTTCCTTATGCCTTTATTTTCTTAGACTTACTGTAATAGTAACAACAAGCCTAGTTTAGGTTAAAGGAAAATTAGCTGTTTAATGTTTGTAAAATTAATTGAAGTACACAGAAAACATCATGGAATTCAAACTTTTATGTTGATATTTACATTAATGTATAATCCAAACTATTCAGCCAATAGTTTTATTATCGGTTAGATTCAGAATCTCATAGATTCATCACATGTAAAACAAAGACAGACCACTACATTACTTTGTAGAAAGGCTTATATACTAGGTGTCAAGGTATTTCACTCTTTTACCCCATTAGGATCTCAGCAAATTGTTTTGGTATCTTTCCAGTTTTATTCAAAAACATCAAAACGTCAGGATGTGAAATCTGCCATTTCTCAGAGCAGTTTGCTGCAATGGCTAGTTACTTCACAGTTGAGTTTATCTGCCATTGACTGACTACTAGTCATCAATTCTTGTTAGAATCTCTTTTGCTAGGTCAGAACGCTTACTGATATGTTTTGTCTTCCCCCATGGAGATATTTATGCAGAACAATATAGTTTCTCTTCCATCTGCTTTTTGGTAAACTAAACAGATTGAGCTCTATAAAGTCCTTCACTGGAAGATGACTGACTTGTGAATATTGATGTACCTGATTTTCAAAAAGTTCTAACAATGAGGTCCCCTACAATCAAGTCCCATTCTGTTGTCTCAACTTGGGCAGCAAAACATCAAGGCAAATTTCACAGCATATTTATTCAGCTGATGGATTACCCATACTGAAGGAACTAGAATTCAAAGGAAATTGATTCACCATTACTTTTCTCTTAGAAAATCAAAGGCTACTTGAAAATATGCCAACCAGATAGGAACGAGGAGTGTCTTGTACTGTTCTTGGAGTTGGTGCTAGGCTGGAGCAAGAGAATTGTTAAGTAAGTGGACAAACCCCCTCATTAGAGGTTGTTATGCCAATTGTCAACGATCCTAACTGTCTTCTCTGCACATTGCCTTTCACATGATATTGCCAGGAGGACTGATGAATAAATTCAGGCTTCCAGGTCAATCCTAGAGGGCTAGGCTCCAAAAACATAGTAGGTGACAATGTCTCTTTATTTTGCCCTTTACATTGAGGCTTACTAAATGTTTCTTGCTTGGAAATACCAGTTTGGTATTTCCAAAGATTGTCCTGGTTATCACCCCAAAGAATTCACCTCTGCAGCAGTTATGTAGAGGGATGGGGAAACCCTAGGTTCTTCCTGAGCAAACAAAGAAAAATGCTACCAATGATTCTTACCTTCTGATCTTGGCTGTATGCTAAGATCCAATCTTCCTGCTTGGGGTGGAAGAGAAGACTGTGGATGTAGAAGTTCAGACGGTATTTTTGATAGGTGGCCCCTTCATCAGAACTGATTAATAAGCTGCTCTCAACTTCTGGATCAGTCAACAGCATAATCTATATGGAAAGCACAGATGAAAATACAGTGGTGAAAAGAAGTCAGATCGAAAAGTAGGCAAGCAGCTAGGAACGTCAGATAGGCTTATTAAATATGCCTATTTCAAAATGTTTCAATGTAGTGTCAAAACTAAGCATAGCCAATCTTTCAGTAAGGCAAATAGTATATTTCATCTACATATATAAACACATACTTACCACTAATTCAAACAGACCTAAACAAAGCTATACTTAGATTATCTGAAAAATCAAACCTGAAATTTGTAACACCAGAGTGCAAACTTACTAACTTACCAGACAGCCACAGCGGGCTGCTAGGGTCTTCATGAATGATCTATTGAAGTGGCAGACAAAAAGTTAAGTGTTAAGAAAGACAGGGAGAGAGTGGAGAAAGACACATAAAATTATCTCTAATGGTGAGGTTTGTTAGACCCTGGCAGAATTTTCAGAGATTATGACAGTTTCATTGCCTGACATGTTATAACCTGGCTGTCTGCAACAAGCAATCTTGCTTTGGCAGGAGAACACATCTGATAACATGCTGGGTTCTTTCCATCTCCAGTTTCTATGGTACTGTGAAATATAGATTTGGTAGTGTACCAAAAATAATCGCCATGTAGTAAAGTTGCTTTCTAGCTTTGTCCAAGACTGTTAGTTCAGGAACGACAGAAGATATACAGCTTGCAGTTGTAGTAGCTACTTCTCCCCATTAACTGTGGCATTAATTGGCCTGCACTGCTGATGAATCAGAGAGAATAATGAGATACTCCTCTTATGTGTCTTCACATGATAGAATACATGGGTTTGAGCAGCAGAAAGAGATCGTTCCAGTATTTCAGCAAGCAACAGAGTAATAGCCCTAAGGAATGGGAATGAGGCACCATGAATGACAAACATGAAAAGCTCTGTAGCATATTTGCCTGGCAAGGTATTAAAGCCTTGAACGATTATCTTTTTTTTATTATTTATTTTTTTTTATTTTTAAAGTACTGGTGCTGCTGTTGCTTTGCAAATTGCAAACACTGATGTGTTCTTAGATAAGCCTGAAATGAAATTATCAACATCTGGCATTTCTCAGAGCAAATTCTTGTTCAGCTTCGGGCACTGCAAAAATTACGCACTTCTATTCCTTCTCTTCCTTTCATTTAGGCAGGCAGAGTTGGATATAACTTAACTCACAACCTAGGAATTATAGTGTGCCATAAATCTTCATAGACATCAGATGCTGAAGATCTATTTGTATGTGAAGGTGTAAATACATATATAATCTACACAGGAAATGTCCTTCATTATTGGGTAACCGCCAGAGGATTTTAACTATCTGTAGAAATGCCCTGGCAGCATAATAATTTGGCCCATGACTTGGAAGTTTGGGGCTCTTCGAAATCCCTGAATTTTAATATCCTGGGTTATAACCAATTACGTTACAAGTGGTAACCTGTTATGTTACCACACTATATCTCTAATGTAAAATAGGGTAATGTTTCCGTTGTAGCATAAAGGTGCAGTCTCCTTTTGCATCTCTGATTTACTTTTGAAATCTTGTGATGAAAATATGTATTATTAGAATTAAACATTCTTATTTCCATTTAACACTTTCAAATACATCAAACATACCATCAACATGACTTCTAAACCGAAGATTGCATGATAGAAGCTACACAGAAATCATTAACAATATCAAAGTGTCAATATAGAGATCATCTATGATCCCTAAGTAGCCTATCCAGCTTCTGAAGCAAAAACTTAATTGTGGTGTTCATCAGTCGGTCCTTTTTCTTACCAGACTAATTCCTGGGACAATGTTCCTATGGTTAACATTTATTTATTCAGTACTATGATTCAGGCATTATGATTTTCCTATTTTTATGACTTCCTTCTTGAGTGGACTTTGCTTATGTTGGTATTTGAAAATATCACAGCACAGCATTAATTTGGGCTACAGCAACTAGAGCAGAAATAAGAACAAATCAATGGGCTTGATCTGAGCTCCCTGAAGTTAATAAGAGCCTTGTCATTGACTTTGGATTGTGCCTCTAAGGCAAGCTGTTAATCAAGATCCACTCTAGTCTCACATATTTCCTTCTACCTACACAAGGAACTCATCTGACCTCATCACTGTCACATCCAAGCACATCACTGCCTTAACACATTTTCTGTCAGGCCACTCCTCTGAAGTGTGAAAGTGCTCTTATCTCTATTTCTTAGAAAGGGAATTAAGAGACAAACTGTTGAGGCACTGAAGCACCTAATTCCCCATTCAATCAATAAAAGCTAAGTGCCTAAACAGACTTGCCAGCACTTCTGACTTTGGCTTTAATCTGCTAACTAGCACCCTGGGCTATTACTATTGTGTTTTCAGGTATCTCTGGTCTCCAGAAGCCTTAGCTGTTGCACTGTGACAACCAGCCATTCTGTACATATGAAGTGTTTCGTATGTTTTGCTATATATGTCAATAGCAATAGTGTCTTAGACGCAGCGGAGATGTGCAGAACTGCTGCAGATCTATGCGAGTGCATACGGAGAGTGGGAGACAGGGGAGGGAGGTGAGAGATGACTCTAGCCACTAGCCAGATTGTTACCTGTGAGACCAACCTTCAGTGCTTTCACCAGCAGTGTCTGCTCCACTGCTGTACCCTGTACTGCAAATCACTTTGGACAGATGCCATAAAACAAAACAAGTTAGAATTGACTTAGCAGACTTAGCAGTCACTACCCACATCACAGACAGCACCATGTTTCTTACAAGGTAAGAAAAGCAAATTTAATTACAACATATCTGCATGTAAATAATCAGTTCCAAGCCCAAAAGACAGCATTTATTGGATAAGTAGCAGAAACTGATACCTGTATGAAAAATCTGTCAAAACAAGAGGGAAACGCTGTGGAATCTACATGAACCTCTCAGGTCAGACCAGGAGTGTGCTTCTGAAATGAATCCCCCAAATTCTGTGAGGAAACCTCTATAGGCAATCCTTACCTACAGGCTCATACCACAGTGAACTCGGAGCACAGGAACTGAATTCCCCTTCAAGGAAACTCAACCAGAGTATACATTTCAGGTGTGCACCTAATGTGCTGCAACCACTGCTGGATGATTAATTCACAGTATCAGGTTAACACTACTCTGAAGTCAGAACCTCTGCCTCCAGAATGCCCGTATTGCAGACAGATGCCATCTCAACATCAACCATTTCATTCCACAAACCCACTTCCACTGAGCTGCACTACATGCTAACGTTATTGCAGCCACATTAGCTTAGTTTTATCGCCTAAGTTGCCTGGAGCATGAATGAGAAAGGAGGAAAGTACAATTAATTTTAATGTTTTTGTTGTTGCAGCATATGAAATACAGAGTAAATACATTTTAGAATTTTCTTTGAAATAAATGAAGCCAATTTCTGCTTTGAAGTAGTCTATTACCCATTGACTTGATGCAGTTGCTTATACAGAAAATAAAAGCAGACAGAGACATGTTGAACAGGAAAAGCATGGAAAATAAAAGCAGCAACAGTAACAAAGTGAATCTAGGTTTAGAAGTCATAAAATTGAATATCTAAAAATATCTAAGATAAGAGATTAGAATGGAACTATGTTTATAATATCCAATTTCACTGTAGAAAGCATGTTGGATTTCCTTAAATGTAAGGTCCTCAAAGAAGAGATCGTGCTCTGTTTCTACAGTGCCTAATACAACATATTATTGCTTTCCCAGCTAACACTGGTTTCTGAACAAGTATATTCTGGACATCACTGAGGAATCAACATGACTTTTGCACATAAAAATCACAACTTAAATCTATCCAAATTCTTAGAGCCTGTAGGGAAGGAGAACTGAGCAGATGAAGTCTAATAGGATTTTTGAGGGGTTCCCTTGCCAAAGGATCTGATGTTGTCATGGGATAAATAACCTTTCCATAGATTAATTTATGATTAGAAGATCAGCATCAAATGTTACGAAAAAATCTTTCAGTTTCCACAATGGAAAGAAATGTTCATTTTGAATTTCCCTGATGCTTTGTGCTGTTCAATGTATTCATTAACGATTTGGAAAGAAGGAAGGACAGGTAGGTGACAAAGTTTGCTGATGGCAGTAAGATATGCAGAATGATGAAAACAAAAGCCAGCTATGAAGATCTGTAAAAGGATTTCACAATACTCAGTACTCAAGCAGTAAAAGAACAGGTGAAATTCAGTGATGATGTATGAAAGAAAAGCATACAGATGAGGAAAAGCAACCTCAGTGTAATAGACAGAGCAACAGGCTCTGAATAAGTAATTCCTTTCAGGAAAGGAGTTAGGGGGTTTTTTGTGAAAAGGTCTGTGAAAACAGAAGCTCAGTTTTCAGATCCTATCAAAAAACCTCATTACAGCAATAGGAATTACTAGGAAAGAATTAAACAGCATAACAAATAATGCTATTAGGCCACTGTAAAGAGTTCCCACAAATTTAACACTGGCTGCTATTCTCATCCTCCATCTTGGGGAAAAAAAAAAGCACTATAGTAGAAAACACGGTATAGCTATAAGGGTAATCAAAGAAAACTATGAAATATTTTTCATACAAGCAGCAAAACCCTAAACTATTCAACTTCCAAAAGACATAAATGAGAAGCAATTTGACCAAAGTCTACAAAACTATGAATGTCCTGGAAACGCTGAGATAACAATTATTCACTCTGTCATAATACAAAACTCATAAGCGTCAAATGAAATTATCAAGACAGAGATACAAAACACACATGAGGCCATAACAATGGAAGAGCTATGGATGTAATCCATCTGGACTTCTCTAAGGCCTTTGACATGGTCCCCCATAACAACTTCTGTTTAAATCAGAAATACGGATTTGATGGATGGACTGGTTGGTGGATGAGGAACTGCTTGCATGGTCACATCCAGAGGGTAGTAGCCAACAGGTCAATGTCCAGATAGAGACTGGTGACAAGTGGTGTCTCTTAGGGGTCTGTATTGGGACCAGTACTGTCTAATATCTTCATCAATGACATATATTGGGATTGAGTGCACCTTCATCATGTTTGCAGACAACATCAAGCTGAGTGGTGTGGTTGACATGCCTGAGGGATGGGATGCCATCCACAGGGACCTCAACAGGCTTGAGAGGTGGGTCAATGTGAATATCATGAGGTTCAACAAAGCCAAGTGCAAGGTCCTGTACATGGGCTGGGGCAACCGCTGGTATCAATACAGACTGGGGGATGAAGGGATTGAGAGAAGCCCTGAGGAGAAAGACTTGGGGGCACTGGTGGATGAAAAGCTGGACATGACCCAGTAATGTATGCTTGCAGCCCAGAAATCCAACTGTACCTTGGGCTGCATCAAAAGAAGTGTGACCAGCAGGTCAAGGGAAGGGATTCTCCCCCTCTACCCAGCTCCTGTGAGACCCCACCTGGAGTGCTACGTTCAGCTCTGGAATCCTCAGCACAGGAAAGGCATCGACCTGCTGAAGCAGGTTCAGAGGAGGGACACAAGAACAATAAGGATGGAACACCTCTCTTATGAGGAAAGGCTGAGAGAGTTGGAGTGGTTCAGCCTGGAGAAGGCTCCGGGAGCACCTTCTTGCAGCCTTCCAGTACTTAAAGGGGGTCTAGGAGAAAGATGGGGACAAGCTTTCTAGCAGGGCCTGTCGCGATAGGACAAGGGGTAATGGTTTTGCACTAAAAGAGGGCAGATTTAGACTAGACAGGATGAGGAATTTTTTTAGAATGAGGTTGGTGAAACAGGTTGCCCAGGGAGGTGGTAGGTGCATCATCCCTGGAAACATTTAAGGTCAGCTTGGATGGGTCTCTAAGCAATGTGATCTAGTTGAAGATGCCCCTGCTCATTGCAAGGGGAGGCTGGAGTAGATGACCTTCAAAGGCCCCTTCAAACTCAAGCCATTCTATGATTCTGTGATTTTTGGCCCGGTTAAACCATGAAACTCCTTGCTATAGTTTTCTGTAGATGTCAAAAAGTTTATATGAATAGGAAAAATTAATATATAATGTTCCTGGAGGAAAAAAAAAGAAAATTAAAAACTCCTACCAATTCAATAATATCACTGTTGGCTGAGGAATCTAAACCACTGATTCTGAATTCTGGGAAAATATACAGGAAAATATCATTATATACTTCCCTGACCCAACACTTCCCTTTCAACAGAGAGTGCAATTAGTTAAGATGGCAGTCTGATTTAGCATGGCTGTCCTTACGTACGTCACTGGAGAGTGAAGGAAAATAACTGGTAACCACATTATCTGCTCAGGCGGGCTGATCTAGCAACTTATGTGAAGAATTGGGCCCATCATTTTTATCGTGTCAGTTTTTTAACTACCTCTGATTCCACCATTACAGAATAAAGCTGTTAACGCAGGAGTAGAGAGGCATACATACCTGCCTCTTACTTCCAGCAAAGGCCCTTAGTAAAGGGAGACCAATCTCAGAGTACCTCTGGTCTGGTTTATTGTTGTCTTATGTTAAACCTAAATGAAGAATGAGGATAAACCAAGATTCTACTTCTGTCCAGCAAAAGTAATTGCTCTCTCTTCAGATCAGCGCTCAGCAATGATCAGAATCTGCCTACTCACACCATGCACAGCAAGCACACGCTGCACTTCCTGATGCTTCAGACTGATTAAGTTTTTTCTCTAAAAAACGTCAATAAAGTCAACACAGGCTTTTGCAACGAAATTCAAGGCATCTATTAATCATCCACCCTCTGAAAAGGGAGAAACTTGATTTGCTTTTTCTAAAAGTGACAAATTAAAACCATAATTTATAGATTTTAAACAATGCACACTTTTTTCACCCCTTTTTTAGTGCTAACTCCCCTGAGGCAAATTTCCCTTGACAATTGTGAGGATTTTTGCCATCCTCACAAAGAAACCCAGGAATGCTTTACAAAAGAATTCTGATTTTGCTTCTACAAATGGAAATGTGATCCTTATACAACTGCCCTAAGTGCTACATTCAGTGGCTTAGGCAAAACAAGTCCAGAACTGCTCTTTTATTTTAGCCCAGTATATCTCTGCTTGGACCATCTTTTCCCTAACATTTTATAGGAAAGAGCATAGTGTCAGTGAAATAGAATGGTATGAAAAAAAATACAAATACATTTCATAGATTCACATGTTCTTTTATTCACTTCTGAGGTATCAACAGATCTGAGTTGTATCACCTGACAAGAAATAGGGATGAAAGTGCAAATCGGTTTTAATCTACTGAAAGAACCTTCACCTTCCTCACCTATTACATGCTTCATGCATAGACTCAACACTGATAACACACATGGAACAAGTGACATTTCTCACAGGAAAACGTAAGAGTAAAGTAAGGCAAGAGAGGAAATCAGAAAGGAAAACTAGGAATGTCCTACTCTTAACAAAACCAGGGCATTCCCTAATTAAATTCCCTGAACAGTTGCATTTTTTTCCAGTTTCTCTGCATGCCAGTTGCATCACTTTAGAGGATTGTGGGGTTTGGGTTTTTTTACATGGTAACTGATTGCAAGAGCATCAGTGCTATGGAGTCCCAGCATAATGAAATGTAATTTCTGCCACTTTACATATCACTTCTGAATTTGGATTGCCATTTACAAGGCATGAAGATTGTGTGAAGAAAGAAGCTGATTCTCCAGATACAGTGATTCACACATGCATTTTAAAGCAACATGCCCTGCTTTTAACTAATCGAACTAGTTCATTGCTTAAGCTTTTTCAAGACTTAGAATAAGAAATAAAATTAAACACGCCAAAGAAAGGATCTGCTTTGTCTATGACATTGTGAAATAAATGCAAGACAATGGCAAAGCAAATTAGACTAACTCCTTTTACAGGACTGAGTTGCTGGAAGCAGTAAGTGGTTTCAAGAGCAAATAAATTAGAGACAAAATTAGCAAAAAGAAGTAACTCAAGCATTTATTTGGCTATTAACGGAGAAAGAGGAGACTGAAGCCTTTGTGAAGTTTAATAAGCTTTACTCATGGGCTAACACCAACTGCTGTAGAATTGTGCTCATGAGTAATGCCACCAAAATTTGGCTCAAGTCACCACTTTAAAATAAATTGGCTAATAGTATTAGCACCTAAATGAAACCATGAAATGAGCTAGAGCTGACAGTTTTGAAGCTGTCTCTAATGCCAACTAAAAAACAAGGTTAGTTGCTGAGCAATTTCATTAAGATACCATTAAAATAATACTCCAATAATTCAATCAAGGCACTATGAAGTGTTTTATTGCCAGAAGTTCTTGTTAACGCAGAAAGTGCAGTAATTCTGGGGAAAGAAAAGACTTCAGTGACAGAATTACACTTTCAACACTGAAGAAAAAGAAAAAATTGCCTTTGAATGATGACCTGGTTTGGAATGGTCTCAGAAAAAGTAGAAATGACCACTTTAATAGAAGGAAAAGTTCTGTGGACAGGTTATTTTGCAACTATAACTCAGTGACTTAAGAATAAAAAGGTTCTTACTCATACAAAGACACATAACCGAAACTCATTAAATCAGTCTCCACTTTGCTGATATGGAGAGTAACACACTCCATATCTCCCCCAAATAAAACTATACTCATGCTTACTAGACAGTGTAATTTAAATTCAGACTCAGTCCAGATCTGGATGGTGGAAACTCTAGCCTCATGTGCCCCAAGAACTCACAGAAGGTCCATAACTGCTAGGATGCTACCATCTTCCTCAAATCTTGTCTGTTTAAAGGTAAGAGAAATGATGTGGTAAAGGGTTCAGACAGTGAATTCATCTTGTTTGCACACATGAAAGATTTAGTACTCATTGAGCGATAAGACAGTCTGGTCAGGAGAATACTAGATGGCAAAGGACTATCTTTTAAGAGAGAAAAATTATCACCTGCCAGTATTTTTGAAAGCTAGGATTGTATGCTGTTCCTAACAGAATTGTTGAGAACTGCATTTGGCATCTTGATGAATGTGGTTTGAAATAAAAAGCTGGCTAGTGGCTGGAAAAATGAATCCATTTACCTGTTCTGTATTAGCAAAGAAGTTCATTACAGGCCAAAAGTGACTGCAAAAGAAAGCAGACAATGAAAGTTCTGGGTTTTACTACGTGTGGGAATCATCTGGCTTTCTTTTACCAGACAGCAAAAATTAATGTGTGTATCAACAGCAACATAAAAAAATAAAACAAACACTGTATAACTCCTCTTTATCAAAGCCTCAGCCAGGGAAATAAACAGTCACTTCCAAAAATCTGCTGATTGCCTCTTCAGTTATACAGAATAATAACATTATTTAGTGAAAGTGCAAAACAATCTCAAAAGGAAAAGAAGAAATTTTGGAAGAAAGTTTTTACCTTAGGAATATGTCTGCCTCCCTGTTTTACACTTAGCCAGAAAACAGCATGCATCTATATGTGGAAGTTATCACAAAATATACATGAGACATCAGTAGCTCTTCTGTACAAAGTTTTCTGTTGAAAGGCTTTGGAATACTAAAAGTATGAGAGATTTTACTAACTTTTACAGCATATGCTTGTAAGTGGCTAAAGCCGCTGAACCCCACCACGTACATATGCTAACCAGAAAAACACCCAATTAAACAAGAAAAGACATTTCATCTGTTTATAAAGAACATTCCTCTATGCATCAAATGGAAAACAGCTGTCTTAGCAAACGCATGTTTTAAAATTACATTTCCAGAAACTACAGCAGTCCTGTTACCCTATGCACTGAATAAGACCACTGATGGGCTACCTTGGCTGAACATGATGTTTTTGTTATGGGATTTAAGAAAAATATGGCCTTAAACACTTATAAACTGTCCAATCCTCTGAGTTTTGTCTCTAGACCATTTTTGGTTGAGCATAATGTTTGGAGTCCTATCCAGATGCTTTTTAATGGACTTCTTTTAGTAAGTCATAAAAAGCTTTTGACTAATAACTGTGAGCTTCAAAAAAACATATTTCTGATTGTTCCAGGTGAATAAAAGTTTACTGAAGCTTACTGTTCCCTCTTCCCATCTTGACTGAAATAATTAATATTTTGTAATAAACATTTAAATAAAAATCTTTAATTTTCTCAATACCTAAATATCCAAGTTAAACAAAAACTTCTTTTTTTTCATGTTTAGGAACACTGCAGAATTACAACTACTGTTATGATCTTCAGTGATAGTCACAAGCTTAATAGCTGGCATTTCAGTGTTTCTTTTTTCAAGCATGGTACACAACAGCAGCTTTTCATTATTATGTGACTGTTGTCTGAATGCCAGTGAGTAAGTACTAGTAACCTTCTCTATCTTGAACAAAGCAAACCCAAATTAGTTTTAGTGTATTAACTGTATTAATGAACAATTGCTATTATTGTTGCTCAGCTTTCTCTGACTAATCCCAGTTCAATGTGGTTTCTCCACATTATCAGAATTTTCATACCACCAAAGTCTGAAGTGTAGGGCTGGGTCAATAGCAATATAGACTCTTCTAAAACAAACATGAGGCTGAGACATCTGTGCAGATGTGATTCAGTTGTTCTCTCTGCTAATCCTACTTAATATGAATGGAAATATAAAGGAATTCCAGAGGTGCAGGGGAGAAGAGTTTTCCTAAGACAAAACAGCATACAATAACCACTCTCCTTACTTGGAACTTCAGAAAACATCTGAAGCACCGGGTGGGATGGGACTGATCCTGTTTCTACCAACATCCAAAAGAGGGCAGTGCACCCCCACACAGCCCAGCTTGCTCCTAGCAGCTCATCTGCCTGGGGACATTCATCAAGTGGACAGGCTGCTACCTACAGCCTTTTCTCTCTGCGGCTGAGCTTTGGCAGAAGCCCCATTCTCAAAGGTGCCTCACCTTGGCCCAGACTTGAAAAGATTCAGCTACTTCTTTTTCCATTAAAGGTGAAGAAGTTGCCACATCTTCAGGTTTTCTCTGCTCTGCTGAGTCACTGCTTGTGGGCTCGACTGTGAGCAGAGAGAAACATCGACCTTCACCTTCCCCAGAGTAAGCTGCAATCCCAGCAGCTAGGGTGAATTCTTAAAGTATATGCCTTTGCTTTGAGGCAATAACTTTTAACTAAAGGAGGAAAAAAGATGAGATGGGGGAGAAAGAGGTCCCTGAAGATTATGATCACTTTCAAAATCTAATCTTATAAAGTGCAGCTTCCATTTCTGTTACTCAAGAATTAAATGAAAATAAAGATTCTACATTTTGTCCTTACTTGAATTAATGCACCTAGTGTCATAATGAGGACTGTAAAAAAAGAAACAAACACATTTGCATCATCCTTATGCAAAAATAGAAATGTAATACTAAAACCAATAAAGAAAAACTTTACTATAATTTCATAGACAACTGCAGGATGTTTCAGAGCTATATTTGCTTTATCTAGAATTATAAAGTGATTTATAATTTATATTATTTAATTTAGGTAGGTAAAGACCTCTGGAGGTCTTTTACTGCAAACTCCTGCTTCATAGTGAGCCAGCTTCAAAGGTACAGATAGATCCTCAGAACCTTGTTCTGTCAATATTTAAATACCTTCAAGGATGAACATTCCATAAACTCTTTGGACCTATCCAATCTGAACCTGTTTAGTTTCCATTCAGCGCTAATCTTAATTTTAAATATCTAAGGTTATAATGTCAGTTTTATAACAAACAGGAACACATTCAGTTTTACATTCCTTTTAAATTAAAGATCCATCTTAACTTAGCAAGACCTTTGGAAGCTGGAAGTGCTGTATAAGCCCAAAGCACCAAGGTTAGTTTCACCTGCCATGATCCTGTAACAGTGCTGAAAATAGAATTCGTCAGGCTCAGCTTCTAATCACGCGCATAAACATTAGCTCTGGAGCAATCAGTTCTGGGGGAAGGAAAAGATTAAGCTTCTTGGGTTTTCAAATCTCCCTCAAATCAAATTCCAGATTCTTATCTCTTCATTCCACAGTCTGTTTGGTCTGATTTAGTAGCCTGACATGGAATCAAATTTTCCTATTCCTGTTTCATTATTATTACACACTGCTTTCTCTTCTTCTGCATACATTTGACATAAAAAGCTTTATCACTGAAAAGAGCTTAAAAATCTATTCCTTAAAACTTAAGTAACATACAGTAGAAACTTCCATTCTGAAATAAAATCTAATTATTTACAATGATTGTATATGATTATTATATTTTGAGAAGAAATAAACTTGGGAAAGCTACAGTACTATAGGCACTTTATTTTGGACAGCGCAATCTAGTTTCAATTATTAATCATCTGTTATTTTGCAACAGATGTTCTGCATTGTACTGAATGGGGAAAAAAATAAGTGGAGACATTCTTACAGACTTACGTGCTTCGAAGTAAAAAGAAACCTCAGCTTTGTAGAAATCTGGAATGAGTTGTGTTCATACATATTGCCTGTACTTAGTTCTGTTGCTCAGTTAAGCATTCCTTTCATTAAAGAATCTCATGAGATTAATTAGTTAATTTTCACACCAACTTTGTGGTAGAGAAGGAAAGTGCACTTATCAAGCGGGAAAATTACTTGGACAAACTCCACTAATCAATCAGTGGCACAAAAAGAAAGAAGCCACTTGCACTGTAAGCGTATTACAAACAATAGCTATCTTCCATCCCCAAATATTGGGCCCTAAGGCTCGTTAATCCTAATCAAAGCAAGAGAAGAGTTGGCCTAAAAGTATGGTAACCTAATAAAAACTACAAAAGGGACATGGAAAAGAGGAATGCTAAGAGACCAGTTAGTGATAAATTCACAGTCCACATGATCTTTCCTCTTTCTTGTGATATCTCCTAAAATGTACTTGAACTTCAAGTGCTTTGAACTTAATCCCAAAAGACATCAAAACCAGCCTACAAGCATGGGTGACATACACCCTGAGATGTAAAGTTTATAGTACACGTGCTTGCTGCTTATAGACAGTGTGGTGCACCCCATTATTGAGGTATAAGCAGGGATAGCCTGGAGCAGGAAAAAATCTTTAATACAGTGTGAAGATGGATGATTAGATGGCTGCTCAATACCTTTCAACCCCTGGCTACAGGAAATCAGGAATTTACCTGGCCTGAGAGATTTACTATTTCAAGAGGTTTTAGTCTGTTTAATTTTATTGGGCCTCATGAACACTCAAATCTTTGCAAGACTTTTTTATCAAACCTTCAAGAGAGACTATTCCAAAGTAAATAAAGCTCATCATAAAGGAAGCTTGTCATGATACTCATCTTTCACATCCCCGCTTTCCATATGATGCCTAGGATTCCATTTCCCCTAGTTACGCCTCTTTTATATCCCCCTACAGTAAGGTTTCTTCTTGGAAGAGATGTTCACAGGTGTTTCACTGTCTTCAGTCAGTCTCTATCCCAAGACATATATACATGCTTTATAAAGAATGCTGTATTAAGAATGATTATGCCACTACAAGAAAGACTCAGACTCACCTAGACACAACCATTATGGTAAGAAGATGCATGAAAACAAGAGGTGCAAGCAGAGGAACAGTAATACCAGACTGCCTACCAGAATGAGGATAAATTGACAGATAGGAAAACTGCACACTTTTCAGCCCTTAAAACAGAGGAATAATAAATTATCTCCTGCTTTCTCTCAGCCTTCCACGAATTAGAACAACTGGGAGGGGTAGGAGGGAGGAACATTACATTCTAATACTGCCGTGTGAGGCAACAAGACCCATGTCTCACCTCAAACTTTCTGGCACAGAGACCTTTTGCACAACCAGTGTTACATCAGTGCATGCAATAATAGCTAAAGCTCATAGAATTATAGAATGGTTTGAGTTGTAAGGGACCTTTAAAGATCATCTAGTTCAACTGCCCTACCATGGGCAGGGACATCTTTCACTAGATTAGGTTGCTCAAAGACCTGTTTCAGATCTATCTGGCCTTCACCCTGCCTCTGCCACATGCAACTCCATTACAGTGTGAAATTGATTTCCTTGCGTCAGGGACATTTCAGAAAAATGAGAGAAGAGATGGTAATGGTGACAAGTTGCAGCCATGAATTTAAAAAAAAAAATGTTAACATAGTAAGCAATTTTAAATAGCAATGTTGATGGGCTGCTGATGGTCTCTGCTGTATCGCAGTTAAGCCAAGCTTGGACAGATGGTCAGTTCACTAAATACTTCGTTTCACAGCCAACCGTTTCAAGCCATGCCACTTGCCTCTGGCTAGCCCTGGCACCTGGGTGGCACTGTGCTCTTTAATATTTCAGAGGCCCTTACTCTTGCCTGTTTCGTATCATAACCAAAGTGAAGAAACAAGGGGAAGGAAACATCACAAAGCTACACGCACCTCAGACTGTGGGCAGAGGAGCCCTGCTGGTTCCAAGGACATTATTAACTGTACCTGCACACCTCCATCTCTCTGCACAAGATTGTTATCCCTCTGTTCCTTACAAAAGCTCTCGTCTTAAAATCTACCAGCTGAAACTGTTCAATAAATATGGCTGATTTTATCCAAAGCACTATAACCAGTGTATCAGTTCTCAGCTGGGAGCTGGTGCCTCCAGCAAGAAGAGTCCTTATGAACCACTGGAGCTAGTAACAGCTTTGAATAGTAGCTGCTTGAACCAGGTAGGGTTGGGAAGAAACTACTGTTTTTCCTTAATGTGTTTAGCCCTAACTGGCTAAATTCTTGGGACTGACTTCATTGTAGCTGGTGACATTATACCTGTCTGACACAAGTATCAGATCCTTTAGTATCTGCTGCTTTCATGTTCTGAAAGTAAGAAGGTATAACCTTAACAGAAAGTATAACAAGATAAAACTTTGGCGTATTTGGTTGTTCCCCAATATATATGTTCTGGGTGGTATAAAGGGAGCAGGGGGGGAGAAATAAAAGTACAGGTTTTCATTATAGTTATAAATATTTTGAAAAAAAGTAATTCACATATCAGACTTCTCTTTTTCCCTGAAATTATAGGGAACTTATGTGAAGGAAAATGAAAATTTACATACAGTAAAAAAAAGCAGTAAGTTTACTAAATTGTCTGCAGAAATAAATGGTATTTTCAGATAGTGGGAGATTTTTTTTTCAATTTTGCTCATATATTTTATAAAAACTCAGACAGTATTTTCAAATGTTGCCTGAAAAACAAGAAACTGTCTACAAAAAGTCATTAATAACAATCTCATTTCATTTAGGACTTTTATTTACCTTGTGGCTGTTCTTGGGGTGAGAAAAGGTTTCATTTGGTAATGTTTACATTGCTACTTAAAGCTTTTCTGTGGAACTTTGAGGTCTAGAAACTTTATTTTAACAAAAAATTAAAATCCAATTTAAAATTAATTCTACCAGCTGACAACTATAGAAAGACACTTATTGTAATACTCCTGACAAAATCATGAGAGCTGGCACCACAATTCCTGCGAATTACACCTCTTTTCTCTTGGGAGATGGCTATACAATCTAATAGTTCTTAGTGACATTTTCTGCCTAGATTTAAATGGAATTTCTTTCAAGTAATTATCCATCTTTCAACACACTTCTATTCAACAGATTATCATAATAGCTGAGCATATATTTGCTGGATCACTCTAAACTTTGGCATGGTACTGGTTCTGCTACTTACTGATTTTTAGGTGTGGAGATGGAAAAGATGAGCGCAGGGACAGGAATTCAGCATGAATGAAGTCTCCTGCTTGAGGGTGTGAATCAGTATAATTTTCCTACCCTAACACGGTCATCAAAACAAGGTGGGGAGGAAAATCAGGAAGAAACTTTGTGGTGAGTTCTCTGGCAGTGATGAGAGTAAGCAATGAAATCCCCTGCAATTTAAAAAATAGGTTCACTACACCAGACCAAACATATCAAGCAGCATGTTGAGTCTGTCCTCCTGTGCAACTGAAGTGAATTTCAAAAGGCTGTTAGAGAAAAACCAAAGATTCTACAAATAAAATCGGAGACACGTGGGAAAGGTAAGCTTAGACTTTGGGCTGTGAATGAGGACAGCAGAGGTTCTTTCTGTGTTAACTACAGTAAAGAAGACAAGCATGCATTTAGAGGAGAAAACAACAAAGACAGCACAGAGTCTCCCAACTTTGCCTGTTTATTTTCCAGTTCTCGCCAATCAGTATAAAGGCTCTTCAGATTCATGGCATAGTTCTGTTCTGCTACCTACCTGCTTCCAAGCTTTGGGTCATCTTTATCAAGGATATGTGCTCATACAGCTGCAAATTCTTCCTTACTCACATAAGCAAGTGCTCCTTTCCCAAATATATGACATGATACTTCTATACCTTTGAATCCCAAAGCAGTCTTTATGCATTGGCTTTGCTGAAGCTCCATGCTTTGCTTCATTTTGGATTGTTCTATGGCAATTCCAAAATGTTCTTTAAAATTTCTCCTTAGTTTAGTTTCAATTTTTCCCTCTGACTGAGAATAAAGCACAGCTTCACAAACTATGTCTACAGCTAGTTCTTTTTATGCATATTTATCTGATTTGCTTCTCTCCAAAGCATTTTTTGTATTAATGCATTAATTTCATAATCACTTCAAATTATGTTCCAAGTTGCATGAACAATTGGGGAATTAGCATCTGCTTGCAAGTTGTTAGCTTGGCTTTTTATTTCTGTTGCTGCAGTTGATGAACTCAAATTATCCTTACTGAATGTGCCTAAAAAGAATTCCACCTCCAACAATAAATAATTCTCTTTACTTTCTGGATTGGTTTTTGTTAAGGGAATTCAGTGTAGTCCATTAAGCAATAACACAAAACTTTTTTTTTCATTACCAGTTTTGGTGTAATGGTTGAATTGCTATGTAGAGTCACTCTGCAACACTCTTACACGGTCTTTCACATATGCATCTAGGTAGCTACTCCGTTAAATTTTTCAATTTGTTATTACCCTCTGGTTACCATAATGCTGGGTCTCGAATGGAACTATCGTGTCACAGACCACCTGTGATATCGAAGCAACTTCAATGTAAGCATTAAGATCACATTAAGCAAGGGCACCACTGCTCAACCGACAAGGACAAAGTGTAGCTGTTTTTCAGAGATGACTTCCTGAGCCTATTCAGACATATGTACCTGAAAGCTGTTCTGGGTCATATCAAGATGTTGCAAGAGCATGGAGGGATAAAATATTCATGAGGAAATGATGCCCCGTGCCTCATTTCCCCCCTTGCACATACCATACAACATCCAAGATGGATGACAGTGTAGAAAATAAGATGCTTTTATACTAATACTACATTCCAGAGTTGCTGATGCTTCTCCTCCTTGACCCTCTTGTCTTTCCCTTTTTTTTCCATGCAATTTGCTCTCTTCTAGAACAAGTCATTTCCTAAAAGCTTTTAAATGAAAGTGACAAAATGAGTAAGATACATCAATTTGCTGGGATTTTGTTACTACCCCACCTTCAATTCATGATCTAATCTACATTTACAATGTCTAAAGCAAAGGATCAGCATTCTTGGTTTGTCTTCATATACCACCATGGTAGGCATGATCAATTAGCCCAATACAGATGGCAAACCAATTTTTAAAAGAGAACCTCAGCTGGTGCAAAAGCCTACTGCGGCTAATAGAGCATGATTAGAAGTTAATGGCATTATTAGAGATTGAACAAACTGAGGCTCTACCTTTCCATCTTCATCACTTAGTGCACAGTTTCATCAATGAGAACAAAAGTAGGCTCCAGGTTTTTTTAAGAGTGCTGATTTTACAGAAGTACTGCAACAAGTTTTATGTTTTGATGTTATTACCTCCAGAGCCTTCTTTAAGACTGAACATCACCTGTCTATGTCTCCGGAGACATCCTGAGACTTCCTAATGGAAAGCTCAATCTATACCCCTCCTTGGCTTTTTAATAGCGTGACTAAAGCTTTTAGAAGTCACACAGCTGTGGAGCTTGCAAGGTTTTCTTGCACAATAGACTTTATAGCTAATTGCCCTTCTATAATAGTCACTAGAACCAAACCAGGTCAAAGCATTACTAGATTTCTGCATGAATATTACTACAACAGAACTTACCTTTCTACTTAAAATACAGCGTATGAGAAGGGCCATAAAAACCTACTCTCATTTCAGTTTTTTTTAAAAGGAATAAAAGATGGTGGGTACTTTAAAATGACCTTCCTAGCTGTGTAGCTGATCTTGCTAAATCAGAATTCTACTCATTATTAGACTGATTGCCAAAACCTTACAGAAGTAATCCTGCAATAGCAAAGAAAGAGAGGAATCGTAGTTACCAGCATTTTTAAAATTGACTGTTTCAAGAGCACACAAGAATTTATGGTATTTTTGCTTTAGCGACTTGGTATCATTATCGAGTCAAACTCAAAAATCACCTTCTGCTTCTACTCTTAGCAAAGTTCTTTGAGAGCATGGATTGTCCTTCTATATCATACTTCACATCAGGTATTTGGGTGTCTGTTTACCAAATTTCAATTAATGTTTGAAAGGCTGAGGCACTAATGACTTTAAGCAGTGCTATTACTCACAAGATGACAAAGGAAACAGACTTGGCGTGTAATTCTTTAATGACTTCAAACAGCTGGGGATGTTAAACGATGTGATAGCTCACTCCTAACTTTGGAGACTATGGAACGAATTTAACTCGGTCAACTAGCTGGCTTAAAAGACGGCAATGCATTTTTGTTATCAGAAGCCAATGGTTGGTATCAGTTTCAGCAGCAGAGATATGCAACAATGGCTGTTGAGTGCTAATGACTTCTAATGAGAATTTGATCAATAGTATTTCTAACGATACAATTCAAACTGTAATGGGGCTGCTTCTGGTGATAGGGAAAGTACGTTAGGAATTATTTTATCATCAGCCACCATAAATTCCAGTGTATCCCATTCCTTGTTATTCCACCTGCTGCTTAATATGCAAAATGCATTTCTTCAGTTGTCTCTGCCCTGTCCAACCCCTACATTAAGGACTCTGAGGATCACAATGCTTAGATGCTTACAGTTGCCTACTAATAATCATTTGTTATTTCTATACTTATATGATAGATATTGGATGCTCCTAGCAATTGTTCTGCATTTCCACTCAACACGTAAAGTCACCTTTTCTTAAACTTTCTCTGGCCATGATCAGCTCACAAGGAAAAAAGAAATGATCGGCCATTCTGGCCACTAGGAATACTATCACCACTGCCATAGGGGGCAATAACATAATACAGTGCAACTGATTTCTTTGTAATATCTTTTGTGTGTAAGTTGCAAAGGTGCCCCAAACGTATAATTGCAGAGGGCAGTACATTCCGTAAAGTAAAGAAAACAAGATGTGATAAGCCAGTGATGGAAAGAACACATTCCAGACAAATTGCAGAGAGATCACACAAGCATGGGGAAGAGTGGAAAGCTGAGGGAATAGGATCTAATAACTTTACTACAGAGAAGGTTTAGGTAAGTCAGAGGCCAGAGAGAAAGACTTCATTCTAAAGTGAAAGTTCAGATCTGACTTGACCCAGTTAAGACAAAGGCACCTGAACTACGTGCAGTGAAAAGCCTTTTGTGACAAATGTGTTTAGTATGAAAAACAGTGAGAACAGAGGTGAAGCCAAATAACGTTGTGAAGTCCCTACTATGCTGGATCTTTTTCTGTCATAGTCAGTTCAAGTCATAAAAGTGTCAATTACAGTTTGTTCATGCATGTTCAAAGATCCTCAAATCATAGGGATCACACAAAGGAAACACACCTGTTGAATTTCATTCCACATATGTGGGTGAATGAAAAAAATATTATGTACTAAGAAGGCTAGAAAAGAAGTAAAAATTGGCTATATCAATTCCCACAAAGCAAGGTAAGCGTCCTTTATTTTTTTTTACATTAGCTGCCCATTTGTACACATTTCTCCTCACTTTCACTAAGGAGTAAGCACCATCAAATTTATCACACTCTAAGAGTAAGCATATGGACAGTTACTATGCAGTAGTTAACATGCCAGAAATCAACAGCCCAACATGCCTGACAGTAACTTATTATGGAGACATAACCAGAAGTATGAAACAATCAAGGACTGGCAGTCAGAAAGAAACAGACAGGCAAAAATTCAAGAGTCTTAGTAGTCTTGGCAACCAACTCTAACCACAGCCTCTGCTCATAAATACATTATTAAGCCCAATCATTAGAGATAAATGGAGCATTCAAAAAAATGTATTCTTCTCTAGATTATGCACTAACCCTGCTAAAGGAATACTTCAGGACAGTACAGAGCACTCAGAGAGACAGAGTTCATGCTGAATTTTCTGCTACCCTTAGTCTACTAGTAGAAGAAACCTTCTCTTGAGGCTATACTATGTTCTAGGCGAATAAAGAATAGAAGAGCCACTAGCATACACTGAGCATCCAGGTCCTTGAAAATGAAGATATGATAGATTTATATTGTCACATCAATAAACTCAAAGAAGGTCTTCCTGACTATAGTGGGTCATCAAATAGTGCTCAGAATTACAAGTGGTGTGGTTTTGTCATAATTATGGAATGTGGTGAAGACGTTCTTTTTCACATAATTGCTTAATCTTCTGGAGTCTCCCACAAGGTATTTGCCACCTCATCAGTTGACATGTCACTATAAAAAACACAATTCACTGAATTGGAGCTAGGAACATGACAAATAGCAGACTTTTCCAGGGCTTTTTATTGAATAAGTTATTTGAAAAGTATTTCCTTAATCAGCTCTCATAATATTATTCTATTGTACCTGACCCATCAATAAAGTGTCAGAGATGTCTTTTTTCCCCATTTCCCCAAATTCTAAGAGATAATGGTGTGCCCAATTGTTAACATTCAAAAGCAGAGAAATTATTAACATTTCTAGATCTAATTTGTGAATTTTAAATTATTTTTACTTTAGAAATAATTGGCATCAAATTTACATCAATCTCATAATGCTAATTATATCTACCTACCATTGATTTCTATAAGGCAAATGATCTTCAGAAAATTTGATTTCCTCACATGCATTCATTCAGTTATCCTTTGAATATCATAAGTATAGCAAGTGTTCTCAGCTTCACTTTTAATCATGGAAAGGTAAGTCACAAATCAATTAAACAGCACACTCATTAAAAGTTGTAAGAAAGCCTGTGCCAAACCTCAAATGCTTGAGTGCAATACATTTAATAGATGACTATCCTTCCTATAACATATTTATGGACCAAGTATCTTCTTTGGGGGACAATCAGCCTATAGCCATGCTGTCAACAAAGAAAAGAGTTGTTGACAAACACGAACTTTGTGACATTTCAATGCCAATCTCTGAATAGTTTTGCATACAGTGATTCATTTTAAAAAGAAAGTTAAAATTCATCCAGCTGAATACCCCAGTCTGAGAAAAAAGTCTCAGGCAGAGAGTACACATTACGGAAAGTTGGAGGTAGAATGGTTCCTTCAGGTCACTAGCTCCACACTTATGCTTTTAAAGAATATTTAATTTGTTTTATATACCTATTGTCTTTTTGTTGAGTTTCAATAATCCTGAAGAACAGGGATGTTTACTGTTTCCACACACTGTCATTGTCAGATAGGTCTCAAAGACTTGCACAAAGTCCTTCTGAACGGCTTTATGAAAATTGTACATCCTCTCTGATGTTTGATCCAAAACTCCCTGGAGTGAAATCTCTCCAAAGGATTCAAGTCCATGAAGGTCTGAAGTTATTTATTAATTCACAGAACACATTAAAAAAAAAACAAAAACAAACCACAAAACAAAAAACACAGCAAATGAGTATTCCCTCACCTCTGTGCCTTAAGCATAAATGCAGACAGACTGTTAATTTTGATCGTGCACATAGTTTTGAGCCAGTGTAACCTGAAGACTGTGAGACGAGCGGCTCTGGTGCCAGCACAACCAGCAGTGGAGTGCTCCAGCGTGCTGCACAGGGGGGTCCTGAGCCAGGGGAACCTCAGGAGAGTTGAGAGAGGCACCAGGAGCCCATGGCTGGCAGGACCAGGAGCAACAGTGGCCAAGCCTCCTCACACATATAAAAGCCCTTAGGGAGCATGAGTGAACAGACCGTGGCATGGCACAGCAGTTCATGCAGAATGGCACCAAAACCCTGCCAGCTTACCCAAGGAGCAATGGTATCCACCCAGCAGAAAGCCATGGCCTCTTCAAGCTCTGCATCCACTATGACAGATGCAGCTGCCCAGACAGAGCTCCGGTGGGAACATGCAGCCACCCAGGTGCTGGGCTGCAGGCTGTGCCCTGCTCTTACACCAGTACTGACTGGCTGGCAGCAGCAAGCACACTGGTGGGAGGTGTACCCAGGCAGAGGATCTCTGCTTAGTGACAGAGCTCCAGGAGGAGATGAGTAGGTTGCGGAGTATCAGGGAGCGCAAGATGATCTCTATACTATATATATATATACACACACACTATAACAAGGTGATCCACTTAGTGGATGAAAGAAAGGCTATGGCTGTTGTCTACTTAGAATTTAGTAAAGCTTTTGACACGTTTTCCCACAGCATTCACCTGGAGAAACTGGCTGCTCAGCTTCAATGGGTATATTCCACATTGTGTTAAAAACTGGTTGGACAACCAAGCCCAAAAAGTGGCAAAGAATGAAGTTAAATCCAGTTGGCAGCCAGTCACAAGTGGTGTTTCGCAGGGCTCAGTGCTGGGGCCAGTTCTGTTTAATAACTTTATCAACCATCTGGACAAGGGGATTGAGTGCACCCTCAGCAGGTTTGCAGACAACATTAAAGTTGAGGGAGAGTGTCGATCTGCTTGACAGTAGGAAGGCTCTGCAGAGGGATCTGGAAGGATGGGTCAGTAAGCTAAGGCCAATTGTATACGGTTCAACAAAGCTAAGAGCCGGGTCCTGCACTCGGGTCACAACAACCCCTTGCAACGCTACAGGCTTGGAGAGGAGTTGCTGGAAAGGTGCCTGGCAGAAAAGGACCTGGGGGAGTTGGTCAACAGCTGGCTGAATATGAGTCAGTAGTGTGCCCCGATGGCCAAGAAGGCCAATAGCATCCTGCCCTGTACCCAAAATATAGTGGTCAGCAGGACTAGGGATCATTCTCCTGTACTCGGCACTGGTGAGGCTGCGCCTGAAATACAGCGTTCAGTTTTGGGCCTCTCGCTTCAAGAAAGGCATTAAGACATTAAGATGTTGGAGCATGTCCAGAGAAGGGCAAAAAGCTGTTGTGAAGGTGAAGGGTCTAGAGAAGGAGCAGCTGAGGCAACTGGGGTTGTTCAGCCTGAAGAAAATGAGTTTCAGGGGAGACCTTATTGCCCTCTATAACTACCTGAGAGGAGGTTGTAGTGAGGTGGGTGTCAGCCTCTTCTCCCAAGTAACAAATGATAGAACAAGAAGAGATTGCCTCAATTTGCACCAGGGGAGGTCTAGATGAGACATTAGGAAAAATTTCTTCACCAAAGGCATTGTTAAGCATTGGAACTGGCTGCCCAGGGAAGTGGTGGAGTCACCATCCCTGGAGGTACTTAAAAATATGTGTAGATGTGGCACTTAGGGACATAGTTTAGTGATGGACTTTGCAGTGCTACGTTAAAAGTTGGACTCTATCTTAAAGGTCTTTTCTAACCTAAAGTATTCTATGATTCTAAGTTTTCTAAGACCACTGACCAATTCATGTAAAATTTTATCAATAATAACATTTGTCAATCTAGAGATGGCTGGTTTCTGCATAGCCAAGATGTAATGGATAGTATGTCATATTCTTGGTCCTCTAATCTCTCCACAGCCTAGACCAAATTTCATGAAATCCAATAAAGTCTCATTATTATATGATAACAATTAACTTTTTCTTAATAAGCCAAATTTACTCCTCCACACATCCCGATTTCTTTATTAAGCTTAAATAGAAATCGCATCCAGAAAACTTCATCAATGACTCAGATTCAGACAAAAAGTCACTAAGGAGAACAATATTGCCCAGAGCATCCTTTCAGCTTTAGTTTCTTTATAGGTTTATGGGTCATTTGCAAATCTGTTCTGACAGGAATATTAGGCTGCTATATAGCTATAGCAGAAAATTCAGCAGGGATTTAAACTCTAGTGAATGTTCAACATTTGCATGGACTGTGGATGAGATAGCTTTTATATCAGCACTTGGCTAGCTCTAAAACACCAGCCAGCTTTTCTCACCCTTTAAAAAGAATTTTTAAAACCTTTAAAAAGAATGTCTACTTTGTGTGCTAAACAACTCTCTAGGAAGTTTGTTATCTGATTATATACAGTCTCTCAAACAATTATTTAAGTTACAAGCATCTGGTCAGCAGTTGTATGTGGATTTTCCCCTAATTCCAGAGCACTTGCAAAGAAACATGTAAACCTTAAGGCTTTCTAGCTTTGTAATCCTACTGGCACATCTGTATTTTTTTGTAGGCATGTATCTGAGGTAATTACATAATTTTTTCAGCTGACAAGCAAAACATGTCAGATGACTAAATTCTTCTTTGATTCAGGTGCCCATTTGGCACAGTTTTTCCCCTTTTATTATACTCAGATCTGCCTTGTCCATGTTCTTCTGCATAATAAAATCGCTGGGACAATTTAGGTAGTGAGTAAAATGGCAGAACTCCAGAAAACTCAAGTGATTTCAACCTTCTTATACTAAGGCTCTGAGAAGAGCCAGAGCAAAATCCAAGCATGAGAACTGTGCCAGCTTCCACATTTAGCTGTGCATTGCCTAAGAGGCACTGAAAAACTATCCTGACCTCTGTGAGTGTAGTCACTAGACGTATTCTTCTCTCCAGAGTCTTTCAGAGAGTTGGTGGAAGGCTAATTAAGGAGACTGACTCAGTATGTCCTGTCCATACTGACGTTTCTCTTCTCAAGCCCTCTCACAGCAGTAACATAAACTAACAAGACAATACAGGTATGGAAAAAAGATAAACTTAAATCCTGAGTTTATTTTGGCTTCACCGTCTGTTTCTCTGATGGGACATGATAGGGAGAAGAGTAGTCACATTGCTGCACATCAGACATGTCATATTCACAGCTCTGGATGCTCTGGACCAGCAGAGAGAAAGAGGGGTTTTTTAGATACTGCCTCAGAAAAACTAATGTCACACTAATATAGTCTGACAGAAGTCACAGGTATTGGGATCCTCCTGTCTTTAGCTGCAGATTTTCTTGCCCCTCCTCTTTTGTTAACATTGGCACTCATTCAACTCATCTTCCTGCTGGTTATCAACCTGAACAGCCACTGCAGGGGCACATAACCCTAATACTAGAACAAATGAGAAATACAACTACTGAGTGGTGTGTGAAGGGGGACACAGGGGACCTGCAGTAACCCTGACATAGACTGGCTTAGGCTGCAGTGGAACACCACCTTTTCATTTGATTGCTGAACCGTTGCCCTGATGGGTCTGTGGTCTTGATTACAAAAGGGAGTCAAGAATGGTAACCTCATAGCTTTGCAGTCTTAATAACTGGCCTACACAAGGCAAGGTGAACATGCTTTGTACGAATGTTTTGTCCCTTACTTGCAAGGTTAATAGCTAGCTTGATTTGTATCAGAATAAGGTTTTATTTGGAAGCAAATCATTGTGTCAGGTTACATCAATACTGCTTAACCTCCCAAAATTCTTTTCCAGACCCAGAAGAATCGACTCTTCTTCAGATCAGAATAAGGGGCTTTTCAATCTAACCCGGTTTCCTTTTCCACTCTGACTTATTCTATTCATCAAAGACAAGAGTCTTCAATATCAGAAGGCCCCAGACATAAAGCTCTAGAACAGTGCCAAAAAATCAAAACTGATTGAATGGGTAGTTACAGATACAGGATTCCATACCTCAAAGGACATCGAGCCTAAAAATAAAAGTTTTATATCTTTGGAAACATGGAATTCTCTGCCTTCCTATCAGAGCACTATTTTTACAGCCTCAGAGACACTGTAGTTACAAAGAAAATGTGAGGTCCTTTTCCCAGAGAGCTTAAATTATTTCTATAATGAGAGATGACAACAAAGAGACCAACCATGTTATGCAAAAGCCAGGATTACAGAAGATAGAAATTTTTAGATATTCTGTTAGATATTCTTAATATTATTATATTCAGTCCTCTTGCTTTCTTGCTTGCTATTTCTTATCTGCCTTCAGTTCACACCCCATCCCTTAAAAACCATGGGATCTTAAAATTCTGCTGCCCTGAAAGCAAAAATTTTATACTCAGTCTCATTTTAGTGTTCCATTCTCAAGGATAACTAGTTACGATAAACATCAATACTTCATAAAACCTAGTCACAATTTTCATGGTTTTTTGAAGAATCATCACCCAATTTTGATCTCGGTTACACTAGGACAAGTCAGGAGTAAATATTCAGGCTTGCAGTCACTTCATCTCAGCTTAACAGCTTACTGTGTGTGTTACTCGAGGTATTTACCTGCCTATGCACATGCACGTACTTTTATCTCCAGTACATGAGGCATAATTAGACTTAGTTTAAGCATTTTTTGCTTTGACCTAAACCAAGGTATGTCCTTTCCATTGCTTGCAAATTAAGGGGACTTGCATGGATGTTGATGCTCATCAATTAATTAGCAATTCACCTATCAGCCTAGTAAATTAGTTTTATGTAATTGTATTCTTGAGATTATAATTCCATATTGTCACTGAAGTATAAAATCAGTGTAAAGAAGTTTGAAGTCAGCATGAAAGGGGGAGGCTCAGGCTACAGTCATTGTGAAAATTAATTTTGTACAGTGATCACATACTAGAAGTCATGTAGCTGATGATCTGGTCCCCCATCTTTCTTTCTAGAATATGCTTATTTACTGAAAAATTTGGGAGGAAGGTGCATTGACCTCATATTTTAATATCTGTTTCATAAAAAAAAAAAGCTAACATAAAAATAATAAAAAGAGGTTAAAATAATTGTAACCTATTTTTTATAACAGATATTCCTATATTTAGAATGTGTGTGTGCAAATATACACATAAGCATTCGTGTGCAAACACAGCGTTTTAAGAAGAAAATGTTTTACAAATTGGTCAACATTTTAACACGTAAGATGTTCTAACTTGCTAGGTCTTAAATACATGTCCAAGTCATTATAAATAGCTTCAGGCTGTGTGCCTTTTCTCTCCTTTTTCTTTTTTTTTCCCTTTTTTTAAAGGGGAAAAGTACATGACCTTTCAATGTTAATGAAAAAAACTTCTCCAAAAGCAGACAATATTTGCAGCACTAAAACATTCCTCCTGAGCATTCAACTACTGAAGAAACAGTTAATAGTCATAAGCAACATTCAAAACCATTAAATTTAATTCCTCTGAGAAATTCCTCCAACACTACCTAAAAATGAGCGAGACCAGCACTACACAGATCTCAGAGTGACCAAGTTGCATTTTAGGAGTCAATTTTGTTTGGGTTTGTTTCCCTCTTTTACAACTTCATCAGATATCATCTGTATCCTCAGACAGAGACTAAACACCCTGTACAGGTTTGGTAGCCCATGTTCAGACATGTTAAGAAATCAATAAACAGAATGTATTGCCTCTATCCTTAAATATGGGATTAGGTGGAATTAGGAAGAGCAGGTGTAGGATTAGCAGAGAATCCAGAGTAGACTAAGGATTACAGACAGGATTTTAAAGAACTTGTAAATAATCAGCTCTCCAACAGACTTTGGAGCTGGTTCGATGTAGCAAATAATGTTCACAGGGTTTTCACTGGAGTTGTTTTTAAGAACATCGGAGGGAGCTGCAAGTTTTATATTTTTTTCCTTTTCCTTCTAAAAACAGTTGGATGTGGATTAAACCAATATGGATATACGAGAGATGAGAAGCTGAGAGTGCACAATCCTCCTGAGATAAGAACAATGCTGTGTCATACGACATGATGAATCACTTATAGTCCTCCCTTTAGAGCAGAGCCATGTCTGCTCCTACAGATAAACACAGGTATACATGCAAGGACAAGAACAGCAGCTGGTAAACAAAAAAATCATCAAACACTCTGGTGACAAGACTGATTGCATTCAGACCAGCCCCCTGACTTACTAGTCATTTAGTTAATTCCCTATTTTCCTTTCAGTAAAAATTGCAAAACATGGATAATGCCACATATCTAAGTCAAAACCAGGAAGAAAGCAACAGATTCTCAAAAAGCCATATGCAGGACACAGTCTGTTCAACATATCCAAGGAAAAGCCTACATCTCATGACAATGCTGATACATGGTTCTGGTTTCTAACAAGCAAAACCAGACATTTTTTTTTTTGCAAATCCTTTGTGTTTCAGAAACCTGAAGTTTCAGGAGAACCACTGTGAAGTCACATATCTTGGCAACCTCAGAAACTAGTTTCATCTGACACATTTTCCGGGAAAAAACATTGAGAAAGCCTAAATGTTTTATTTTAACCACTTCAAAATGAAATATTTAAATATATATAGGTCCCAAAACATTACCTTGTTTTGCAAATTTCAGCAATTTAATAAAAAAGAAGCCGAAAATGTTTCATTCTCCCCACAACTGACAGCCAGGAGGAAATCAAACAAGTTTTTTGACCCTAAATTATATTACCTCCATCTTTTATTTCAGTCAAGTGAAATCTCAATCTTCCATAAATACTATAAAAAAAAGAACAAAATACTAACTCCACAGAACACTAAATATCTAAATCCTAATTAGGTGTGTAATTCCCACCACAAGCAAAAGAATAAAAGAGTTGGTGCTAACCCTCCTTTACAGACCTGGCCCTAAATTCTTAAGAGAATTTAATCCCCCTCAAACAAAGATTCTTTCAGAACTGTAAGGATTAAGCTGGAGGGCCTGGGAATGTTATGCAAATGATTTAATGCATTGTGCTCGCATCAAGAAAAAAAACCTTGATTTGCAAGAACACCCTACCTGTGATTCTACAAAGCCTTTCTTGTTAATCTTCTCAATCCCTCCCCCACCTTGACTCCATCCTTTCTTTTCTTCCTTCCTCCAATTCCTTCACTTTTACTATCTTTTTTTCTCTCATTTTTGTTCAGATAGATAGATGATGGTCTGCTCTCTGTCTGGTTCATTGCTTTGTACAGCTCTTTCCAACCACTTCACTCATTATTACTCGTGTTAACTCAGCATCTCGGCAGCCCAGTCATAGTCCAGGAGTCTGTTGCTCTAATTAACATGCAAATATCAACAAAACAGTGGTCTTTGGCACAAAGAACTACAAAGAACAGTACGTGCAAAGGTGCAAGCTAAAGTCAGGCAAAAGTGAGCCCAGATCCAACTATGATCAAGTTTTGTGTGAATAATAGAAGAAAAAGAACCCAAAAGAGGAAACTCCCTCTTTTGTTTAATGGAAGTATTGGCATAGGGTAGCAGATATTCCCTAGAAAGCATCTCCTGTGCATGATGGGCACACTGAGAAACCATACAAAGGCACTTAATTGAAGATGCTGCAAGCAGAAGTATAAACTAGCTTCATAGGTTAATTGGAGGCAGCAGCTGACCTCCTAATATGCAGTGAAGTATAGCAAACGTAGTGAGATCTGGAAAGTGAAGGCCAGCAGCCCCAATTTTAGTGTAATATAGCTGGGGAATATTTAAAAAAAGATGTGTCATATGGCTGAAGCCAAAAGCTAGATGTCTGATTTCCGCAGCTGCATTCTGAGTAAATCAGAGATGGCCATGCCACATTTGTCAGGGCCAGGGAAAAGGACATTGCAATAATTGAGATGTGACACACTGAAAGCCTGAATAATAGCATTAGCCCTGTAAAGAGCTGGAAAGGGCAGCATTTTAGAAATATGAATGCAAAAAGAATTGGCCAGGCTATGACACAACCTGCATAGAAAACCTAGCCTCATATAAAGCAGCTTTATGGTTCCCTACAGCTGGAGTCATAGGATGGATGGATGTGTCTCCTTTCTAACGACCACCACCTACAGAGCCAGTCATCTGGATCAAAGAGGAGGTTGCCATTCTGCCCTTCAGCAGTCCTCTTAATGCACAGCAACATATTAAAACAGTAAATGACTTCCTTAAGGCATCTGAGGAAGATATCTCCTCCTCCTCTCTAGTATTAACACTTCAAAAGCAGATAAATCCTGATTCACAGAAAAGGACTCGGTGTCCCCATAGACTGGCACTTGCAGTGACTTATTTGGAAATCAGCAAGACAGACACTGAGTTTTGCTGGTTCAGAACATCAGGCAAGCGGCTCACTCCACAGCAATGAAGGAGAAGCCAGAGAGGAGTAAGGTTCAGTGCAAACCTAAACGTGTGTTCTAACAGGCAAACCACTACTGAATTAACAGCAAAGAACACAAATATATATATACATATGAGAATATGTCTATTCATTACAGTAGTATCAGAGTACATACTATAGCTGCTAATACATAGCTACACAACTCTCTCATGAGAAAAGCTACAGTTCCCAAACCTTGACAAGAGGTAAGAAATGAGGAGACCTTCAGTGAACCTCCTATCTGTGTCCCCACCTTATCAGAAATTTAGGCTGGCATCAGAGTTTGGTCTGGTCTGTAAAGAAAAGGAATCCAATTCTTATTTAACTCCTGTGAAGCCAGAGGAGCTAGGCATCTATAGACCTTCACAGATCCTGACTTACAGTGACTTCACAAAAGACACAAATTAAGTCTATGGTAAAGTAAAACACCACCAAGCAGGGTCATACATTTGGATCTCTTCATCTGCAGGTTAGAGTATCACCCAGTAGACCTGTGATACCCAAACAGCGACAAGCAATTCAACTGCAAGCAATTCAATGGCATGCAGTCAGAAGCGGTATTATACTGCTTTGCAGCCCTGTGAGTGGTCTAAACTGTGACTAGGAGGAAACGAGCAAGAAGAGGCTTCCCTAAAATCATCTCTGTGCTGCTGTAGAGCCTGTCAAGTCTATCTTGAAATGACCAGGAGCCATTACCAAAGTCACAACTGCAAAACCATCCCAGACCTTTTCCATCTCCTCTACTCCCTAACGTCTGTGGGATAAAAATTTGATATACCGCACTGAGGGCTGGGATAGCTGGCCGTTAGGACCCAGAAGTCCATCCTTTCTCCTTTGGTACTTATATATCTGTATATATATGATCGCATGTATGTATGTATTCCATCAGTATGATTGTATGTGTGTATGTGTTTGCACTCCATCAGTGTCACGTCACTTACATCTCTCTCTAGAATGCATTGGGTAAATTACTTATGTAAAGAACTTTATGTCACCATTGTTGCAAATCATGCCATTAATTATTAATATACATCATCCACAAATACTCCCTTCAGCTAAGCTTATTAAAAAATGATTTATGACTTTTAATTAATGAAAAATGAAGTGCAAGGAATTGCAATCACAGGTGATTCAATCTAATCACAAGCATGATGGTCTCCTTTGCTTGGCCTCCATCAACTGCCTATATGCTGCTGAATTTCCATTGACTTAGCAAATGTACACGTTCTTAGCAACATTTTAACTGAATCTGAAAACTTCTGAGGAAAAAAAGTATTGTCAAATTCATAAAATAAAAGGCTAGGATATACACTGGGATTCAGAGTCCCATTTCACCAGCGGTCTTACAGATGTAAACAAATT